>NC_090935.1:1055552746-1055855777 GCF_040938575.1 Ambystoma mexicanum
TGATAGCACATGAAGGAGTTTGGTTGTTGTCAAGTTTTGTAGTGCAGTAACTGCAAAGTATTAAGGGCTCAGTTATTTCGTATTTGTTTTCTGCTACAAGGTAGAGAGCTAATTCAAACCATTTAGAATCTTCATTATCTTCTATTTTGTATGATAGGTCTACAGTTTTTGTGTTACTTTTATAAAAAGTTCTACGGCAACAAACACATACATGGTTTGGTACTTCAGCTGATGTACTTTTAAATTTTTAGTATTTCTTTTTTGTATGTGTTTAGCAAAAGGTTGCCATGTGTAGAAATGTTGCTTAATTGATTTAAAGCTATTTCATTCTGTAAATGGCTTTCACTTCCAAAATATGTTTTCTGGATATAGTGAATTTCTTCAAGTAGGTCTTTTGCTGTACCATGTAGAAGGATGTTATTTAACTTTGCTAGTGCTAAAGCAGGACTTTTAGCATAGTACAGTTTATAGACTAGATTTCTTATAGTTGAATGATGTGTTGATATCCTTTTGATATCATGGAAAGTGGTTTTACAAGTAGGTCCTGTAATGCAGGCCAATGAATGTCCTTGCAGTCCTGTGTACTTGCGCACTGGACAGGTATCCATATTTTGCAGTAATTTAATTTCGATTTTGTCTTTGCTTTTTACATATTTATTGAGTAATTGGCGTAAAGATTTGAAACATTGTTTGGGAATGTTACACATTGACGTGCATGGCCATTTGTACACTAGACGTTCTGATTCAGTTGAATGGAGGGGTAATTCTAAGTTTTCAGGGCATATTTTTGTAAGGAGTACTTCTTGTTCCATTATTGTATTATTCACTTTTTCATAACCTCGACCACTGCTATGTATGGCAATTGTATTTGTATGCTTTTGTTTGTACGCTTCTACATTAAAATATGGTTATGTGCTCGTAGTGTGATTCCATTCACCTCCGCAGATACTTAAGAAGTTCTTTCTATTGACATTTTGCTTATTGAGAAGTCTTTTTTGTAATTTAGTTGTTAGTTTTGTTAGTGGTTTCATTTTGTTTAACAGTAAAATAAATAACTTTGTTTTGAGAAGAATTGCACTGTCTATCAACGCTTCTAAGATTAATTTCCTACGATAGGTTTTAAGCATTGAACCTGATTTCTCTCCTGTTTTTATAAGATTTTGAAGGACTTTGTGACGGTACATTTTGGCTAAAATACTTTTCTTGGTATGCTTACTTTGCACTATATTAAAATTTGAAGAAGTAGTTTTATCTGTAGTGATAGCTGATTTTCTGTTAATTGTTTTTTGGTTTGTTTTGCATTTTGATAGAGGAGGCGAAGTTTTTGTACTTGAAACTTCTTGTGTTTCACTAAATGACTGTATTAGCTGTTTTGTTTCAACTTTTTTTACAAATTCTGCTAGAGATGGATGCTTATGTTGGACACTTTTATTTTCATTTGCTCTACTTTTGCGTTGCTTTCTACTGACTTGACTTTTGGTAGGCATTCTTTAGGGTCTGTTGAAAAAAATAAAGAAGATATGGGTTGGGGTGTTCTGGAATGTATGTGTGCTGTGTGCATGAGTGTTTGAGTAAAATGATAAAGATGTATGAAATGGTGTGTGATTGTGCATTGGGAACTACAACTAGTAGGGATAGTTATTCTTGAATTTATGTGTTACTAAACTGGGGTTAAGATGACAAAAAAAAAGTAAGCTAGTGGTGTGGAAAAGTACAAATAGTAAATCTAATGTATACAATTAAAACAGTTGTTTGTTCTATAATATGAAAATTGGAGCGGTTCAGTTGGGTAATTTGTGTGTCCAAAAATAGGAATTTGTGGGCCATTCTGGCTCTAAATCGCTGTTTAAGACATGGAGATTTTTGGACAAAATGGTACACAATCTCTATTTTTAGGCACAGAAATAGCTTGTATTAACGTTATAGTATGTTTGAGTAATAATACAAATATTATGGTGATATTTTTACTGACTTTTTTCTTAAATTAACAGGTAACTTCTTAGTTCTTCTTTGTTCTTCAAATTCGGCTGCTTCTTTTCAGGAGACTGGTCTTCACTGCAATTGTAAAAGCTTCAAATTAGTAACTTTGTTTGTATATAGCGCTGTTTTTAATTTAGATATTCATTTCTTTGATTGAAATCATCAGTGCCTTCTTTAAAACCATTAAACTAATGTATTTACATAAGATACATTGCATCAGTTCAGTACATATGATATGTTCTTAATGAACAAATTGTATTGAATGACTAACTGTAGCAAAGAAAATGTATTTACTATGTCTTGTGAAATTTATAATATACCAGTGAATACCACTATTTCTGTAACTAAGCTGTTCTAGGTAATAGCACCTTAATGTCATGTCTAAATTAAAGTAATTAAGTAAATAAATAAATAAAAACAAAAAATATGAAATTGTATAAGTTTTTTTTAAAGATTTAAACATAGATTGTGCTTGCATGCAATTTTGTTTGAATATATGTAGTCTATATATTTAATTTTAAAAATGTTAGTTTAACATGATTTGAGTGTGTGCATAAAGAAAGTAAATAGTATAAAGGTTTATAAGTGATAGTTGATTTTAGGAAATTGAAAAAATACAGTACATTCATTTTACAGATTACACAAGCTAAAAATCTGTTTGAAAATGTGTTCATCTACTGTACAGAAAATATGCATACCTGAAGTTTGTGTTCATGCATATGGATATGCATGGAGCTGCAAGTAGAAATCTTGGAGACTTGTCCAGTATTTCTGGTAGATGGTGCTTGCCAATGATATGACACTTGTACTCAGAGAGATTCACAGTACATTTGCAGTGCTGATCTATGATGATGCAGTTAGATGTAGAGGTCTTGAATGTGATTGGTGCATGGTCATGCGATTTCTTAGCTACATCCAATGAGGGAATGGCAGAGAGAGTGAAGTGGAAATGGTAGAAGGGCTGTTCATGTTACGATATGTCCGCGGACATGGCGGTAGTTCGCGGACATCGGGAGTTACATCCGGGGATTTTTGGGTTCAGAAGTCATGCAAATGAGAATGAGTACTAAAAGGGATTGGTCAGGAAAGTTTAGTGGGTCTGTTGTGCCAGAAGAGAGTTTCTCATATAATGTTTTTGCTGAGAGAACAACAGATAGCTATGTCTGTGTATTTTAGGAAAAATATTGTATGGATTTTGGGAGATTCATGGATATATTGGTTGAAGGTGCATGCAGAAAGCTGTGGAGTAGCTGTAGATCTTGGATTCCCACATGTGTAAGTACACTGGCATGGAGTACGTGGAATGAAGTGGTTGGACCTGCTACCTCTCTGTGCTACTTTGGAGACAGAGCAACATCCAGACATAATTGTAATTCATTGTGGAGGGAACAGTTTAGGACATGTGACTGGAATTTTTTTGCAATTTGCTATGAAAGAAGGACTTGGGAAGGTTATGGACATGTTTCCTAATTCTCAAGTTATATTTTCACGGATTGTGCAGAGACAAATGTGGCTTTGTTCTTCTTCATTTGGTCCACAAATGGAAAAAGCAAGGCGCAATGTTAATAAAGCTGTTTGTGCCTTTCTAAAAGATTTTGGCATGTCTTCTTTTCACAATGAAAATATTCTGTTTCGTAGTACAAAAATGTATCGCAAAGATGGAGTCCATCCTACTTATGGTGGCAATCAGATTTTTCTGAGAAATGTACAAAATGCATTGCAACGTTTTTTAGAAATGCAGCATGCATTTCGAAGTAGGTATTAAGTATTTATAATTTTTTGACATACAAACACCTCCCAAAGGCTCTTTTCAGAGCCACCACTTCCTCCCAGAGAAAATTGCTTCATTTATTTTCACTTCTATTTTCTAACTGTGAAAGGCGGCTCTGAAAAGAGCCTTATTTTTCTTTTAATATTTTGATATTTTGTATTTTTTTGGGTTTTTTATACACGACACACTAGGAGAGGAGGGGAAAGGAAGGTAAAGGGGGGGACACCAACCACAGGGAAAAGAAAGGGAGAGCTGAGAGAGGAAAATGTAGAGTGGGTTTTATTTGGGTAGTGAGCAGATCTTCTCATGCTCTGAGACGATAGTCTCAAAAGCACTACGAAGTCGCTCCCCCCTGCAGAGTACTGTGTCACAGTACATACATACAACTGTGACCCTTGAAAGGTAATGGTCATCAGCATTCTGTATGGCCTGTGAGGCAGCTTGAGGAAGGCACTGTCCCACAGAGGTGGTCCTTGTGGTGACAGGATCAGAAACAGAGGATGAAGTAGAGGAAATCAACCTGCTACGTTCTTCGCAAGGTACAACCCTGCGAATAGCCCCAGAGTGAAATGACCTCACGTGTCGCTTCATAGTAGTGGTCCCAAAGCTGTACTTACCGTGCTTCCCACGACTGAGTATCATTTTGCACTCATTGCAGGTAACACGGTTCGCACAAGCCTTAGGAACATTCCCATGAATGGTAAATAACCGCCACACCCAAGACTCACGCCTAGTGCGCGTAGTAGGGTTTTCCTCTATCTCATTCTCATCATCCTCTTCTTCCTCCTCTGCATCCTCACTCCTGTTCCCCTCTTGAGGCCCTTAGGGAGGTGGTGGTGGTGGAGGGGGTTGGGGTGGTGCTGAAGCAGGTGCAGCACCAGGTGGCAGTTCAGCAGCCAGGGATGCCATCTCGATGATGGTGTAATCTGCAGGTGGCAGCAAAAATCGCTGTGTTTTGAGGAATAGCCATAAACACAATGAGAATAAGCTCTAGGGCGTGGTCTTTTATAGGGGTGCTTGTGCGCGGTCCGCGGACATGCGCGCTGTCCGCGGACAGATCGAACACAAAAAATAGTTTGAAAAGTTTCAAAAGGTATGTAGAAACTCAGAATTACTATGTGGGACTTGTGCCATGGTGAGATTTTATTGAAAAATATTATGGATTAATTGAAAATGTACTTTTAATTTGTTTGGGGACCCAAACAGTGTCCACATTCAGAACACGCGATCAGCGTGGGCGCGGTCATATGATCCGTTTGCAAACAAGTCCGCGAAGGACGCGCATGTCCGCAGGACACCAAATGCACGGAGATTGGCTAGCGCATGCACTTTGATGTTCTACGGACACTGTTTGGGTCCTGAACTAATTAAAATTGTGTCACACATGAAACAAACATTTCCGGACACTGCGTGTGTTCTTAGAACAGTTTAAACTTGCTAGCGAACAGTAAGGACAGATATAATGTTCTTCAGGACACGTTCAATTTCGTTTATGTACGAACATTTCAGGACACCAAATGTGTTCTTAGAACATTTTCAACTTGCTAGCGAACAATACGGGCAGGTATAGTGTTCTTTAAGACACCTCCATTTTCGTTTAATTATGAACAATTCAGGACACCGCGTGTGTTCTTAGAACAGTTTGAACTTGCTAGCGAACACTACGAAAAGGTATATTGTTCTTCAGGACACCTCCATTTTCGTTTACGTACGAACATTTCAGGACACCAATTGTGTTCTTAGAAGAGTTTAAACTTGATAGTGAACACTACGGACAGATATAGTGTTCTTTAGGACACTTTAATTTTTTTTTACGAAAATTTCAGGACACCGTGTGTGTTCTTAGAATAGTTTCATCTTGCTAGTGAACAGTACGAACAGGTATAGTGTTCTTCAGGACACCTCCATTTTCGTTTATTTACGAACATTTCAGAACACCTGCACTGTCCGCGGACACCTACATTGTTTTACAATATTTACAACACAATATAAAAATTAAACTTTATTTAACATATATTAATAATTTATGACAGAGAAGGTGAGGCAGAAACAGAAACAAAAACAGGAGAATTAGGGGTTTCAACATGATTGTTATTAGGTGAAGAACGGATGGAAGTCTCATCAAAATGTTTTGGGTTATGGAGAGGGTTTGGGGATAATTGACTGGGATATGGTGAGGAGGTACAAGTACATGTGAGGCAATGGTACGAGGTTTTTGCTTTAAAATGATCTTCCACAAAAGTTTTCAAATTATTAAAATTAGTCAAAAATAAATCCATTTTTTCTTCTATACTGTGAAATGTGTTATCCATAACAGGTTTTTCTGAAGTATTTTTTCTATTTTGGTATGCTCTGTACAAATATATATATATATATATATATATATATATATATATATATATATATATATATATATCATTGAGACATGGAGGAAGGAAAAAACCGCACTCCAAGCATGAGGTCTACAGGTCCCAGTAAAAAAAAGTGGCAAACTCGAATCCAAGTGCCAGAAAAACGAGTTTTAATAGATGGTTAAAAATAGTAGGCAAAAGACACACAGCAAACAAAACAGAACGCCAGGGCAGTGTCCTTAACGACGCGTTTCGCGCTTCTCCGAGCGCTTGATCATGTTATATATATATGTTAAATGTATACAACATAATAATAATTAAATGGTTTATATTATAAAGTGTTTACCATTAGTTTCAGTATCTTGTGACATTTCTTCATGTGGGAAATGCTCCTCTTGCCATTCCAGAGTACTAGACATTTCTGTGAGAGAAAAAAAAAAGATAATATATTTTTTTATCTAATACAGAACGTTTATAAATATATGAATACAATTAAGTACACTTACTATTTCAGGTAAGATATGTCCTATGTACTCAGTGGGTCTGCTCTTGTTCTCAGTTCTGTCATGTTTGTGAGGTAATTATGTTGGAAGCCAATTTATTTTCTTGTGGTATATTCCATTTTAGAACATAGTGCATTTAAATGAATGGTTAGTGTGTTGTATATATGGGTTACATTTCTTATGTATTAGTACATATAATGTGTTTGTGTGCTTCTTTTTGAATTTGTTAAATGTTCCTATGTTATGATATAACAATCAAACATACCCCCCCAGAGTTTTTAGGTAGTGGTACTGTTCTTCGAACATGTCCGCAAACATTAAATGACATCAAGTACAGTAGAAGAGATTCAGTCAGTTCCATATGATATGTATATAAAGTCAAAGTCATTATTGTTAAGTTGCACTACTAAAAACCTTTGAAATTCAGTGAAAAAACTTTGTTAAATGGATGTTATGGTTAAGTTGTACTACTAAAAACCTAAGAAATTCAGTGAACAAACTTTGTTAAAGGGACGTTATGGTTAAGTTGCGCTGTTAAAAACCTATGAAATTCAGTGAAAAAAATTTGTTAAAGGGACGTTATGGTTAAGTTGCGCTGCTAAAAACCAATAAAATTCAGTGAAAAAACTTTGTTAAAGGGACGTTATGGTTAAGTTGCGCTGATAAAAACCTATGAAATTCAATGCAAAAACTTTGTCAAAGGGACGTTATGGTTCCAAGTAAAACCGAAAAACCCTTGAAATTCGCCAGTTATGGTTAACTAAGCAATCATAACTCGCGCCACCACCGTGCACTGCTAAGACTAACACCCAGGACATCAAAGATGACATCACAAATGTCGGGTCGAAACATGTGTCGGCTGACAAACAAGGCGTGCAATTGCCTTCAAATGTACATGACGCTGATCAATGTAATGTGAGAAACTATCCAATACTATCACGAATTAAAGCGAAGCCTTAATCGCATTAACCACAGTGTTAAAACAATCATTTCAACAATTGAAGCAAGATAGCCAGGAGGCAATTTTTCCTTATCTACCTAAACAACTTGGGGTACTGGCTAAACCCCAAAGCTCCTGTGATCTTGCAAAACTGAAACAATTTTATTAGTCTCAGATAAATAGCGGGCCTAGCACAGGCTGCTTCCACATCTAGAGCCAACCTCGACCCTATATATATATATATATATTCAGTAAAAAATCTTTGTTAAAGGGACGTTATGGTTCAAAGTAAAACCGAAAAACTCCTGAAATTCGGCAGTTATGCTAAGATAAGCAACCATAACTCGCGCCACCGTGCACTGCTAACACTAACACCCAGGACAACAAAGATGACATCACAAATGTCATTGATGACATCACTGATGACATCACATGGCTGGCTCTCCCTTTTTTTCCTTTACTGACATATCTAAGCCACATAATTTTCTTCAGTAACATTCAGGAAGTAAAAATTGAAAAGATACTATATTTGTAGACTTAGGGTCAAGTCATATCATATGAAACATATATATAGCAGAAGACACAGGCATGAAAGAGAGCAATCCTTTCTGTGCATGAAGATAATCATTAGAGTTATCAGCACTTTCTCATAGTTTTATTTTTATTTCTATACCTTCCCTGTATATGTTCATATTTGTATACATTGTACTCACACTGATTTCCTTAGGGTTCACTGACATCATTTGATACACATACATACAGTAAGTAGCATCTTTGAAACAGAGCAATCATTTCTCTGCATAAAGATAATCAGTTAGGTTATGAACTCTTTCTGCTACTACTTCTGCTTTTTTCCTTAATTCTCTGTGTCTGTATATACTCATATTTGTATGTGTTGTTGTCTCTTTGTGTTTTGTCTGTATTAAGTGCAATTATGTATTAAGTGGGTTTTATTAGCTACTTATTACATGTTTCACAGTACGCAAAACTCTAATAAGAAAGCAGTTATCATTTCATTATTCTACATGGCAAGATTATGAATATTGCACCTTCATCATGTATACTACACACACTGCCTAGGTTTCTGCATGAGTTGCTTAGTATACTGGATAGAACTTCATAATAGAATGCTATTTATATCAATGCATTGCTTAATTCACTAATTCGCTCATGATATTTATTCAAATGATCCTTCACACTTTTTGGTCAACATTATAAGAATCCCACCTACAGACTTTTCATGAAAAGTAAATGCACATGTGATGTCATCAGTGATGTCATCAATGACATTTGTGATGTCATCTATGATGTCCCGGGTGTTAGTGTTAGCAGTGCACGGTGGCGCGAGTTATGGTTGCTTATCTTCCCATAACTGCCGAATTTCAGTGGTTTTTCGGTTTTACTTTGAACCATAATGTCCCTTTTAACAAAGTTTTTTCACTGAATTTCATAGGTTTTTAGTAGCGCAACTTAACCATAACGTCCCTTCAACAAAGTTTTTTTACTGAATTTCATAGTTTTTTAGTAGCACAACTTAACAATAATAACTTAAACTTCATGTACATGTAATATGGAACATACTGAACCCTTTCTACTGAATTTGACGGTCCCCGGACATGTTCGGACAACAGTACCAGCACCTAAAAACTCTGGGGGGGGGGTATGTGTAATTGTTATATCATAACATAGGAACATTTAACAAATTCACACAGCAGCACACATACAAAGTATATGTAGTAATACTTAAGAAATGTAACCCATATATGTAACACACTAACCATTCATTTAAATACAATATGTTCTAAAATGGAATATACCAAAAGAAGATAAAGTAGCTTCCAACATAATTACCTCACAGACATTCCACAACTAACAGCAAGACCAGACGTATAGACTACTGATTACATATCTTACCAGAAATAGTAAGTGCACTTCATTTTACTCATATATTTATAAACTTTCTATATTAGAAAAAAAAACATTACTTCTTTGTTTTCTCACAGAAATGTGTAGTACTCTGGACTGGCTAGAGGACCATTTCCCACGAGACGAAATGTTAGAAGATAGTCCACCTAATGGAACACACTTTACTATATAAACCAATTAATACATATTATTTTGTGTACATTCAACATATACATTTTTTTTTTACAGACCCTACAAAAATTGCAACTTCCAAAGAAAAAGAAGCGGTGGATAACACTCTTAAACACATTACCCACAAAATGGACCAACTTATGGCAAATGTTACGGATTTAAAGAACTTTGTGGAAGATCACCTAAAACCACCGAAAACATACCATTGTCCCACCTGTACTTGACCCCCTCACCATATCCCATTCATTTAACCCCAAACTCTCTCCATGAACCACAGCGTTTTGATGAGATTTCCATCCCTTCTTCACCTGATCCCACTTATATTGAAAACCCTAATTCTCCTGTTTTTGTTTCCGTTTCTGCCCCACCTTCTCAGTCATAAATTGTTTATATATGTTAAATAAAGTTACTTTTTTATATTGTGTTGTAATTACTTTCAGTTCTTTGTGGTAAAACCAATTTAGGTGTCCACGGACAGTGTGGTTGTTCGGAAATGTTCGTAAATAAACGAAAATGTAAGTGTCCTGAGGACACTATATCTGTCCGTAATGTTCTCATGCAAGTTGAAAATGTTCTAAGAACACTTGTAGTGTCCTGAAATGTTCGTAAATAAACGAAAATGGAGGTGTCCTTAAGAACACTATGCCTGTTCGTAGTGTTCGCTAGCAAGTTGAAACTGTTCTAAGAACACTCGTGGTGTCCTGAATTGATTGTAAATAAACAAAAATGGAGGTGTGCTTGAGACGCTATGTCTGTCCGTATTGTGCACAAGTAAATTAAACTGTTCTAAGAACAAACGGATGTCCGTAACTGTTCATTTTACGTGTGACACACTTTTAATTAATTCAGGACCCGAACACTGTCCGTAGAACATCAACACGCATGCGCAAAACAATGTCCGTACATTGGGTGTCCTGCAGACGGCTGCTACCTTAGCGAACATGCTCATGAAACAATTATGTGACCGCGCCCATGCTGATCGCGTGTTCTGAATGCGGACACTGTTTGTGTCCCCAAACACTTTAAAAGTACATTTGCAAGTAATCCACAATATTTCTCATTAAAAACTCAACATACCACAAATCCCAAATACTAATCCTAAATTTCCACATAGTTTTTGTGACTTTTTTAACCTTTTTTGGTGTTCGATCGGTCTTGCAGACGGCGCGCATGTCTGCGAACCGCGCACAAGCACCCCTATAAAAGACCACGCCCTAGAGCTCATTCTCATTGTGTTTCTGGATATTCTACAGAGCACAGAGATTTTTGCTGCAACCTGCAGATTTCCATCTTCAACCTGATGGCTTCTGTGGCTCCACTGCTGCCACCTGGTGCTGTATCTGCCTCAGCACCACCCCCAACCCCTCCACCACCACCACCTTCCCAAGGGCCTGAAGAGGGGAACAGGAGTGAGGATACAGAGGAGGAAGAAGAGGATGACGAGAATGAGGTAGAGGAAAGCCCTACTACCCGCCCTCGACGTGATTCTTGGGTGTGGCGGTTGTTTACCATTCATGGGAATGGCCCTAAGGCTTTTGCGAACCGTGTCACCTGCAATGAGTGCAAAATGGTCGTGGGAGGCATGGTTCGTATAGCTTTGGGACCATGAAGCGACACCTGAACTCATTCCACACTGGGGCCATTCGCAAGGTTGTACCTTGCGAAGAGCGTAGTAGGTTGATTGCCTCTACTTCATCCTCCGTTTCTGATTCTGTCACCACAAGGAACACCTCTCTGGGACAGCGTCTTCCTCAAGCTGCCTCACAGGCCATACAGAATTCTGATGACCCTTACCTTTCGAGGGTCACAGTTTTATCTATGTACTGTGACACAGTACTCTGCAGGGGGGAGCGACTTTGCAGTGCTTTTGAGACTATCGGCTCAGAGCACGAGAAGACCTGCTCACTACCCAAATAAAACCCACTCTACATCTTCCTCTCTCAGCTCGCCCTTTCTTATCCCTGTGGTTGGTTTCCCCCCCTTTACCCTCCTTTCCCCTCCTCTCCTAGTGTCTCGTGTGTAAAATACCAAAAAAAATACAAAATAACAAAAATACAAAAAAAATAAGGCTCTTTTCAGAGCCGCCTTTCAGAGTTAAAAAACAGAAGTAAAGATAAATAACGCAGGGCCCTTTCTATTTCTTGAAAGTCCGCGGACAGTTCGCGAACATAAAAAAAATTGGGATGCTACCCTATTGTAACCATTGCATTTTTCTCTGAGAGGAAGTGGTGGCTCTGAAAAGAGCCTTTGGGAGGTGTTTGTATGTCAAAAAATTATAAATACTTAACACCTACTTCGAAATGCATGCTGCATTTCTAAAAAAGGTTGCAATGCATTTTGTTCATTTCTCAGAAAAATCTGATTGCCAGCATAGGTAAAATGGACACCATCACTGCGAAAAATGTATGTACTACGAAGCATAATATTTTCATTGTGAAAAGAGGACATGCCAAAATCTATTAGGAAGGCACAAACAGCCTTATTGACATTACGCCTTGCTTTCTCCATTTGTGGACGACATGAGAAAGAACGAAGCCATATTTGTCTCTGCGCAATTCGTGAAAAAATTACTTTGGAGTTTGGAAACATGTCCATGATCTTCTGAAGTCATTCTTTCATTGCAAATTGAAAGAAATTCCAGACACATGTCCTAAACTGTTCCCTCCACAATGAATTACAATTATGTCTGGATGTTCCTCTATCTTCAAAGTTGCACAGAGAGGTAGCAAGTCCAGCCACTTCATTCCACTGACTCCATGCCAGTGCACTTCCACATGTGGGAATCCAAGATCTATAGATACTCCACAGCTTTCTGCATGCACCTTCAACCAATGTATCCACGAGTCTCCCAAAATCCACACAATCTGTTTTTTTAAAAGCTCAGCCATTGCTATCTGTTCTTCTCTCAGCAAAAAGAATATCTGCGAAAACCTCTCCTAGCACAACACACTCACTAAACTTTACTGACCAATCCCTTGCTACATTCAATCTCATTTGCATGCCTCCCCACCCCAAATTCCCCGGATGTAATACGCAGTGTCCTAGAACTACCGCCATGTCCGCGAACATATCGTAACATGGACAGCCCTTCTACCATTTCCACTTCACTCTCTG
The DNA here is from genome assembly GCF_040938575.1 of Ambystoma mexicanum. Lineage (NCBI taxonomy): Eukaryota > Metazoa > Chordata > Amphibia > Caudata > Ambystomatidae > Ambystoma > Ambystoma mexicanum. The sequence goes on from NC_090935.1 coordinate 1,055,565,503, forward strand.
TGCCATTCCCTCAATGGATGTAGCTAAGAAATCACATGACCATCCACCAATCAAATCCAAGACCTCTACATGTAACTGCATCATCATAGATCAGCACTGAAAATGTACAGTGAATCTCTCGGACTACAAGTCTCATACCATTGGCAAGCACGATCTACGAGAAATACTAGACAAGTCTCCAAGATTTCTACTTGCAGCTCGTCCATATCCATATGCATGAACACAAACTACAGGTATGCATATTTCCTATACAGTACATGAACACATTTTCTAACCGACTTTTACTTTGTATAATCTGTAAAATGAATCTACAATCATTTTTTCATTCTCCTAAAATGAACTGTGACTTAAAAACCTTTATACCATTTAATTTCTTTGTACACACACACACATGCAAATAATGTTAAACTAACATTTTGAAATAAAATATTTAGACTTCATATGATCAAACAAAATTACATGCACACTCTATCATCAAATCTCAAACAATAATATTTGTACAAACACATACTTGGTTTTAATTTTTTTAGTTTATATAATTGCTTACATTTATTTAGGACAAGCAGGCTATGACATTGACTCCCTCTTACGTGGAAAAGCAGGCTATCACATGGACTCACTATTACGTGGAAAAGCTTAGTTACAGGAATAGTGGTATACAGTGGTACATTATGATTTTGACAAGCCATAGTAAAGATATTTTCTTTCCTACAGTTAGTTATAAGATATTTTAAATGGTTTTGAGGAAGGCGCTGAGCCTTTCATTTTAAAAAATCTATGTCTAAATTAAAAACAGTGCTATATACAAACCGAATTACTAATTTCTTTCTTTTACAATTGCATTGAAGACCATTCTCCTGAAAATAAGCAGCCGAATTTGAATTACAAAGAACAACTAAGAAGCAAACTGCTCATTTTAGAAAATAAGTAAGTAGATTGTTACCATAATATTTGAATTATTACTCAAACACACTTTTATGTTAATTCATGCTACTTATGTGCCTAAAAATAGAGATTCTGCACCATTCTGACCAAAAATCCCCCCGTCTTAAACAGTGATTTACTGGCAGAATGGCCCACAAATTCCTATTTTTTGCCACACAAATTACCCAACTCAGCCACTAGAATATAAAGCTATACAATTAAAACAACTGTTTTAATTGTATAGCTTTAGATATACTATTTATACTTCTCCACACCACTGGCTTACTTTTTTCTGTCATCTGAACCCCAGTTTATTAACACATTAATTCAATAATACCCATCCCTAGCAGTTGTACTTCCCAATGCACAATCACACACCATTACATACATCTTTATCATCTCACTCAGACACTCATGCCCACAACACACATGCATTGCAGAACACCCCAACCCATACCTCCTGTATATTTTTCAACAGACCCTAAAGAATGCCTACCAAAAAGCAACTCCGTAGAAAGGAACGCAGAAGTAGAGCAAATGAAAAGAAAAGTCTCCAACATAAACATCCATCTACAGCAGAATTTGTAAAAAAAAGTTGAAACACAACAGCTAATACAGTCATGTAGTGAAACAGAAGAAGTTTCTAGTACAAAAACTTTGCCTCCTCCATCAAAAAGTAAAACAACCCAAAAAACAATTAACAGAAAATCAACTATCACTACAAATAAAACTTCTTCTATAAATATTGATATAGTACAAAGTAAGCATACCAAGAAAAGTATTTTAGCCAAAATGTTCTGTCACAAAGTCCTTCAAAATCTTACAAAAACAGGAGAGAAACCAGGTTCAACACTTCAAACCTATCGTAGGAAAGTAATCTTAGAAGCGTTGATAGACAGTGCACTTCTTCTCAAAAGAAAGTTATTTATTTTAGTGTTAAACAGAATGATACCACTAACAAAACTAATAACTAAATTACAAAAAAGACTTCTCAATAAACGAAATGTCAACAGAAATAACTTCTTAAATGTCTGTGGAGGTGAATGGAGTCACACTACAAGCACAGAACCATACTTTAATGAAGAAGCCTACAAACAAAAGCAAACAAATACAATTGCCATGCATAGCAGTGGTCGAGGTTATGAAAATGTTAATAATACCATAATGGAACAAGAAGTACTCCTTACAAAAATATGCCCTAAAACATAGATGTACCCCTCCATTCAACTGAATCAGAACATCTACTGTACAAATGGCCATGCACGTCAATGTGAAACATTCCCAAAAAAATGTTCAAGTCTTTACGCCAATTCCTCAATCAATGTGTGAAAAGCAAAGACAAAATCAAAATTAAACTACTGCAAAATATGGATGCTTGTCCAGTACGCAAGTACACAGGACTACAAGGACATTCATTGGCCTGCATTACAGGACCTACTTGCAAAACACCCTTCCATGATATCAAAAGGATATCAACACATCATGCAAGTATAAGAAATCTAGTTTATAAACTGTAATATGCTAAAAGTCCTGCTTTAACACTAGCCAATTTAAATAACATTCTTCTACATAGTACAGCAAAAGACCTACTAGAAGAAATCGACTATATCCAGACAAAATATTTTGGCAGTGAAACCGAATTACAAGATGAATTAGCTGTAAAGCAACTTGGAAACAAATCTGAACATGGCAACCTTTCACTACACACATACAAAAAAGAAATACTAAAATTTGAAAGTACTTCAGTTGAAGTACCAAACCACGTGTGTGTATGTTGCCGCAGAACTTTTTATAAAAGTAACACAAAAACTGTAGACCTATCATACAAAATAGAAGACAATGAAGATTCCAAATGGTTTGAATTAGCTCTCTACCGTATAGCAGAAAACAAATACGAAATAACTGACCCCATAATACTTTGCAGTTACTGCACTACAAAACTTGACAACAACCAAACTCCTTCACGTGCTATCACAAATAAATTATATCCACTACCAAACCCCCTTCAACAACTTAATTTATATGAGAGCATCATAATTCAAACAGTGCACCCATTTCAAGCAATAATAAGCAATAATACACCTTCAACCAAAAACTGCAAAATTACCTCCCTCTGAATTAGTAAAAGGTATTTGTGGAAAAGTAGTGTATTTACCATTAGATCTAAAAGAAAATGTGCACACTCTAGGAGTGCAACGTACAATGCAGCAATCTTTAATTATCTTGGTAAATGGAGTACCTACAAAAGACAAAAAAAATTGGCAACAACTGGTACATTTACATAAAGTTAGAGAAGCCCTGCAATATCTTAAAAGAGAATAATGAATATTACAAAGAAATTAATATTGAAGAAAACTTGAAAGATACAACTGAAATAATTCAAGAGACACAAGAAGCTGGTCAATTTGAGCTCCTAGATCCTGCAACAATATCAAAGACTTTAGACCATTATACAATTCATCCATTGCACTCTAATGACACCATAGAAGATGTACTGGAAACATACCAAATGCGTCAAACAAAATGATCACCAATCAGCATATGGGAAAAAAAGTATAGAAGCACGTGCTTTTCCTCTACTCTTTCCTACTGGCAAAGGAGGAAAATATGATGATAGACCTATTCAAATATCAGCATCAGAATATCGCTCATTACGAATGTATTCTGAAGATCCGAGATTTCGACAAAATGTGGAATACATATTCCTCCTACTCTTTGAAAGTGAACTAGCAACTTTATGTTACGGAGTTGCACACATATTAAAATCAGGATCACACTTTCAAAATATAACAGCTACACAATTATTACAAAAAGTTCAATAAAAAGCTGAGGTTTTACAAGCAAATCTTACAAATCTATTAGCAAATATGCGTGGTACTAAAGAGTACTGGTTTCGACATCATGGAGATGTACGTTGTATGATCAGAAACCTTGGCCCAACCACTTGGTTTGTTACATTAAGTTGTGCGGAATATGCATGGTGAGATATACATGATTTCCTACGCATATCAAACGAAAACAAAACAAACATAGATATACAAACACCTAGAGAACTTTGTTCACAGGATCCTGTTAATGTTTCAAGATATTTTCACCATCGCTTCATTGCTATGCTACATTTTATTTGTAACAAAACTGTTCCTCCCCTTGGAGAAGTGCAACACTTCTTTTGGAGAAAAGAATACCAAGCCAGAGGAGCACCACATGTCCACATGCTTTTATGGATTAAAGATGCTCCTAAATTTGGTCAACACAGTGATGCCACTGTTTTACAGTTTATTGAAAAATATGTCACTTGTGAAATTCCATCAGAAGCCACAAATAGTGAATTTCATGCAAAACTTTTACAATTCCAAAGACACAAATGTGGCAAATATTGTCATCGCAAATACAAAAACAAAGGCAAATACTACACCAAATGCCGATTTGGTTTCCCTAGACCAGTTACAAATACAGGTCAAGTAAACAACCTCATGTCTTCAGTTAGACATAGTGTTAAAGGTAAGTCACCTAAAAATACATATTACATAAAAAGAAAAGAAGAAGAAAAATATATCAATGATTATAATGCAATCATTGCCCACTTATGGAATGCAAACATAGATGTGCAGTACATTGCAGACAATTCTACTGCAGTTGCACGATATGTCACAGCATACTTAACTAAAGCAGAAAAGACAGAGCTCCAAGACCTCTGGAATGACCTGTCATCAGATAAAACAGTATCTCAGAAATTATACAGCTTGGGCATAAAAATGCTCACCCATAGAGAATGTGGATCTTATGAAGCAGCTGATCGTTTAACTGGTACTTCATTGTATGGTAAATCTGAAAATATAGTATGGCTAAGTCCTGGTCCAGCTAAATCTAGATAAATAGTTCTAAAATCATATGAAGATATAGAAACAATAGCCAAACATGATCCCAACAGCCAAGACATTTTAAAAAACAATTTATTGGAGACATACTACCCAAACAGAAGTAATACTTTGGAAAACATGTGTCTATACCAAATAGCCCAAAACTACACATACAAAAATAATATGAAACCTGATGAAAAAAAAGGTAAATATAGAGTGACAGACTGTGAAGGCAGCTTAGTTAAACTCACCAAACCAAATTTAATTAATCATATCAAATTGTCATTAAAGACTCCTCAACATAAAGAAGTATATTACATGTCCCTGCTACAACTCTTTAAACCATGGAGAAAAGAAGAAGAAATACTAGATAACTATGACTCATATGAATACGCTTTCAAAGCAAATGAAAGCAGTATAACTGATGTACACTTTGCACAGTACAAAACAATGTTGCACAATGAACAGCAACACGAAGAAGAACTCCGGGCCCAACAAGATAAGGACACTCCTGACAGTAGTCAACCTTCTATCACAGGAAGCCAAGAACCACTGGGAGACCCACTAATAACAAATGAGGCAGAAATAGCTATGATAGAAGTAGAAAACACCATGTGTCAGTATGAAGAAAAAGAAGACTTAACTATACTACAATCAAAGCCAAACAATGAGCAACATTGCATTTTTCAAGAAGTAACAAAAGAAATTGCACATGGTGTACAACATGAAAACAAAGAATGCACCTGTCAAAATTACAAACCTATACTATTGTATGTCAGTGATGAAGCTGGTTCTGGTAAAACATTCCTAATCAAAATCATCAGTAAGTTCCTTCAACAATTGACAAACAACAAACTGTCAGCTGTTGTCACTGCCCCCACAGGTTTAGCTGCCTACAACATAGGTGGTGTCACTTTACACCGATTACTACTCCTGCCAGTAGAACACCAAAACAAATTAGATTATTACAAACTTTCTGCAGAAGCTGCAATGGAACTATGCAGAGTATTGAAACAAATGAAAATGCTGCTAATAGATGAAGTGAGCATGGTGTCCAACCTAATGTTGGCTTTGATTCACCTCAGATTACAAGAAGTACTCAAAACAAACTATGAAAAGCTCTTTGCAGGAAAACACATTATTGTTTTCGGAGATCTTCTTCAATTGACACCAGTAAAAGGTAAGCCTATTTTTAAAACATTAGGACACAAACTCTGCCGTAAAACTGTTGGCAGCATTGGAAATGTCAACCTTTGGCAACATTTCCAATACTGAGAATTAACAGAAAACATGCGCCAATCTGCAGATCTCACTTATGCCAACATCTTAAAAAGTATCAGAGTTGGTATACTTTCTAAAGAAGCAGAAGCAATATTGAAAATCCGGCACATTCATGCACTTTATGGTGATAATGCATGTGCTACAGATGTTATGGAACAATTAGCCCACAAAAATGTCAATTGTATGGCCTTAATGCCAACTCTTGCAAGCTGTTTCAAATTCAATGAAATAATGTTAAGTAAAGAAATGCAACCAATAATGGAAATTAGCGCCACAGACAAACTAGATGTACATGGAATGACACTACCCATGTGTGACCAAGCCACAACAAGACTAAATAGTTTAGAAAAATCAATCTCAAACACAGCAGTCTTTGAAAAGATATTAAAATTATCCTTAGATTTCAGAGTAATGCTGAAACGTAACCTTGACGTGGACCAAGGGCTAGTTAATGGAGCACTGGGTACAGTTGTTGACTTTCAAACATACCCACGTGACAAAAAAATTCAGTTTGCCAATATTCTCTTTGACAAACTTTCAGAAGTAAAAAGAATAGGACGCTCAACAGCTCGATTCCTTCTTTTCAAAGACATGTATGTACACAGAGAACAATTTTTTCTAACTCTTGCATACGCAGTCACCATTCATAAATCACAATACTTCATCAAGTGCCACAAGGAAAAAAGAATCAATTAGGGAAAGTAAACCAGGTACTTCTTCAAAGAAGGAAGACACACTCCAAAAAAAGCTGTCAGATACAGAACTACCTGGTCCATTTAAACTCTCAAATATAGTTGCTGTAAGTTGCTACGCAAATGTAGCAATGAAAATTCTATTTCAATTACAACCAATTGTTGAGAACATTTACTTACACAGTACAGACCCATTGTGTTTGCAAATGTTAGTACTTCACAGAAATGCAGCAAACAATCATGACAACACATATAGTATTTATGGAATAAGACAACAATTGGACTACTGTGCTGGAATGGTGAAATTCACTATAAACTCACAGGAAGATCCACAAGAATTTCTAATGTACTTACTATTAGTACTGGAAAACAAAAACATACCTATAAATGAAATCTTCCAGATTTCATACATGTGGAAACATACATGCACTCTCTGCGACAATGTGACACAAGAACAAATCCCCAATGAGCGCTTTGTGTATATATCAATACCTAATTGTGAATCCGTTCCATTTCAGCAACTTGTACAAACTGCAAACCACGGTAGATTATGCTCGACCTGCAATTCAGATAATCGCTCCACGTTAGTAATACAAACACATAGTAAATACCTAATACTAATGCTTCTACGTTACAATGCAGATGGTACCAAAAAGAACTGCAAGCTAACTGGATTCACACATGGTCAAATATCACTTGGTAGGAAAACCTTCACAACAATAGGTATAATCTACCACGCAGGAGCACCAAACCAACTCAGGGCACTACACTGCATGTATAAAAAAGAAATGTGGATGGTTTGAATGTAATGATAGTACCATTATTCTAAAGCAGAGATTACCAGCAAATCTTACAAACGCTTATTTAATGTTCTTAAAACCAAAATTTGATAACTAAACTGTACTTAAACCTTAAGTACACTTGTAGTAAAAAAAATATAAACTGTCGCAATATTCCAAAAGCTATCTAACTGCCCAAAGATGCTACAACAACTAATCAGATAAATGAATACCCCTCAAATAGAGCAAAAAATAGACAGTTAGAATACGCCAATTGGTATCTAACTGTCCCAAACTTTAGAAATATTCAAATAAGAGCAAAAAATAGACAATTAGAATACGCCAATTGGTATCTAACTGTCCCAAAATTTAGAAATATCCAAATAGATAAAGCAATACCACGAAATTATATAAAAAAATAAACAGTTAGAATATGCCTACTGGTATCTAACTGCTCCAAAATTGTACAATATCCAAACAAATACCTAATATTTTACTGCTCCCAAAAACTGGAACAATCCAATGTATAAAGCATTAGCCAGAAACAACAAGTAAACACTGAAAACAAACAAACAAGCAAACTGTAGCATAACAGAAAAAGTTTTTTTTTTTAATCCAACATGGATTTTTTTTCTCCCACAGACCCAATGATTTTAGCAACAAACACAGAAACTGAGCAAATTGCACAGTACTCTGGTTTGTCATCTACTAAATATCAGGGTCAAAAAAAAGAAAAAAATGTGATTGTACAATGTAATAAGTCTTTATAAAATACTAATACTAACATGCTATTTTCTTTTATCACAGAAATGAACAAGAAAAACATGGACTCCCGTTACTAAACCAAATAGTAAGTATAACATGATAAATACAACCATCGCAGCATATCACACCCATACTGTCTTATAACATTGTTCCTCATAAATTTGTGTTTGACCCAAAGTTATAAGCCACTATGAGTGTGATATGCTCCGGTGCTTGTGGCCAGGGCATAGACTCTTGGGTGCATGGCATATGAGGGTGATATGCTGCGGTGGTTGTGGCCAGGGCATAGAGTCTTGGGTGCATGGCCAAATGGCCATGCACCCAACATTCTATACCCTGGCCACAACCACCGCAGCATATCACACCCATAGATTCAAGCATTTGAACCATTTTAATGTAGGCGGACACAAGGAAGTTCCTAGAACACATTCAACTTGCCAGAGGACGATATGGACAGCGTCATCAGGACACCCCCATTTTCTTTATGTACGAACATTTCAGGTGCCGCGAGTGTTCTTAGAACACTTTCAGCTTGACAACGAACAATACAGACAATGTCTTCAGGACACCCCCTGCAAACATTCCAGGACCCCACGCGTCTTCTTAGAACACTTTCAACTTGACACCCATTCCATTCTGTTTATTTACGAACATTTCAGAACAGCCGTGTTGTCCGCAGACAAATCGAACACAACAAAAGCGTCTAGCACATAAAAAAATACAACATTACACCTATCTCATACCCCACCCTCCCCAAACACTCTTTCACACCAACACACTCCACTAAATACAATTTTTAAACCAAGTTTCACCTCGCTGTCCGCGGTCATCCCCAACTGCAAGATGGCGGGCGCAACCAAATATCTGACGCGCTCCACGCCCCACGCCGTCCAATCAGCGAACATGTTGGATGTCCGCGGACATCGCGCAAGCCGCTCAGCCAATCAGGGCACTGTCCGCGGAGCGAACCGGGAAGTCCATCCGCGTAGCGAACGGAGATATCACTAATTATTTTGCCTTACATTTTGGTCATTTTAAAAAAAACTAATGGACGGATTTACGCCAAATTTGCAAAAGCACGCTTTCGGGACCAAGCCCCCGCTCCTGCCACAAATTTGGTGTAAATCCGTCCAGTGGTTTGGGCTGTAGGCGTGCGCAAAGTTTTTTCCCATTATGTCTATGGTAAAAAACAAAAGTTTTTTAACCCCCCCTATAACTTTGCCCCCCCTGGACCAAACCTCTCCAAAATTCAGAGTGGGCCATATACTTTTTTTGCAAAGTTTGGTGAGGATTCGTCCAGGGGGAGCGAAGTTATAAGCCACCCAAAAAATGCTCTTCCTATGGAAACACCAACTTAACCATAACTACATGGACGCTACTGCGTCCATGTAATATAAATATATATATATGTTTGTTTGTTTTTATTATTTATAATGCGCACCTGACCCAGAGGTATACAATATATATTGTTTTCTTACAAAAGTACACAGTAGAATACATTTATTCCTTAGATTAAATCGAGAGATATTCTATCCTGTGTGATACCAGGAAGCTAAATTCTGTCTGTATTCGGGACCTTAGCAGCTACCAATGTTTATTTACATCAGTGACACCAAGCAACGTGCGCAACAACGTCATCATGTCTTGCGCACATTGTTTATAAATATGGCAGCCATTTTGGACTTCGTTTGATTTTGTTGTGCGACAAAAACCCCTTGAACGGGCCTGTTAAGAGGTTCATGTCTGGGTGGGCTCTTACACTATTATACTGGGGCTTTTGCTCCTATACATTTATGAACTGGCTTAAAACTACTACCAAGGATGTGTGTGATTTTAGGGGGTGCACTTGCTTACTCAGACCCTTCCTTTATCTTCATACACCACCAAAACTAAGGTGAGCCATTTTATTCCCTTATATATTTGTAATACAATTTATTTTTCATTTAAACATATCCCCATCATTATCATGAGGATCTATTGTTTTATTTTTCCTTTTAATTTCTTCCATATATCTATTTATCTGAGGACTGTGGAAACATTCCATATCCATTCTTAACTCTTTAAACTCTGGGGAAATTCTGTAGATAAGACTATGGGTTGACCATTTATTATGAGTTCTTAGGCGTTTTATAATTTTCCATGAATAGCCCAGTGAGATTTGGGTTTTGTGTTCCTCTTACAGAAATCTGCCATAAGATGTTTTCAACATGCAATGGGATACGCATGTACACATAACAGAAAGATATGGTGGAAAACATGTATAGAGTGTTAAGGACCTATGTTGTCATATTTCTCTTATTATTTTTTGGTACTGGTGCACTTGGTCTGAGGATAAGACTCTGGATAAGAAAGGGTTAGAGATGTGAATGTGCCTTTATCTATCCCTCTTTTTGACAGACTCACACTATATATTTATGTAATACAGATACAGATCATCTGTTTCAACATCAGAGGATGCTTGACTGTATTCTCTACAAATTTAATACATCACCAGAGGATTTCTGGAAATATCATCATAAAGGTGACTTAGCAAGCTTAAAGTAATCCTGTGAGATTCAAGATATTTTTGAATAATATGTTCAACTATTTAATTGGATTTATTTGATTAAATTGCAGTTAACTTCACAGTAAAGTACCCCTGATGAAGTGTGTCTTAACTCGAAACGCGTTGGGCTTCATAATAAATCAGAACCTTTTAAGATAACAGGATTTTGCATTATTCTTCTACATTTCTTATTTACCTAATTGTTTTGTGCATGTACATGAGATTACTTCAAAGATTATGTTTACCATATCGCATATCAGAAGATTTGTTCTTTAATGAATTTGACTGTTATTAGGCCTTTGATATTGTGCAGGCGACTGGAGATCCCAAATTCTAGGACCTTTATTGTGGTAAAACTTTTTATGGCTATTGCCATTAAATGTATTACAGCAAATTGGAAACAATTTCACAACATCACAGTTAAAGACTGGTGGAATAATATTTGTCATGTGCAAAGACTTAAACAATGTATGGCCAATCATCTAAGTGTATCATTTAAACCTGACATTAAATGGTTTCATTTGACTAATTATTTAACCTTTCATAACATACACATCGCTCGTGAACATTTTTTGACAAGCTACAATTTGCTGATTAACTTTTTGAACTTATTTCTAGTGGTGGTATGTCGTCCTTAAATGCTGTTTTCATAACTATACTGTACGTAACCCCACCTTTTATATAATGTTTCTTGTCTGTCTTTTGTATTTCGTCTCCCCTGTTCGTCTATTATATTTATTTATTCATTAAAGCAGCAGATACTTTCATGCATTACACCAGATGTGGTATTTATATACTATCCACTTACTTCATGTATCTCATGCCTCATGTATTAGCTCATCAGGTTTTTTTCTTCATGTTATTCTATGTATACCCAATTACTCATATTATGTACATTTTTTAACGCATCTTCTCATATTGCATTGTGTTCTTAACTTTGTATCTCAAGGACATGCATGTTGAATGTGCATCTGTCATTTACATCTTGTTTTAGTACTCACAATAATATTAATACAAACATACTATACTAAAAAAATCCTGACAGGGTCAAAAATGTCCCCTGTGATTTCTTGTGCCCCTTATTTGTATGCATTAACAAATGCATCCCTTTTGTGAATTCAGGATGTGCAGCAACACCCCTTGATATGCCCAGATTTGGCACAACAGGCATCTGAATGAGCACATCTAAGATGTTTCGTGAATTGGGCTGCTCCTTTTTTTGGCACCAGGGATGAGATCTGCTAGTACATCTCATTCCTTGTGCCAAAAAATAATTTCCAAAACTGGCCTAATGTATCCAGGATACTTTTCATGAACATTTGAAATAAATGTATGCGCTTCAAAATAAAAATGAACTAGTGGTATGGCATATCAATGATGTGTATTAAACTTCCACCTCTGGGTGCAGGAGGTATTGACAATGAATTCCTAAGGAATCCACCTGCTGTAACTAGGTGGTAAATTCAGGCATATTCCATGGGAATCCATTGCATTACTACCAGCATGAATATACATGGATGTACATGGATATAGATGTCAGTTGGACTGGGAAAAGCTTGCAGATTTGGAAAGGCCATCCTGTGTCCCACATCTGCCTGACAAATGAAAGAAAATCTGGTGGACCACAAAAGGTGGTAGTACAAGTGTTTACTACCATATTTTTCAATCCAGTGGATCCAGAAAATTATATTTTGTTGTGAATAGGACTTACATGATGGAGTTGGTTTATTTTTTAAATGTATAGGAAGATATAAAGTAATTGTGTGGGTAGTGCAGACCAGTAAAATGGTAGTAGAAGTGACAGTACCTATCACCTTCGGCCCTGGGTCCTCCTGGTCTGAACAGGTCCAAACAGGAATTGCCCTTATCTTTGTCTGCCCTTAACTTCGGAGGCTCGGGCAAGAGATGCCCTGGAAGAGTTAAGATCAGAAAGGAAGAGGCAGGCTAAGAAGGTGGGTGGGGCTTCCTTGCACCTGCTCACTAACTGCAAAGGAAAAGAGGCTTGAGGGCTACTTAAGTAGGGAAAAAGAACAGCAAAACAGAAAGGCGCCAACAGTGTAAGGTGTTTGACTTGTGGGTGGGGCTTTGGCCATGTAACCTAGATCCACTTGCACCTGCTCACCGACTGCAAAGGAAAAGAGGTTGGAGTTCTGCTTTAGTAGGGCAAAATGGTGACAAAAGAGGAAAGAGCCAACAGTTTAAGGTGATTGACAAGTGGGCGGTGCTTTGGACAGGTGATCTAGATCCACTTGCACCTGCTCAACAACTGCAAAGCAAAAGTGGCCTGGAGTGCTGCTTTAGTAGGGAAAAAGGTTGGCAAAACAGGAAAGCGGCAACAGTTTAAGGTGATTGAGAGGTGGGCAGGGCTCTGGCCAGGTGACCTAGATACACTTGCATCTGCTCACCAACTACAAAGGAAAAGAGGCTGGAGTGCTGCTTTAGTAGAGGAAAAGGTGGCAAAACAGGAAAGTGCCAACAGTTTAAGGTGATTGACAGGTCAGTGTGGCTTATTCCAGGTGACCTAGATCCACTTGCATCTGCTCACCAACTGCAGAGCCCTCTTCAAATTGGTCAAGCACTGCGTCAACGCACTACACAACCCTGCCATACCACACTTCATCAAAAAATCCACTGCCATCAACACCTTCTTCATTGACAAATTGAGAAAGATTCGCCAGCACATAGATGCCAGCTCTGCATTCACAGACCCACCTCTGCCTTCGTTGTGACATCTCCCCACCCTTGCCAACATTCAAGAACCTATTGACAGAAAACCAATCAGAAGCCCTCACCACCCTCAAAGCCACATTGTATACAGATGACATCTTCCCAGTATCCATCCTCAAAACCCTCACTGCAGAAGCTCTCTTTCACTACCTGGAGATCATCAACAGCTCCCTAACTCAAGGCACCTACCCATCGACCCTGAAAAAAGGACAAATCCTCCCTCTACTCAAGAAACCCACTCTGGATCCCAACAACCTAGGTAACTATCACCCCATCACCGATAAATCGGTAGTCGCACAACTGCAGCAACACATCGACACCAACAATATCCTCCAAACCTTCCAATCCTGATTCAGACTCAGATGTAGCACAGAGACAGCAACCATACAGGTGGTCGATGATGCCCTCACCATATTAGATGACAGCAACCCCTGCCTCCTTGTTCTTCTCGACCTCTCAGCCTCTTTGAACAAAGTAGACTACCAGGTGCTTACGAAAACCCTACATCAGTGCATGGGGTTCAGCAACCTTGTCCTACGCTGGTTCAAGTCCTACCTCGACCAACTGCAAGCAGTTTGTGAGATGGACTCCTTTAGATCACCAATGCTACCCGTCACCTGTGGAGCCCCTCAGGGTTCCATCCTCTCCCCAGTGATCGTCAATCTATGCATGGAGCCACTGGGAGTCCTTATAGCCACACACAACATCTACATCCACCAATACGGCGACGACATACAGCTATACCTCAAGGTTCGACTCCATCAAGGAAATCCATTGGCTTAAAACCTGCCTCTTGCTGATCCAGTCTTGGATTTCCATTGCATACTTGAAGCTCAACCCCTCCAAGACCGAATTCTTACTCCTCACCAACAACACTGAATACCCAGACATAGTCCCTCGGGTTCTGTATCGACAAAAACCCCTCCTTCAAAACACACATATCTAAGAAAACTCTGACAGCTTGGTATCAGATCTCCCTCCTGTGAAATGTGAAGCACTTCCGGACTTCTTTAGATCCACTGTTCAAGCAATGGTCCTATCCCACCTGGATGGAGGCATTTCACTCCTCAAAGGCCTCCCATCGTCCTCCCTTGTGCCCCTCAGAGGTATCCTACATGTGGCTGCACCCCTGATCAATGGTCTAAGTAGATACAACCACATCACCCTTGCCCTCATCAACCTTCACTGGCTCCAACTGCACACACAAATCACCTTCAAGTCTTGCAGCATCATCTATAAGTCAGTCGCCCTCAAGTCACCCAGCTACCTTGCCGGGAAACTCAGCATCTCTAGCGGACAGCGCACCACCAGAATCCAGGGCACGTGCAGACTTGAAATCCGCTCCTGCAAAAGTAAAGGACCAGAAACAAGCCTTCTCTGCCTACACCCTAAGGCTGTGGAACATCCTCCCTGTCGGCATTAGACTCGCCCCCATGATCCTACAATTCAGAAAGGAACTTAATACCCTCCTCTTCAAGGAATCTCTCCACCTAGGCCATCACGTCACCCCTTGCGTCACCTGACTTGCTAGACGCCACCCGCCACTCTCCTCCCTGCAACCCGGTCCAGCTGTACACCTCCTCTGTGCCCCTCTGTAGTCTACCTTCCACTGTATATCTGTTCTGTTGTTACCTCTGAAAGCGCTCCGTTACACATCTGAAATGTTGTACACCTCTACTAAGCGTGTCGTTATGTATCTGGATACCTCTGGAAAGTCTGAGCTCAATAAATTCCATAATAATTAAATAATAATAATAATAATAATAATAATAATAATAATAATAATAATAATAATAATAATAATACAAAACAGATCTGACCCACTCCGTGCAATTTGGGTTTTAAATTAAAAAAGGCCTTTAATGCTGTTTTCATTTATTCGCCATTTCAGTTGTTGGCCATTGTTAGTAAATAGCACATAGCGTAAATTACATGTAGTCATGCGGTCACAACTATACAGGTATACATTAGAAAACCCTCATGAATTCAGTGGCAAGATTAGAGCGCATCTCTGTCTCTCACACACAAGAACAGGATCCACACGGTACGCATTGCATCCATGCAACCTTTCACCCACGCATGGAGACTCCAGTCTCGAATTCTCCTGACGGTTCAACAGTGCTCTTAGACCAGTGTAAATGGAAGCAGAGAGAAAGAGGAAGACAGAGAGGGGGAGATGGAGCGAAGTAAAGAGAGAGACATGGAGATAGGGAGAGAGAGATATTTATTTATTTATGGATTTACGTTGCGCCGAAATCCTGCAGGCATCGGGGCACATACACTGAAACAATGAACATAAAACACAAAAACGGGACAAGACCCTAACAAGGACTCCAGGTCCTTACTTAAAAAGGAAGGTTTTCAGTTTTCTTCAGAAAACTACCTAATTTGGCTCAAGTCTGAGTAATAGAGGCAGTTGGTTCCATTTATGTGTGGATAGCACTGGGAAGGCTCTCCCCAACCGATTGGTTGATCTGTGGTGTAAAGCAGAAACCTGGCCTAAAGCCTCTGATCTGAGAGAGCGCCTGGAGGCGTATAAGTTGATCCTCTCCTTCAGATATTTTGGCGCTTTCCTGTGGAGGCACCTGTGAACTAGGATCATAGACTTAAAATGTATCCTGTCCTCAATAGTCAGCCAGTGCAGCACCTTTCTGTCGGCTGTGATATGATCACACTTGTTTTCTTGCTTATTATTCTTACCACGTTGTTTTCGATGACCTGACATTTTGCTATACAGTGTTTATAGGCGCCTAAAAGTAGCGCAAGTCGAGAAAGAATGGTAGCCTCGCAATAATTGCGGTATTCTCCTCGCTTAAGCTCTGTCGAATAGCTCTAAGCAGACGGAGATGGTAAAGACAGTTCTTGTGAAGGTTCTCGACTTGGGCACCTGAACCCAGTGAGGCTTCCAAGACAAGTCCCAGCATTTTCACCTTGTCTCCGACATGAATGGAGGTATCTTTGACGATGAATGATTTGTATTTGGGTCCCAGTTTGGCTTGTGCCTTTTGGGATCTGAAGATCATCATCTCAATTGTGTTGCTGTTAAGGCACATCCAATGTGATTCCATAAAAAGATAGGAAGTGAGATAGAAATGGGTAGGGTGGCTTCAGGAGTGGACTGGCCCGTAGGGATCACTGGTGATTTCCCGGTAGCCCTGTGCAACCTGGGCCTCTTTTTTGTGGTAACGTATTTCATTTCCAAAGTTTCTCATAGGGCAAGGGTTGGGCTTGCTGAAAATGTGAACATTTATTTCCAGGGCCTCTTCTGGTTTCCAGTCCACCCCTGACATGATGGAGGTCTCCCTACAGGTTTATTTTAAAACAATGAAGCAAATCACTGTTGACAGGAATGCATTATTGGTAAAAATGAGCACTGGTGTGGGGACATATAATATAACGACGAGCGGCTTTTAACTACAAATCTAGCTGCCATCACCATTTTCCTCAAAATGTGTGGACGCAATGCTTGGGTCGTACATTTTGGAGGAAAACAAAGAAAGTACTACCGCTTGCTAAACTCTGATCAGTCAATGCAAACATATTGACCCATTCTAAACAAACTATTGCTATGAAAGTGAAACACCTGTGCTTTAAGGGATAATTACGATAGAATGAATCCTGCTAGCTCCGGGCTCTGTGGTATCACACAGGTCTCCCCTACAGATCCCCGCCTCTGTGATGACAAAGAAATCCTCTGTAGTGTAATGCTGCAGCTATTACACCATTCGAGAGGCCCCAGGTATAGTTCCATCTTTCTTGGATATTTCAGAGATGACACATTTATCAATTTATATTTGCGGCTGCCAGCTTTCAAGACAGCATAGGTCTCTTCCTCCCGCAGCTGGTACAGAACCTTCATTTATAAGCAGGATTGTTTTATTACATAATACATGGTGTCATGGTGTGTGAAAGGAAAGGGCAAGTTTCCCTTTGGTGATGCCGCCATCTTTAATTGGGAAATAAAATGCAATCAAATATACTCTGGTACAGATGAATGTACTCAGGAAACAATTTCTGCATCGTGGCTGCAACCATCAGAAGACCTTCCTTGAACTGAACTATTGGAAAACAAAACTGAAAGGGAGAAATGACTGTGCCCCCCAGGGGTCATTTACCATTCCCAACTTGAAGTAAGGCTTTCCTGGGTACCGTGAGCCAGAGGAAGCTGAAAGGTGGACAGAAGTCTTCCCAGAATCCCCACTACCAATATTCAGACATCTAAACAATTTGAATGATATGATTGTTAAAGGCAGGATTGAAATCCTAGCATCTAAACACTGGGCACACCTCTGCCAATATAAATGGTACAAAACCCGTGCACACATTAAGGCGAAGAAACCAAGTCCTCAACATATAGGATTCTTTCACCTGCAGGTCCACCAACGTGGCCCATCTGATGGCATGTTCTAAATGGCCAGATTGCATTTTCTTTGCCAGAGGGGCTGGGCAAGATTCAGCAATGGCGCTGCTGTTTTGAAACATTTGGACCACCCAGTACATATTTAGGGTACGACAACATGGGGGAGAAAGGATAGTTTGTCTTGTAAACAAGACAACGTGGCACAACACAGGTTTGATTCCCGATCTCGACCTTAAAAGCCACTATAAATGAACAAATAAAAGCCACTATAAATGAATAAATAATAAAATAATCTGTATCTGTACCTATACAGTCCCCCAGTCCCTTTCTTTTCTTTCTGCACTTATCAGGCCTACTCTGACTGCTAAACCCAGCACTTGCCACTTGCTGGCTGAACTACCACTGTTTATTTCCTTTATTATTTATTTATTTATTTATTATTATTTATATGTTTCTCTTCTGCGCTGCACTTTCCACTTCTCCCCCCGTTCCATGCACTTTTCCCCTCTTCCCTTTCCCATGGACTTGCGCGTTCTCAATGTCACGGGGCCTAGTTAAATCGTTGATTTGTTCTCCCCTGTTCCCCTCCCTTGCCTCGTTGCGCTCTAAAACACTTGCGTATGAGCGCGATATAAATAAAATATCATATCATATCATGACAATAAAATATAAAATCTCACTGGACCGTTTATTTGCAATGGCCTCATTTGCTACACCCCGGATTAGGGAGAATGTGGAGGACAGCTGCCCTGGAGGACCTGTTTCTTGGGTTGTCAGTGAGGGACTCCTCAATAGAGGGAGGAAAGGAAGAAGGGAGGGAGGGAGGAAAATTGAGAGAGAACGGATGGATCATGCTCGCTCTTGGAGCAACAATGAATGCCTGCTCCAATCACCATGTGGTTTCAGAGCCTCTTAAAGCAGACACTTGAGAAAACCACAATTGGCGACCTAAATGGCACTTCGTCCGTTAAGTATGTATTAGAGAGCTTTAACAAACAGTTAACAAATGCAATGCCCCAATCCTTTGCTCAAAAGGCATTATTATACCACTAGAATTGAAACAAGCTCTAACTCCCAGAAATAATTAGAAGTGAGCTACTCCCCTCTGCACTCCTCCTCAAACAAGCTGCTGCTCTTTTTGTGCCAAAATGACTCAGGATTATGACGATGTTGCTTTCAGGATTGCTAGCCAGCCAATCCATGTTCCTCTCCTTATTGTAACAGTGAATGTGCAGGGGTGGGATATCAAATGGTATTGTTAGCCCAAAGCAATTGTTTTGACTCCTTTGACTTCGAACCATGGGTATCACTTTGAAAGATTTCAGGCACCCCTAAAGAACTGATACCTATAAATCTCTAAGATTCATTGAAAAAACTTTGGTTAGGTCATTGACCTTCAGGTATATTGACTCAGCGCCCCCCCACTGTTCATGATCCCTAGGATCTAATGATGTGTTATTTCTGTAGCGCTTACCCGTAAGTGATTTGCATAGAACACATATACATACAATATCACCCACCGGAATTGGTACTCATTTATCAACCTCAGAAGGATGAAGGGCTGAGTGAGGCTTGCCGTGATTCGACCCTGTGACCTGCAGATTACACACAGAGCGCAGCAGCAAGTGCTCAACCCACTGAACTATCTTGCCGGCCTCTAATTTTATTTGTCATTGTGATTGCCATCTGTTATGTATGAGCTGATGAGCTTTGCAATAGGGTGGGCGCTGAGTTAAGATGATCATCACTTCCCTCATCCGCTGAATTTCCAGGGTATCGTTGTGTTGTATCTGATCACTTTAGCTGTCCCTTAACTAACGTTTTTTCAATCAAATTGAAGGGTTTTGTTATATGATAGTTTATTCAAGGGCCACTAGCCATGGCATTCGGACGTGGCCACTGTACATGTTCCACCTATAGGTTTCTTTGGGGCCTACTAGCCATGGCCTTCAGCCCTGGCCAGTGAGCACGCCCTTTGACCGTAGCCACTGTATATTTTAATATACTAGGTTTCTTTCAAGCACAGTCGTCATGACTTTCAGCCTTGGCCAGTGGTCACGGCCTTCGGCAGTGGCTGCTGCACATGTTGCACCAATAGGTATCTTTGGGGCCCACTGACCAGGGCCACTGGCACAAAGACCCATTTCCTCCTGCCTAGTATATGTGACCACAACAGATGTTCCCCCATTTATTTATTTGTCCTCAGTTTCCATTCCCTGATCTTGCACTGCAATTGCTGTGATAGCACCCAGTTTGAACTGTGAAGCATTTTTCTCCATTATTACCATAATTATCAGGGTATTACTACGGTAATGTGAAAGCGTTCGAGCAGTCTGGCTCCCCAGCCAACCCCCAATTCCCCAACTTCATCCCCACCTCTAGCCTGTAGTGATTTAATCCTGTTTCCATCTCCAACTAGCTTTTTTTTTACTTTTTGTTTTTGCAATACCGCAGTATATGTCACAATAATCGCTTGCATTGAGCAAACAAGCACAAAAAAAATGACTGCTTGTTCATTTCTGAAAAGCCTCTCTGCTGCAATGCACCATGGAAGATATATCTATATTTTTGGGAGAATGGGGCACCCCCTCCCCATCAAAAATGTTTTAAACTACTGGACGGAATAACTGCAGACCCCTCCCAGAAATCGAGTCAATGTTATGTACCCAAGTTGTTTATTATTTGGTCGAATTCCATTCTTTATTTTGTCCAATTTTATTCAGGTCAAGTTCTGCCTCTTGCTACCTGTATTCTGCGCCAATAAATGTCTCCCATGTGAAGCTAGGAACGACTGTCGGGACCTTATTAAGGCTTGCCCTTATGAAGCTCCCTAGGAATCAGCAATCGCTCAGCAGCCATGCACTGTCACCCCGGAAGTGGGAGATATGTTGAGCACAAAGTGAAGTGTTCTCACGACCAAGCAGTTCTAAAGTAGTGGCAAGGGAACAAAGAGTATGCGCCAGCCCAGTCTCAGAGAGTCACATAAGGGCAGCCATACATATCATTGTAAACATCCATGAGTGTGGCTGATACATTCCAAACTGACAATGATGCTAGCAATTGACCTGTTGCCACATGTTTTTTTTTTTTTTTTAATTCATTTTTAAATCATTCACACAGCCCAGGGGCATTGAGGTGCTGTCTTAGTTGCGTATTTATAATGCGATTAATACCCAGAGGTTTCTAAGTGCGGACCCAGAGATTGAACCTGTGTTGTTTCCAAGGTGATTATGTTGCCGCTGAACTATCCCCCCAGGATGATATTGTTGAAAACAGATGTTTCAGGGACCTGACAGCAAGTGTTGATGCCCACTGCCACATTTTCTGCTTGAATTGCTTTACTCGCAAATCATTATCTAAGTTGTATGATGCAGTTGTTCTTGAAGTGAGAAAGACATTGAGCAGGTAGGAGGGAAGGAACATCAACTTCACAAAGCATATGTGGATGAACAGATAATGCACCGAGAAAATGGCTGTAATAGCGCATTGAGTCACCCATTCCTCTCATGGCAACTCTGTCGAGCCAGTCGGATCATCTCAGTAGAAGCATGCTGTCCACAAAAAAGTCACTTTCTGCATGCAGTTCTTTTAACCACAGGACCAAAGAGGTCATGTTTAGATAGGGTGTTGACCCATTGCATTCATTGTTCTGGAAGGATGCTGTGTGTGCAGCAACACTTGTCCCTGTTTCCAACAACCTCCTAAGCTTCCCCCAGCTGGTTTGCAGTTAGAACATATTTATTTGCAATGCGACTGAAGCAAACATCACTATCAACAGTCTCACTTTACCTCCTGTCGAAAAATTGACATTCATCCAAATGAATGAGCATCATATCCTAGCAGACTATGGCAAGATCCCGTGGCTTTTGCGAGCACGGTGGTAGGAGGTATATTCAGGTGTTGTGAACTTTTGGTTATGTTTATTTACTTTTCATTGTTCCGTTTGTGCATGTTCTTGAGACGTTGTTCATTTATGTTTTGGTTGTTGCCAGAGTAATCTCTGAGAGTTCCAGGTTGCACGTTAACGCATGTAAATGGTCACCTCTAGCTCCTGCCAGGACTGTTGGTGGCGCTGTGGAGGAAGGGGGGCCTCACACCACGGATCTATGCATTAAAGTGCTTGCTGGAACTGACCTTGTCTCTTGAGTGGTCACTGCACTTAGCACACAGCAATAGTATCCTCAGATACCGTATCCTACTCGCCAGCCATTCACAGATGAGTCATACAATGACCTCTATCCCAGTGGAAAGCAGGTCATCTAGGTCAGTACTGTTTTCATTGAAACTACTAGTGCAGGGTCTTATTAAATTGCACTGTGTTTGTGGTAATCGTGATTGAGGGTGATGTTGGTGGAGTGAAGGATGAACAATGTGTTGATGCCACAGATTGTGAAGTAACACACCTGCTAACGATTGTATGTATACAATCAGAATGCAGCGCTGGGGTAGATGAGGAATGTTCCTTCTTGGGCATACAAGAATTCCAAGTGATCTAACTGAGATACTCTCACACATCATTGTTTCCACACTCATGCAGGGAAGGGGCACACACATTATTTTTGCTACACTCCGAAAGGGAAGCAGGCACATATACATTTTCTTTCTGCACTCCTCAAGAGAAGGGTTACACACACAGACAAAATGTTGCCATAATATCTGAGGGAAGAGGCATACACATCATCATTTCTGCTGCACGCCTGCAGAGAAAGGAACACACACCTCATTTTTGCTGACCGCACGCCATCAGGTAAGGGGGCGCAGCTTCAATGTTGACTGCATTCCTGCAGCAATGGGGTTCACACCTAATTTTGTGCTCCTTTTGGGTAGAGGGTGCTCGTGCAATTGTCGCCATGCTCCAACAGAGAAAAGGGCACACATTCCATTTGTACTGCACTCCTAGAGCAAAGAAGGCACATACACACACCACACAATTTCTACAACTTTCCAATGAGACATGAGCTCGAATGGAGAGAGGAATTCCTTGATTAACCCATTCCCAAGTCTGAGCTGCGTACCTCCACTTGGTAGGATTTATTGCAGAGTATCATTACCAAATCACAGCACGGCATATTACACTGTTGACAGAGGCTACATTCACAGGAACAACATCATTCAACTGCACAGCAGCTCTTGTTTGCCGCCATCACTAGGCAATTTCTCTGAGACTTATGAGGTTCAATGTTGTCACTGGCATTTTTCTTTGTGACACTGAAACTGGGATCTACATCCCCAAGTTTGGAATGGGGTGGGGATGAAGGAGCATAGGTGGTAAACAGTTCCTTAGGCCAGAGCATCAGGTGGAGATCAGTTTATGACTGATGCTCTTTCCCACTATCCTTTGAAGTGCCTGCAACAATGGGCTCCACATCCTCCCTGTTACTGGTTGTGGGCTGTAAGGACCAGGGCTCAGGGAGTATAAAGCATCATAGTTCTAGACATAGTAGCTTACAGGGCTCTCACCTCCTCTGCTGTAAGGACCCCTTGGCTACTGTGGCATGCCAGAAAAAGGACTTAGAACAGAGGATATGGTTTCCAAGTAACTTTATTTAACTTAAAAAAACACCTCACTAGCCCAACTGCTAAAGGGAATTCCCTTCCTATCAATTCTAAACTAAGGTGCTCATCAATAGTTAAAAGAAGAATATTCCTCGGTCCAAACCTATCTACTAAACTTCCACTACTAATTTTAAAAAAGTAAAATAAAATGAGCTCGAGTGTATCTTGGGTTTTCAAGGAGCTCCTGGCTTTGGATCCACTGGTTATCCATAATCAGCAGTTCTCCTTATTCAACAGTTCTTGCCAGTCTATCAAAGTTCTTCAGGTTTCCAAATGTTCAACTATAAAAAAGTCTTAGGTTCCTGCAAAACAAACTTGTTATATCCTCTGTCCCTGTTTGCTTGAGAGTGTGAGGTCATTGAGAGAATGTTGAGTAAGTGGTTGGAATGTGCACATGTGAAACCTGTTCCACTGGTTCCATCCCTGGAAGTTGAAGATGTAATCCTCGGTGGTGTGTGTCAGTAAAGTCCGCTCTGGGGCTCTCCCCCTTATCTGAGCTCCTACACTTCTAACATCTGAATAAAATGAACTTGCAACGAAATACCTGATGTCTGAAAGATCTTATTATTTAACAAAACTGTCCACATTTCTGTTGGTGGAGGGATATTTCCCTGATCCCTCTCCATCTCTTTCCTTTTACAAATGTTGGGTGTCTCGGGTTCTCCTTAGGTCTGCTCTCCACTTTGTTTATGGGCCTTGATGGTGCCATTGGGTTTCTCTGTGCCAAATATCTCCTGAGTTATCTCTCTTGTATAGGGTTGATACCTCTTTCTATCTGGTTATTTTAGTTCTCAGGATCCCCTTTGTTTCTTATTGAGTTTTATACCTTTTGTGTTTCTCGGGTCTCCACAACCCTCTTTCTCGTCTTGTGTTCTTTTTCTTTTCGGACTCCTGTGACTCTCATGGGGTGTTAGGGAAGTCCTTTCTTCTCTCAGCACCGGTCCTTCACTTATCCCTCTAGGGCAGAGTTCTTCCAACTGTGGGGTGGGCAGTTTAGATTGTAGGAAATGAAAAGGTAACCCGCAGTTGCCAATGGATATTCATTCCTTTAGTCACAGGCTGTTTGAATAGTAACCAAGGTTTTTTTTTGTTTTGTTAAAATGTAAGCAAATTGTGATATTTAAAGAATATTTATTCTGCAACAATGGTGAAAACGACCATAGTGAAGTAACTCATGAAACGGGCCCACATTGGCCAAAAAGTCGCCATTTTCACTCGCCTACACTAGCATTTTGAATTTTTGGAATGGGAATTTTCCTGTAGGCCAGTCCGAGCCTGGCCGCTCATCCATAATGGGCAGGGGGCGTCTACTAGTGGCCCTCTCACCCATTATAGAGGAGTGGAGTGAGCACTCCCTCAGCTGCTCTTTCCAGCTGAGGGAGTATTCCTGGGCTTGCGGAACCGTCAATGGAAACACTGGTTCTCTTTCACATTTCAGTTCCCCAGCCACACATGCTCACTGAGCCATGCAACGTTGGGGACGTTTTGCTTCGCCAGCCTTGCATAGCTCATTGGAAATGCTGGCTGGGGGAACTGCATGTCTGTATGTGTGAGGGGGATCCTGCACCTCCTCGCACCATTCGGACAAAGCAAACTGGAGGAGGGCATTGTAGCACCCACGCGCAGGCCCCTACAATAGATGTATGGATGCGTGTATGCTTGTGTTATGAGTGAATGTATGGTGATGGGTGCTGGTATGAATGATAGAGTGATTGGTGTGTGTGTGTGTGTATGTGTTTGTGTTTGTGTGTGTGTTTTTGTTTTGGTCTGTTGAGCTGATTTGGGCAAGTGGGGGTAAAAGGGGGAAGGAGGGTTGTACAATAAAGGCATTTTAAAAATGCCTTTGTTGCACATTCCCCCTACCCACCTGCAAAAAACAGCTCTCCTTCTGAAGCCCTGTGGAGCCCAGGGGACAGGGATGGTATTTTTGTACTGGATATCTATCATAGATGTCCAGTCTAAAATATACCATGCTTTCCCCTATGACACCCCCTCACCCCCCCCACCCCCCGAGCACCTATTGCTAACTGTTTGGCTTTGTTATGCAACATTTTAACCCATTCTTTAAAGAAATTAACTGACAGGAAAGCTCCATGAACCCTAATTGATTGCTTCAGGCTCATAAAAATTTACCAGCTCCCACTGGCCCTCAGACTGTGTTGGGAACGGGGTGGTGGGAGCCTGGGGACTGTGGTGGGAGCAGGATGGGGGGGGGCACTGGGATAAAAGTGGGAGCAGGGTGAGGAGAGCCCAGGGTCTGTGATAGGGTGGGGAGAGCCAGGTACTGGGTAGCAGTGGGATGCGGGAGCCCATCGACTGTTATGGGAGCTGGGTGGGAGCCCATAGACTATACTGGGAGTAGGGTGCAGTGACAGCACACAAACGTTCATAGCCATCTGTACATACTGTCCATTTGGCATTTTTGCTTTAGGGAATTGGTGACCACTTTTATATTTGTTTCTTTCAACTCTTGGTTCATATGTTGAGAGCCGCCATTCTCCCCTTGTATCTGCTCTTTGCTTGACTTACTGGGTCCCTCCAGCTCCCTTGGGTTCTCCTGTCCCAATGTTCCATTTATCTCCCGGGGATATGGTTAACCCCTCTTTCCCTGTGGCTGTCTTAGCTCTTGTATGTTCGTGTGACTCTTCTGGAGGTTGAAACTAATCGGGTTTCTCAGACTCCCATAATGCTTCACCTTCTCTCGTTCTTTCTCTCTCTCTGGGCCTCTGTCACCATGGTATGGGGTTAGGGCAATCCTTCCTTCTTCTCCACCTGCTCTTCCCTCTCTCTGCCTCCCTCCGACCTGTGCAACCTGTGTACCTTCCATGTTGCAGGGTTTGCTCGAGGGAGGATGTGTCTCTTTGGCATTGGTGGTGTTCTCCACGGCTTGCCTCTCCCCCGGTGTGGCTATGAGCGGTTCTCAGGACCCTGCTCTTCTCAGCTATCTCTTGCTATTTTGCTATCAGATTGAGAGTTGAGGATTCACTCCTCCCTTGCTGTTTCTGGTTTTGGTGCCTGCTAGCGGGAACTGGGCCCACCACATCCTCGGTGTGGTTGCGCCTCCAGGTAAGCTTTGTTTTGTGTAGCCTTTCATTCTCAGATCCTGCAAATCTCGGTGTTGTGCCAATGGCATCTGCCTTCGCTGTCCGCTTTGATTGGTGCCACAGCTTGCTTCACTGTTAAGTGTCGTTCTGCCCTGTACCGACATGCCCACGTCAGAGGCTCATCTCTGCGCATGGTTTCTCTCTCTGCATTCAAGAGTTGTTGGCCTTTGTTCTCACTGCGCGACTTCAGAGGGGCCTATTGTTCAATGTGAGCTGTCGAGCCTATGGAGAGTTACATTGAGCCGAACATATAGCAGTACTGTCAGGTTGGTTTTGAGTCCAACATATAGATGTACGTTCAGTCTCTCTTATTCCCATGTAGGCAGATTGTTTCTTTGGTTTAGGGAGTTCCCAGTGGGAAGGGGAGGACTTGTGCCCTGAAGCTGAGCCACTCCCATTGGGGACCCGCTTTCCCAAACCCCTAGTGAGGGTTTTGCTTACCGGGCTCACCTTCCTAGCCGCAAAGGGGGTGTCTCCCCCTAGGGAAGAAGGGACAAACTCTACAGATTCATCACAGTGTCTAGGTTTATTCCCAGGCTCATAAAGATGATAGAGTTTGACCGGAACTCTAAATTGTTGTACTGCTGTGCACCGGTGAGACAAGTAACAGCTAGATGTATTACTTATTAGTCATTGTTTTGCTTGGAAAGATAACTATCCCTCTTTATGGGTTTTATCCCTTGACGTACAAATCCTGAATCAACTAGCTTAAAGATGATAGAGAGACTATGGGCCTCATTACACGGAAGGCGGTGATCCAGGGTGCTATTAGCACCCTGGACCATGCCGGTAAATTACCGGCACCGCCTTGGCGGAAAGGGGATTTACCGCCCCATTCCAAGGTTGGTGGGGTGGTAAATCCCCCTTCCGCCATTGCCCTTCCCCATTCCCATTCCTGCCCCATAGGGCTCTATGGGAATGGGGAAGGCGCTAATTATGGCACCGCAATTTTGCGGTGCCGTAATTAGCTCCGAGGTCCCTTAGCGGGTTGGTTTTTAACGCTGCAGGCGTTAAAGCACCAACCCGCTAAGGGACCTCGTAGTACGGCGGTAAGGGTTAACGGTCACTGTTGCCATTAACGGTGACCGTTAACCCTTACCGCCGTCCGTGTAATGAGGCCCTATGAAAAGCCTCAGAGAGTGATTCCTTCCTATGCAAAACAATAGGCTTACTTCTCTTAAAATGTCTACTCTCACTTGAAACTTGAGTCATCAACACCCAATGTATTACACCAAACCACAGCTATAGTGAAGCATGTTGAGAATGCTTTTTTGGGATTGTCTTTGTTTGTACACTTTTTTAATTTTGATTTTTTGATCTTTTGATTTTTGAAAATAAAAACAGAATGCATATCCTCCCTCTACAAACAAAAATACATGTATTTTCAGTTCCACTTACCTTCAGTGCCACTTTAACAACACTGTCATCATGTACACATGCTGTTGTGGTTGTGCTTCAATAAATGCTGAATCCCACTAGCCAAACTTGGTTTCTCCATTAAACCTCTCTGGGCAATAATCGGGCCACATACTATGCAACATGGCCTGAGCTTGTCATGGCCAGGCAATATTGTCTGTGCTTCTGCTTTCTGGATCAGGGACTCTGGAACCTCAACACACCTAAATGGGTCTGGAATGGATTTGAGCCTTTGTTGTCTATATATATGTATCACACCCTGGTGGTTGGAACAGTATTCACTCACTGGAGATGTACACTTCTGCTTATGATAACAATGCAGTTTCGAGGAGACTTGTGGGAATTTAGGCTCTGCCTCTTCAATTATCTATTGATTGGGGTGCATAGTTACATTCGCATCCATGTAACAGTGCCGTAGGTGGTTCAGGAGGGCCCTTGTAACTATTTACATTTAATATTTATTGTGATATAGTTTACATTGTAAACTTTACACAAACTTACATATAGCTATATATATATATATAAACACATATAAAATATAATTAGAAGCAACTGAATAGCATATAAAACCATGAACATATAGTTGTAAATCCTGCTTTCAGGTGAAACAATAACACAATTCTTAATCATCTTCTTATAAGGTTATACCCAAACCAACTTCCACTCTCAGCCAGAAGTTATACAGTGCTATCAGCAGACTCATACTATTGGAGTTAACACAGTGGTGCCAAAAAAAGTTCTTCCTTAATGTACTCGTGATTATGAGCCTATCTCCCCAGGAGAGAATTGATCGTACTGGTCATTACAAGGCATTCTGTCAGAAGATGCTTACCTGACTCTAACTAATCTTGTAATTTACACAAGCGGCAAATTTGCAATTCAGCAGCAATTTTATCCTTTCTCCCTGTGATCATCAGAGTAGGAAATTGCTCCAGGTTGAGCAATAGAATGAAGCGTCTAAGCCTTACTGATGGAGAGAGGTTCAGATATTTCTGGGGCTTCATAAACTCATACAATCTGTGCTGCAAAAACTGATAACTTTTTAGGCTCTTCACATGGTCATAGTACTATAGCCAGTCACAGAGATCTATTTGTTTCCTAATGCCCTCTGTACCTTATCTGAGTAGCCCCCTCCCCTTGATTGCCATCCTATTACACTAAAACAATTCAGTCATCTGATCAATAGTTGAACATGAAGTGTTCTCACTAGCCATTTCCTGATGTACAGCCGTTAGTAGTCCATTGCTTGTGTCTGGTCATTCTTAGGTACAGTGCTGCTCGCTTCTTCAGCACTAGAGCCTTCAGCGAGATCAGCCCATGCTCCAGCCTTATCAAAGCCATTGGGATGCCAGGGGGCAGACCAAGAATACGGCGCCAGAATCTCCCTTCGATCACCTGTAACCATTTAATGACCATTTAGGGCCAAGGAAAAAGCTTGTACATATAATTGGTGCATGCTCCTTAGTGTGAAACCTCCCTGCTTGATGGTAAATCTGTAAAACAGGGCTGTTAATTGTGCAGCTTTAATGACACATGCTTGTTTACATGCCACAAAGTCACCGGCAAGTTCGAAATCGATACCCAGGTATCGGTATTTGAGGGGCATATAAGATGTTCACCATGCCTACCGTGAACTACACACGAGATACTTTCTTATTGGTGTACCTCATAACCTTCGTCTTCTCCAAATTGATACTAAGGCCGTTGACGTCAGCATATTCCCAAAGGGCTTCTGCCGACCTCCAAATCCCACTAATGGTGTAGTTGAAGATTACCAGGTCATCCGCATAGGCCAATACGGGGCAAATAGCTTCACCAACTTCGGGAGGGCAATTCTTTGCAGCAGATATTACTACCGGGATGTCATAAACATAGAATATATATTAAGGGTGCTGTAACACAACCTTGTTTTACTCCCCTATTTTGGCAAGCTTTGGCTGTAGTGCGACCTTCTTGATCTAGTTTCAATCTGACTGTATTGCCTTTGTGTAATAGTCTGAGATAGTATAACAGACCTTCAGGGCAACCCATTAATTTCAATTTTCGCCAAAGGCGATCTCTGGGGATTGAATCAAACACTGCTGTGAAGTATATATATATAGGGCATACAGGGGAGAGGCCCCCCTTTCCTAGCCCCAGTGCGTAACAGGTCCATTACCAGAATATTATGAGAAGTGGAATATCCCTGTCGAAACCCAGTTTGGAATTTTGATAGTATGCCAGAGGTCTCCACCCACAACTGTAGTTCTTTTAACAGGAGTGAGGCAAATATCTTCCCAGTGACGTCTAACATTGAAAGCAACCTATAGTTGCTTGGATCTAACCGGTTTCCCTTTTTGAACACTGGGATAAGTATCGCCGTTTGCCATGATAGGGGTATTTTACCTATTTTTAAGATCTTCTCAAATAGGATAAACAGTAGACTGACCCAAAACACGGGGTGGGATTTAATGACAATGTTGGCCAAACCATTAGGACCAGGTGCTCGAGAAGATTTTAATTCTTTGATCTTATTCAATATGACTTTGTGTGATATGTGGATAGGTGCCACTAATGTAGGACTGCCCAATGATATTCATTTCTCATCTACTGAATTAGTGTTTCGATTTTCCAAAAATGTGTCCACACCATAGCTTCAATAGGACTTACTAGTGAACCTTTCTCTGTCCCTCGGGCCTCACCCAGGAGGGACCAGATGTTACGAGTATTTCCCTCGCAGATGGTTTTCACCAATCTTTGCCAGGACAGATTCTTATCTGCCATTTTCTTCACCTTAATGGCTGATCTATATCTGTTTTTGATCCCTCTGATATTTGCATGATATGCCTCAAGGAGGGCCATTGATTTCCTGGCATTGTGAAGCTCTGCTCTAAATTTCCTTTTCGCGTTTCTAATTGTTTTATCATAGGGCAGTTTTTTTTCCTCTGATCTCATCATAATTCCCATATAAGCATTAGCATGCTTTCCTGCAAAGGCATAAATCCAATCCTCTATGAAATTGATTGTCATCTCATTAAAATTTGGTAAACAATATGGTCTAAGGCCAAAGCTTCCATCGCATGGGTTAAGTTTTTTGAGCTCACATATCAAAACGGCATGATCGCTCTAATCATTGGGAATGACTACCATATCCTCAACCTGTAGTTGAATTTTAGGGCACACACATATATAATCCAAGGTGCTATAGAAGGTACCGTTTGACCATGTATAATGAGCAGGATAATCACTAATCGTTCTACCGTTTAACATTTCCATATCCCAGAACTCAAACAGGTGTTCCCATATTCCACCCTCAGTGTCTTTTTTTGTATGTTCCATAGCTCCCTTTTCATTCAACTTAGGGTTCTGAGTTCTACCCCCATGCCCAAACATATGGCAGTTAAAATCACCAACAACTATTATCCCTATGTTACCAGATGTTATCAACCTGTTCGCCAAGAGATCATGAAGAGCATCTTGCAGTTGTTCTCTTTGCACAGCTCCAGGGGGATTATATAAACTGACCAGTAGGAATGATTCCTTGGGTCCCTTATTGTCAGGGATCACTTCTACTGCAATCAAATTGCTTTCTAATTTAGTATTAATCTGCCTCAAGCCCAGTGTATTAGCCACCCACGTGATCAAACCTCCATATGGCCTGCCCTTTTCCCCTCTTTTAGCTGCAGAATGGTAGATCACATATCCATCTAATAATAGGGTATCCATGGCCCATGTCTCTTGTAAACAAAAACAGCTATGTCTATCAAGCAGTTTCGTAGAGCCCTCCAAAGATAGAGGATGAGCGAAGCCATGACAATTCCAGGACGATATGGTAAGATCTCATTGTTTCAAAAGTACCTCTGGAAGTGACTCCACCAACCATTTTAGCACTTGTTGGACATCTGATACCTCCACCGTCTTCCCTTTTAGTGGTCTTGGGCAGTCTCTGTCTGCCAAAGGAATGTCCGGCTCTCCAACCGGACAGTTCAGATCTATTTCGTTCAAATCAGCGTCTACCTCAACATCCACCGCTCTCAATTCCTCTTTATAGCTTCTTATCAATTGAGCTGTAGACAAGAATTTACAATGTAACGCAGAGACTTTAGGATTTGGGCCTTTCAAAGGTTCCACAAATTGAAAGTCATCGGATTTGAGGACCCATAGTTGTGGTACCGAATTCAGTCTCATCAAGAATTCTGAACGTGATAGCCATTTGTTGTCCCCACTTTGATAGAGATTCTTGATCAGACAAACTCGATTCCCTGCAACCTCCTCTTTATTATCCGTAGTTGCAATTAATGTCACTCCTGGATTTTCCATCACCATTGGTTGATTTATCTCCTTCGCCACCATTATAACCTCGTCATCACACACGATATCCACCTGCGAAACATCTATCTCCTCTTCCATCTCGTTCACCTTCGCTTGATCAGGTAACAGTCAACTCGTTAGGCAGCCCTCACCAGCTGCCTTTCTTTTCTTTGCTCTAGCTGCTCTCTTCTTGGCTTTCTTAGAGGGGAGCCCATAGGGCCCTCTCCACCGAGCGGAAAGTCGTGGCATTAGCTCTTTTGCTCTTTCCAACTCTTCTTGCCAGTCTTTGCTGTTTTCGTGAGAAAATGGGTCAGGACTATCCTGATTCCTGTCTATCTCTGAACTTTGCTGATCATCAAATTCATCAGCAATATGGCACATCTTCAATTGAAACCATTGCTAAATTAGGAGAGATTGATAGTCTATCCAGTCCCCCCCATGGGTAAATGACCCTGGGGGTGTAGTCGTCTGTCTATCACCCTGTGTATCACTATTAGTGATTGTTATTACTTCAGGGTGAGGTGTCATACTTCTTTGAATGTTCAGACATAATTCTAATAATGCGTTATTATCAATGTCTTCAAAATTTGATGTACTCAGTGGACCGTTGACACAACTATCTGGAACAATTGTTTCCTCAATGGTAGTAGAGTTTATTTCTGGGGGCTGATTTTGTGGAAAAAATTTGGTGATCACCCCTTGTTTTGCCACAATGGTATTCTTAAGTTTCTTTTTGATTTTTGTTTTTCCCGTCTCACCTTCCTTATTTGTTAAATTGCGAGTTTTCGCCATCACCTTAGTTATTCTTAGATTATATTTAGATTGCATCAGCCCTCTCCCTGATTGCATTTAAGCTGACCGTGCAGCTGACTGAACAGTGCCCCTCCTTTAATGGGCAAGTTGCGTATCCTAGTCGGATGTCCCGCAATCCGGGCACAAAAAGGCACGTAATCCTTGTTATCTTGCTCATTACTCATTACTCATTACTCGCGGCCTGCTATGTACGCCTGGGTCTCCAGGACGGTGCTGACCAACTCGCCGCCAATCGCCGCCAAAGCACCCAACAAGAATGACAGGCTCTCTGCTTGCTATCAACAGCGGATCAACTCACTGTCCGCCACCCTCGCCACTCAAAGTCGAGCCTTCCCGACACGCTCACTTCACCCTTCAGCAAGTGCTCCCCAACTCGCTCTCCACCGTTATCTGCACTGGTTCGGCCAGCTAACACGGACCGTGCCACCAGGATCGCGTCCTCCCCCTCTGACCGCAAGGACCATGCACTGGAATGATTAGAGGAGAGCACCTCTAAGCATAGCAGCGTGGCAGACGTTCAATCGTCAGCAGTGAGGAATTGCTGGATCAAGCCACACCTCTGAACCAATCATGTAACTATTGAATTGCTGGTTGAGATCATACCCCTCTTGACGAACACTTGGCACAGAGTGTACTACACAATTTAAGACTTTGCTGGTAAACCCCCCTCAAGTACTTTAAAATAACCAGAGACCCTAGAGCATGATGGTCAAGGTGGAGAACCTGTTCTGTCCTCCAGGTTCCTCCCAAAGAACCGCTTCTACTGTTTAGACTGTCCTCTTCTCCACCACCCTCACTGTTATGCTCCTCCACCCTTTGCTGCTCCATCAGTCCTGCATGCCACACCTCAATCACCATCTCACCTGCATGCTTCTCTTCGTCTCTTCCCTCGTCCTCATCCCACCTCTCATTATCATCACTATCATTCCCAGCATCAGTCTCAGCCCATCATCAACAATAGTCCATCACCAGCCCCACCATCAACCCCAGCAGCAGCATCAATGGGGGAGGCAGATTGCCTGTGTGTCTTACCACATGTGTGACAAAACTATGCCTCTGCTTGGTTAGATTCGATGTAACTTGACAGCATTAAAACCTTCATCTGCTCTCTATATCAAGATCAAAGCACTCATTGATGAGTCGCGCAACACCGTCCTCCCAGCTTATTATTTTTCCATTTTCTTCAAATTAAAAAAAGAACAAAAGCAAAGATTCTCCTAGCAAAAGGTTTCCTTAACAAAACAAAAAAAAATTGGCTCCTAACAAAACAAACTGTTGTTGCAAGTCAAAATGGCTTCACAAAACAAAATGCCTTCCCAAACTAAACAAAAAATAAGATTTCCCTACCAAGTTAACAAAGGTTTCACAGAATACACAACACACATACACAATTCTCTGCCCAGGCACTAAAAGATATTACTGCCTAATCTCCATACAAAACTCTCCAGCTCTTTCTACTTTAGTACACATGAGACCTGCCACATCTTTGTGCAGCCAAAACTCAACCCACAAAGGGAACCGGAAATTATACATTCCTTTAAAGGTGCTCAAAATTGCTTATTATCCAAGAACTCATCTGAATCCTCATACAAGCATATGAATCCCACGGGTTCTGATTCTCCGACTTTATCTTGTGGATGCACCTTAATCCATCGACTGAGCATGTAGGGATTTGCAGTTGGGATGTCGAGAGATTTGCCCTAACCTACTTGCCAGCTTTTGGAGAAAGTAGTCATAGGCAATGTTCCACATATATTGAGGAAAATGTTTTGAGGAAAATGTTGCCCTAGATGAGCCCAAGCAAAAGGCATGGCAATGGTATCGGTTTTCATTGAAGTCCTGGACAATTTAAGATTGATTATAAAGAAGGACAATGAGCTTTGTTTGTATTACCTCTGTCACCCTGATTGATAACATCAACCACAGACTTCTTTACTTATAGCATTTGTGACATTGGCTTTGGTGGTCTCACCTTTAGATGGTTATCTTCCTGTATCTCTTACAAGCAGTAATGTGTCTCCCTTCAAAATTGTATCCTGAATTTTTACCCTGACATGATTCCACCTCTATCCATTTCCCTATTTAATGTTTCTCTGTTACCTTTAACCCAACTGATTTATTTATTCATTTTTTTTTATGTCTGTGGCAGTCAGTTCAGAATTTAAATGTTATCTTTTTCCATCGAAGCAAATGTATTGAGAGACTGCCTTTTGGCTTTGGAAAACTGTCTGACTAGGAACTTGATTTAAGACATAAAATTGCAAAAAACCTGATTGTAGTATTTGGTAACCCTACAACTCCTTTTATGTCCATTGCCCCACATTTCCTGGTCAATGCCCTCCACTGGCTCCTAAATTTAAAAATATAGGTTTTTGTTTTGATGCTGCTCGCTTTTTAGAACCAGAAGTGGCCTACATTATAAATAACCTATCATATTATATCATATCACACATTATGAAATCTGTTTTCCTCAATTGAAGAAGTATCTGATTTGTATTCTTACATAGATCTTAATACAAACCACAAGAAATTGTGGCCTTGCCACAATCCCTATGCTGATGTCCTTTAGCTTGGAATATTGGCCTACTTCGTCAATTGACTACAACATCTTTAAAATGCAGCTGAATGGGTTATAGTGTGACCTCAACATTGAGATCCCATCACACCAAAGCTACATACACTGCAATAGAGGACTAAAAAGGTTGGTTGTTTTCAAACCGCCCCATTCTCTCTAATTAGATCAGTGTGCTCAACCAACCACAGGATGCTGAGCTGTCCCTCTACCCTTCTCAAGCAGAGTGGTGGTGGAAACTTGCCGCTGCCCTGTTGAACAGGCAACCTCGGAACATATGATAACCATCGGTTTTTCAAGTTTACATTTCGGACTGTGAGAAAGTCTCCAGCTCTGCCCAGGGGACATCTATTGGGCTGTATCCCACACTGAGCCATTGGTTGATGTGTCCGAGGATGTGTGGGTATGAGGAGGATCTCCCACCCACCTCCAGTTAGTCTCTCTCTCATACCAGGTGACAGTCACAAGAACCCCTTTAAAGAACCTGTTCTTTTAAGGAAGACAGGTCGAAACACATTGGCATTTTTAACCACTGCCCCTTTAAGAAATCTGAACAGACTGTGCGACGGAAACGATGTAGTGAATGAAAAGCAACCATTCAGACATCAGGGACCAATTATATTTTCCCCCACCTCTCGCTCAGCAAGATCACCCCTGCACCCAAAAGACTTTTATTATATTTTTACGGTGCTCCAAACTATCATCAGAAAAGCATTTCATGTGCCTCTGGCACTTTCCCCGCAATCCTGCCCCAATGTCACAGACCCAGCTGACTTCTCTCCAGAGCTTGATCAGAGAACCCACACCAGTAGCAGGGACCCATTTCAGCTTTACTCTGCACTCATTCCATACATTCACAGTACAATTTCACTCTGCTCCTATATCCCATTAGTCTCACAATGTTTAGCAGGGAAACAGTGACAGCATGGAAAATACTTGTAGTCAACTTATGTAACACATTGAAGCTACACAGAAAGGAGAGGACTGCACCAAAACATTGTGATAGCACAGAAACACCACAAGTGGCCTGCGCAATTCCAGGGGAGGGATTCAATTTCAAAATGAAGGCCGTTTTTTTAAAGATTTGGTCCAAATTCACACAGTTGCTTCCACCTAGGGAAGCTAATAACAGCCTCTCAATCAGTCCAAGACACAGGTGAAGCCCCTCAAATGGGAACCCAGCCCCAGTGAGAGTCCAGGTTCATGTATAAACCCAAAACTCCAGACACGCAGTATGGGTGTTTAGAGTGCAAAACCGGAGGTAGGGGTTTGAAGTTGGTAAGTGAGGCAAGAATGTAGAGGAGAGTGGAGAATAAGGAAAAAGTTGGGGGGAATAGACTGGAAACTGAGGTCAGAGGTGAGGTATTTTTGTGGCTAGGCAGAAGACAAACACTTGCGGCCATGAGGTTACAAAGGCTGAAATGCTTAAGAGCCTCCAAGCTTTTGAGGAAGATAGGGGTGTACGAAGCCCAGGAGGCAAGTAGCCACCTGGAGCCACAAAACCAGGTACCCATTCCACTGAGGGGCACAGATATGGAGGGGGAAGTGATAGTGATAGCTGTTCCTGCCATTCCTCCCAGATGGTGAGTGTTGTGGTTTTCTGGAGATCCAAAGTGTGCCACCGATTTCAAGCATCAGTCAGGTACCATGCTTCAGTTAGGTTTCTGTAAGGTCCAAAGGTAATCTCACTGGAGACAAACTATTAGCTTGAAATATCCTTCTACAGGAAGGGAGGGTGGCTCCAACAGATTAGAAGCAGGGGATGAGTCAGCGGGTGGGTGCAGTTTTAAGATAGAAGAAACAGGAGGATTATCTGATGCTGCACAAGCTGGAACTTGAGGATCAAATGGAGGCCTGTACAAAGAACTCTAGTTGAAAGCCTATGCACAGAATCCCCCAGGATGTTTTGCAACGATATGAGATGGGGAAGGACATCTTCGATCGCTTCAAATCACTGGAACTGTCCTTCCAGCTCTGGAAGGTGGAAGTAGAATTGTGGGGATTAGTCCTTCTGAGCTGTCTACCATTGGCTACAACTGATGTGATCATTCAGTTTTCTGCTTCCAGGACATGGTAGATCATGCCACAAAGTGCCCTGAAGCAGTACCCTTGAGGAGCATCAAAGCCCCTCTGGTGGTGAAGGCTCTTGTTGGGATAGTTTTTCATATGGAGTTTCATAAAGAGGTAATTTCTGATAGGGGATCCAATTTCATGAGTGCATATTTGAAGGCTGTGTGGAGTAATTTACGCGTTTTCATCTGATGTCACAGCCACAAACCAAAGGGCTTTTTCAGAGATTTAACAAGACCCAAAATTGCTCAATAGGTGGCGTGGAAGACCACATGAGAAGGAAATGGGATATTAGCCTGCCATTACTTTTATTCACCTCTGAGGAGGTCACACAGAAAAGAGCAGAGTTCATCCCATTTTGAGCTTCTTTGCCTCCATACTGTTAGAGGTCACCCTAAATCTGATGAGTGAAGGATGGAGGTTAATCCCTGAAGTCCTTCCCATGACCTGCTATACTATGCACTTGGGCACAGATCCAAAATGGGCAAGTACAGGGACAGGCCTGGACTGGCACACCTGGACACCGGGAGTTTCCCCTGTAGGCCTCGAGGCATAGGGCCTCTGTTCTTGGTGGAGGGATACATAATCAAAAGGGAACATCATGACCTAATCCCATCCATCCAGCCAAGCTGGGCTGGGTGTAGTTTGTGCATCATGCTGCCTGCATGACCCTTCTGCCTGTGGCTCGTGCGCCTGTGCATTATGGGAGTCACTGCCCAGGCACATCACTGAAACTGAACGTTCCTAGTGTGCTGCTCGCATGCGCGTGTGCGGCCCAATGCATGCCAGTACAGTTTCGGCGACTCGACGATGAGGCAGGCTGCAGGCCTGTGCCATCTGCATCGACTGTTTGGCACTGGCACAGGACAGCAGGGTTAATTCGTTTCACGGAAAGGTAAGGTGGCATGAGTACCAACTTAAATCTATCACAGCACTGCACTGCTATTTCTGTGAGCGACTGCACGACTGCAGGCACGTGATTAAAAGTTCTTCCTTGTTCCTTTCCAAGCTGACAGTAAATAAATGTGACTGGCATTGGGGTCTGAAATGGTTCATAATCATAAGGTCAAGTGAGGAGTTAGGCGATGCTACACTGGGAAGCGCTAGATGTATGTGTGTATGTACCATACGTTAGTGTAGCACAAACCTAGCTAGAAAACAGAAGAGCGATACAGAGTACGAATATTAAGAAGGTGGTAGCATCATGCTTGGAACTGGGATTTGGATGAACATTGTGGGCTCTGCTCTTCATTCCTAGCAGTACATTAGTATAGAAAGGTTTCGAGGGGTGCCTCAATCTCTTATGCCCGAAGGCCCTCCTGGGCTTCTGTGACATCACGTGCTGTGCACACATGGAACACACCATATAACCCATCTAATAAAAGGGGCAAGCGGGGTCCCGCTCGCTAGTTCATCTCGACTATGGCTCCATGTGTTGTGTATGCGTAGGCTCTCCTGACCAGGCAGCGGTCTGCTCTGTAACTTTCAATAGCACAGCTTTAGAGAGTTGGCTGGGTCGTATGATGGGGAACCATTTTGTGCCTGCACTGTGATTGGTGTACATGATGTGTGATGGCACAGATCACCCTTCAAGGTATGCATAGTCTGTGATGGGTCTGCAAACTCCTCATATTATGTGATGCGTCTACATATGTAATGTCTGCATTGGGGAAAGGGCCTGCACACCGTGCATATGCTGTAATGAGTTGTTTATTTAATAAGGGGTTTTATATAGTGCTACCTCATGGTGCCGTAACGTCACCGTCAAGTTGTGCTTCTGCATTCTCTCGCTGTAGGGATGCCGTTGCAGGTGTCACGCTGCTGCCTTGTCCTGTAAAGTGGGGTCACTTCTCTAAAGTGTTCATCAATCAATCATCCGGAAACATAAAGTGCACACTGCAGGTGCTTGCGGACGACTGCTTCTGATGCGTTGATATGGGATTTGATTTCTCAATTAAAAAATGCACATCAGTAAAACAACTATAAGATTTCCTTTCCTAAAACTACATGATTTAAACACAGAAACATGATTCGTAATATTGATCTCTCTTGGTGTTCCACTCCCAACTTTGCTTTTTCAAAGTTTCCAGAAAAAGCACATCTCTTTGAAATAATTTGCCACTGCAATGCGTACATGGAATGCTTTAAGCACATTTATGGCACGATGATGCATTAGCTATTGGTAGGCCAGATTGCATGGGAGAGGGGGAAGAATAAATCAAGATTAGCCTTTCTCAACTGTCACCTCTACACTGGCTAACATGGGCTTTCTTTTGGATTCTTAGTGCGCGGTTGAAGGTCCTTGTGCAGTCCCTTGGTATTTACATATTGGGCATAACCACAGCAATATGCAGAAAGCTTCACATCGTTTGAAATTTGGCAGCCCAGAAATTGGTTTTGGCCAGTGGATGAAGTGCATGAAAAGAAGTAGTGGAACTGAAACACTTGTGTACTAGCGCGATAGAAATAAAATATCAATCAATCAATCAATCAAACTATGTTCCCTACTGGCCTGCACCACTCGCCACAAACCCCATCACCATGGCCCCTCCCACGCACAATACAAACCCCCAAACAAATGTGCCTGCTGTTTAAGGAATGTTCAGTGCAGTGCACTGAAGTGCATATTTAAACTGTTTCCTACACTTTTATTTTAAAATGAAACTATTCCGGAATGGTTTCTTTCTAAAATAAAAGTATAAAAACAGGAACACTTAATTAAAAAAAGTAGAGGAGCACTGCTCCCAACGGCTCCCGCTCACTTCGACCACTGGAATTGGCTAAAGTGCCACATAGAAGATGAAACTATTGCATTAGAGTACAGCTGGGAGAAATATCACGAGGTGGGTCACAAAGCTTGTACCTGTTTAGTTATGTATCCACCTATTGACTGCCCATTGCCATGCTAAACCCTATGGCCATGTCCACCTTCTTTCAGCCCCTCTCCAACCAAAACACATCCTCCTGGTGTCTCTTTGAGCTAGCTTTATGAAGCATTACCATCAAACTGTGTTATTAAAATACCTGCCATTGTTTTCTCAAAGCAGTCTTTTGAGAGTTAATGACTTAATTGGAACTGCAAAAGCACTGCTGGTGTAATACAAATGTCAACCAGGTCTGCCTTCAGGCACTCGATTTATAAGTACTATACCTGTCCTTCACTGAAGTCCTGTTCAAACCAAGCATTGACAAATACAAAAGTTTAAGCTTGTGCATCAATATTAGGCATTCAGCAGGCACTGCTGTTATATGCCCAGGTACACTCACCACTTTCCACCTGTCACAATCCAGTTAGTACGACTACAGCAGTGCCTGACAAATTCCTCTCCCACCATGCCTACACAAAAGCCCAAACTGTTGGCATTGCCAGTGCTCATTTAAGAGTGCCTTTTATCTGTGTGCCCTTCCCAGCATGATAATAGGATAAAATGGATGAGATTCATGTTGTCTGGCACTTTCAATACCAGATGAATTTGTTTTTCTCATCTGCAAAATGTGCAACGTCCCCGGTCCCTCTTTCATCTACTTTGAGAGATCATTAACTTATTTAAGACATAACTTTTCAATCCATATATGTTTGAAACATGCTATAAATGCACTCAATTAGACTAATTTTAGTCAACACTTTCTTGGGGGATACTCAAATCCCATCATAGAAGGGTTGGGCTCCTGTGCTGTGCACGCTCGTTCAGTGAAATATGGGGCCACTTTAAAAAATATTCCAGGGCCACTTTTGGTTCTCAGTCCGGCCCTGTACAGGGAACAGATTACCCAAACTCTGTCACAGAGACAGTGTATGCTCCAGGACAGATGGTCTAAAGTATGGACACTGTCAAACCCAGTGCCCTTCAGTATAAGTGATGGAGTTTTATCTGGTTCTAGAGAAGAACAGTGAACTTAACTACCTTATTGATACAAAGGTCCTGAGGAAGACACACAAAGTTCTTTCTAGTCAACTGATTTAAATCACATTACAACAGGGATGACCGGGTGTTGGCTCTTGTAACTGATGATGACAGTGAGGGGAGGCAGATCTCCTCTCCGACATGTTACATGCACAGTCCACAGAAGGCTCTCTGGAGGGAGTCCAGATCTCTCCAGACCTGACAGCAAATACATTTCAGGACTGCCAGCAGCTGCTGGGCCTGTTCATAGGTCTATTCTTACTGAATCCAGGTAAAATAGTGTATTGCATCCATAATATTCATACTAAGGACAGTATGTACATGAAGAGTAGAATTCGCTGGATGCCTGAAAAGGTACAGGACACCACAAAAGATGCAGTTTCCAATATGTTGGATTTAGAGGCTATTGAGTCATCCCTTTGCCCATAGGCTCATCCAGTGGTACAGGCACCTAAACGTTCAATCAATGGGGAGACTAAAGTCTGCTTTTGTATATACTGCAGAGAGCCCAATTCTTCTATACCATGGACAGACAAGCTGATTGACAGATTAGGCATTGTCAAGTACATTAAGTTCTTTTGACCTCCCAGCTTGGTACTGGCTGGGAGGTCAACTGACTTGCGGGTTGGCCTAACTGACAGAGCAAAGGAGAGTTCGGCTTTTTTACACTAGAATTGCAGTAACAGTTTACTTGATGCCCTTTGGCTTACACAATGCACCTTTCATAGTATGATGAATCAGGTCCTATCTTGGTTAGAAGAATGCAGCACTGCCTATCAGAACCCATTGTCAGAATGCTTCATGCCAAACTTGTAGCGTGCACATGTACCTTGTTGTCAAGAGTCTTTTGACCTCCAATGGCATGAAAACCTTTAAATCTGAGCTATGTCTTCTTTGTTAGGGTGACATCTAGAATCACAGAATAATTGAGCCACAGAAATTTGACATCACACCAGTGTCAGCTCTGTGATAGATGAATATTGGTGTCTAGGGTACCTGGCTCCACAGCTGTCATGGGGAACAATAGCCATTATGCTTGCCATTTTTTTCTCCTGCAGGGAGGCCGTAGAACATTACAGACTATTTCTCCTGTGAACAGTGCTTCAGATGCAGAACTGACATAGCAAAGTCAGACTCACACTACAGTGCTGATCACTGGAATCTTTTTAAAGCTAGCAGAGAGGGAAGGTTGGCCTGGATATGGATCCCTGCATCTTGCTTTCTGTTAGGATGTTCTATCTTTTCCTTTCCTCTCCATTTCATGCAAGCAAGGTACTCTGGGTGTGATGTCATAAGGCAAAGGGCATATTCTACAACAACAGGGT
The DNA here is from genome assembly GCF_040938575.1 of Ambystoma mexicanum. Taxonomy (NCBI): domain Eukaryota; kingdom Metazoa; phylum Chordata; class Amphibia; order Caudata; family Ambystomatidae; genus Ambystoma; species Ambystoma mexicanum. The sequence continues at coordinate 1,055,608,487 of NC_090935.1, forward strand.
CCCTTACAGCAGAATTGCCTTGGATAAATCCCCTGTGTCAATTTGCCTTTAAAAGGATATGGACACCCCTCATTCTGTGATTCATCTCTGAACTTCCACAAGAACAAGAAGAATTCATCTGGACGTCTGTTGGGGATACAGTCTATCTTCATTGCCAGGGCTGTAAAGGCAGAAGACATTTTATTTGAAGATGAAAGCTCTGTCTCCTAACCATCCCCAGTGAGATAACTGTTGTTGGACCAAGGCCTCACTTAGGCTGTAATAGAACCAGAACCTTGTCACAGGAGATGAAGGAGCCCCTGCACAGGCCAGAAAAATCTCCCTGGAGTGGGAATGCATCAGAAGGACTCACCTTGTCCATGAAGACTTGGATTTTGACTCACAGCAATGCAAGACCAGCTAGGGTCCTGGTTCATCAACTAGTGTCGGCTTCATGCCACTTTGACTGTGCTAGATGCTCACATTTCTGCTTTTGGTATGCCACAAACCTTGAGATGCTTGCCTGCTTCTTCAAGCCATCTAATATACAACCAAAGAAATGCACCCACTGGAAATTATTCTAAACCTCATAAATCACAAAGGTGCTACTTTGCTTCCCATACCACAATCAGTATAATACAAAGAAACCTATTTACCATTTCAGCACCGCCTTGCACCATTGATGATCCTAGCCCCCTCAACTTGAGCACCAGCTCACTGATGTGGAAGCATCTGACTCGCTGCCCTTGAGCAACGGACCACCCCAATAGAACCTTGTCTCAAACCAAATCGAATCCATCATATTACATGCTGACTTGACGCCTTTGGGGCGGTACCTGTTTCACCTTTATGGTTGGGATCACTGCTTGTTTAGTAGTAGTCTGGGGCTCAGTAGGCGGTTTAGCCATGAGTCATCCCTGTACTTGCAGAGTAGTAGTCATTTCCTCACAGCTTTTATGCTGGACTCAAACAATACTTCTTTCTGCTTCTACTCACCTGTTTCTTCAAGCATGAAATTCTACACTTGCTCCTCTGGTGCCTGTTGGGTGTCCTGACCCACGTTTAAGCTATCCTGCTACAACATTTGGTGCTGTGGGCTTAGGAAATTCAAGATGGCGGAAAACCCACATGTGCGCCGAAATCCAGGAAAGCTGCGCAGTTTGTGCGCCCACCAAAATGGTTGCCTCACTTGCCACCCACCAGTGCGAGAATGAAAGGCCGGGTTGCCATGAGGGAAATGGGTTGCCAAAGGAAAAACAGTAGCGCCGGTTAGCTTCAAAGCGCTTTAAAACCACCATTGGACTACCCGCACAGTAGTCTGAAACCATTGGGAATGGCAATGCTGATTGCCAAATGCAACCTAGAAGTGTGGGGAATTCATTTCTTAAATCCCAAAAATGAGTGCAGTACCAGTACTCACCACTATCCAAAAGCCGGCGTTTTAAAACCACTCTGTGTGTTTCTGAAGGCAAGTCAAAATGCCTATTTCTAACAGTGCAACATGTGCAAAATATTTACTGAACACCAGCAGACATTGGCAGAATGGAGTTTTGTGTGCCTACAGAATCTGGGAAATGAAGATCATAAGACAAGGTTTATAACAAGACTGGCTGAGCTGTGGATTGCAGCAGTTTAAGTTGCACTGGATTTAAAGACACTAAAATCGAAAATGTTTAGATTAAATGAGTGACCTATGTTTGGTGTCACATGCCTTTGTAACTGTTGAAATGTCATAGTTTTGCACTTAGAATCAGCATTCTAGCTGCATGTGTAAAATTGCAAGTTAAGTTAAAAAGCAACAAAAAACCTGCCAGTTAGCTGAAGGTCTGGCTTAAGGAACTTGATTTTGCCTAGCAACTACCCATCAGGAGTGAAACTTGAGTCACAACTATGTTCCCAGGCCAACCTTCCTTTTGCTGCCCACACTAAGGATATGCCATCTATCTGATAATTGAATTACCTGTCCTCTGCCAGAGAGTGAACAATGGGCCTTCCTGGACCCAAGCAAAGGGTTTATTACAGACGTCGTAAAAAGTGGCTTCCTCCTGAAGAAGTTGGGAGGGGCACTGCCTGTGAGAGCAAGCTGGTTTGGCAGAACTGGAGGAACCAGTATTTCTACCTTATGCTGAGAGAAAACCACACCCCTTTGTAGTCAGAATGTTGTTTAGAAAAAGATTAATAACTCATGGTGCGGACATGTGAAAATTTTATAAATGATACCATAATTCTTGTGATTTTTCTGCCCACAGTTTAAGACGTGGTAGGAACCGGTGGTATGTTCGGGGAGGTTTTAGCGGAAAAGTGGATATTACTCTAAATGTGTGCATGTTAAAAATCTGAAACTTCATCAATTAATGTCCATACCCCCTGCGCACATGTATGTAAAGTTGGGTCCATGTCAGAAATTGAAAAAGCAGTTAAAAAGTCAATTATGTACCCTCTTTGAATGCAAGCTCCTAGGAAAAGCAGATTTGGACAGAGACATGGCTAAATTCAGCCACACCATGTATATGTAATTTCAAACAACTGTGTAACTCTGAAGTATGTATTTTGATCATATATAGATTTGGGTGCACAGATGATAAGGGAGGTTGTTTCAAGAGATCATAAAATGACATCCCTCTGACTCACAGTTCAGTTCGCCAATCAGCGGACGAATGAGAGCTTGACCAATGACAATTGAGAGGGGCGAGTTTAGTTATGACCAAACACACACGCCCATTTGCAGAACATATAAATGGACCACTGAAACTTAGGTAGAGACCTTCAATTCCATTTGCTGCAACGCACTCTGCCGGACCATACAACATCCAGAGATCCAGACTTCAAATTCATCAATCTATCCAGAACTAAGAGACCAGACCAGAGAGAAAGCAGTGCTGTACTAAGAGACCAGACCAGAGAGAAAGCAGTGCTGTACCCAGAGAGACCCAGACCAGCAGAGAGAGTGACCAGAGCCCAGTCTAAAACCCTGACCAGATCCGTGATGAGGCCCATTTAATTCAAGAATATAGTGTGAGTACCCAGCAGAACTGTGTAGAACCAATCTCTTAGTTTAAATTCATCTAATTCAATCTATTTAACCTAAGTAGAACTGCCTCCTAGCTGTCACCTGTCATTTCTAGTTGCAAGCTGCACTTGTCATTTTGAGCTTTTGAAATTGGCAAAACCAAAAACGACCTTTATTAATTCGCTCATATCTCCGCGACCGTTTGGGCTAGAGACTTGCAGTAACTTTCATTTTGAAGCTGAGATCCCAGGCTTTCCTAGGACCCCAAAATGGTAGAGATAGTCCTTGCGATTCCTCTGTAATAGCGCTCGGCGCATCCGCGAATTTTGCCGCGATTTGCAATTTCTTCACATGTAAAAAACTGCTGCTGCTGCCTTCCATTTGCCAGAAATTCGTTTAACCTGCTAACTATCCCTGCATCATTGCTAGGGTGAGTCTGGACTAATATTAACTAGATACCACTCACCCTGAACCTCTGAAAGGGAATTAAAAAGCATTTCCAGCATATTTCTCATCCATTGCTAGCACATATCAAAGCATTTGGGCCTGTGTTTTCAAAACTCCTATCTGTTTTCTGTAAGCTTGCTGGGATTGAACTGAATCACATTTGATTGCATTTCTGAGAACTGTGTGTTTCCTTCCATTTCCTTGCCTTGCATCAAAGGGGGGGAGGGAATTGCCAGAGAAAAGTGATTACATTGTTTTGTTGAAATCATATTGAGTATTTCTATACTGCATTTTATTCATTCAACCTTGCATCCATTTGAACTCTATAAAGCATTTTGTACCACTTTCTTCTTTTGTTCCTATTTACCAGTGTGCTACCTTATCCATTTCATGTCAACTCATTAGTGATTATAAGAAGTGTGCTAGTGCCAGATTCTCCGTTGTTGATCTTCATCATATCAGATTAAGTGTGCTATTCAATTATTAATTTATTATAAAGTATCATATATATATATCTATTGTTTAAGTTATCAAATAAACCTTTTAAACTTGCAAAACAGAACTACTTCTTGGCTCAGTGGGGTCAGGGGGATTCCAAGAGAGGGGTGTTATATAGGGGTAGTCATCCAGAACGCATGAACTGGACCTAAAGATATATCAATAAGGGTTTTCATTCAGTATTCTAGACTAGGCGTTAACTTAGCTGTAGTGCTGAATTGAATCCTCTTACAAATTGGGGGCTCGTCCGGGATTTTCATGAGAAAAGATCTTTAGACTGGGTCATTGAACAGGCTACCCGGATCTATGAGGTGCAGAAGCCCATAGAAAATAAAAGCAATGCCCAGAAAAACCCCAAAGCCAACAGCACCCCTGCTGCTGCCAAGGTGGCAGAGGTAAAGGTCACCCCCGTTTTGGATTTGGAGATGGGGGGGCCTAAAAACCTACCTGCACCTAATAATGCTAGGCCCAGAAGGTCCTCGGGCCGGTCACAGACAGGGAGCCAGGGAGGCAGCCCCACAAATGGGGTCCCTCGCTCTCCTGATTATGTAAGTCCCCGTTACAAGGGAAATCGACCCATCCTGGGTTATGTGTGGACTCCTCCAGCCCAAGGGGGGGGATCCAGCCAAGCACCTAACCCAGGGAACTTCCCTCCAAACTTCCCACAGGAGGGCAGAAATTTACCAAACCCTGGGCAGAACTTTTTCCCCAGATATCCTCCCGACTTCCAACCCCAAAATCATCCATCCTTCTTTCCCCAATTCCCTGAGCCCAGACCACTGAATCCGGGAGAGGGGAGGCCAAGGGTGGAGGGGTACCCAAATCTTCCCAACCCGGGGTACTACCAAAGAAGGGACAGCTACCCTTCCCGGGATCAGCCCAGGGGAGAAACCAGGGCCCCGTATCAGCCTGAGCGGGTTTCCCAGTTAGAGCGCCAGGTTCAAAACATGGCGCGGGATCTGGGTCACATACTGAGGGCTCAGCAGAACCCTCAGATGGGCGTGCCGGCGCAGAACGCACCCAACTCTGGACCTGGTGCTCCAGAACAATGACGGGGACAGCACCCCGATAACTCACCGGTTCCCAGGGAGGAGGCACAAAGGGAAGGGGGGTGTAAAGCCTTGGAGGAAGCTTCCTTCCTCACTTGTAAACAGCCCCTGGAAACCCAGGAACCGGAAACAAAATCTCTTGCCCCTGAAAGTCTGCCTCCTAAGGAGCAGAGGGGGGGTAGGAGAAACAAAAGACCCAAACAGACTCAGTTTGAGGAGGAGGTACAGATCTTCCAATTTGAGGGAGAGGGATCCTCAGAGGATCCTGGGAAAAGGATCTTCTCCTTCAGAGAGGGGGGAACTCCTCCCAAAGAAAAATGGGTCCCTAGGGATGCAAATCCAGACTGGGGGGATGTGGAGACTGAGCTACCGCCGCCCACCATCTCATCCCAGAACCAACAGCAAGAAAATCCCCTGGTTCAAACCCATCCTGGGGACTGCCTCCAAAAAGGGGGGGGCGGCCCAGAACCGGAACCAGGGGAACCCACAATGGCTCTGATCTCCAGTTGCCAACTGTTTCTTTCAGATTCCCAAGACTCTCCACAGAATTCTGCCCAAATCTCTTCGCTAGCAATGTCCAAAACCAGAAAGTTAGCCCACCAGTTGTCCAAAAATGTACATTACCTGTGCCCCCTTGAGGAGAAGGAGGGAAGATATTATGCCCCGGTACAAGTACAGGGGCAGGGTACAATCTCGGCACTGGTGGACACTGGATCTCAAGCTACCCTTCTGTCCAGAAGGGCCTTTGATGAACTGAATGCAGGAAGGGGAGAGAATTACCAAATTCCTCTCACCTCACTTCCTGGACAACTCCAGAACTTTGACGGGAAGGAAATTCCCGTCGAGGGGACGGCAGACTTGGACATTAAGATCGGGCGACACAAGTTGAAACACCCGGTCATAGTTGTGACCCCAGAGGGCACCCCTTGTTTACTAGGGAATGACCTCCTGAGAAGGTTGTCACCCCTAATAGATTGCGTAAACAAGGTCCTCTGGACCCAGACTAGCCGACCAATAAAATTAAAACAGAGTGTCAACCATGTTAGTTTAAACGGCACATGCCACATGGTTGAACAAAAATCTGACCAAGTAGAATTTCACTTCCAGAATAGCCAAATTCCAGACGTGACAGTAATAGCAGTAGGACAAGAGACTGGTGATGGGGGGTCCTCTCTATTTCTGAAAATCAACCTCCCTTCCAGTCTAAAGTGGTATTCCACGCTGGAAGGAAACACTTTGAAATTCTATACCAATCCACAATCTGAAACTCCCACTCCTACAGTCCAGAAAGATGTGAAATCAGCTCAGAGCCTGGCTGATATTCAGCAAATTGGAGAGCAGTTGTTCATCCCTGTTCAGTTAAATGATGGGAAGGACTCTGTTCTCGCTCGAGTGTGTGTGAACAACGGTAAGAGCTTCATCAGCGAAGCCATGTTTCGCCAACTCCCAAAAGATCCAGCCATTCCCACCTTCAAACTGATAGACAAATGGGAAATGGACCTGGAAGCACCTAATTCCAAACATCTCCTGCCAAGCAGGTGTATGCTCAAAATCTCCATTGGCAACAAGAGCATAGTCCACAATTGTTGGGTCGTGCGAGACGTCACTGCCGCCTTTTACTTAGGCAGTGACATTCTCAATCGCTTTGCCATTAGTTTGGACCTAATAAACTTCAAAGCTTGGTCCCGATTAGCGGATAATCCCATGGGCTTTGATGATCCAGAAAAAGCATTTAGGTCAGCTCAATTGCTACCTTATGCAGTTGAAATTCAGGTAAAAGAGGAAGTCACCATCCCAGAAAGGACTCGACAATTCTCCCTGGAAGTGAAAGTTAAAAGGGGACAAGAGTTGAAAAACCCTGATGCTTACATACATCTAAATGCTTCTCTCCAACAGCAAGGGTTGGGGGTAAACCCCACTCCATTAGTCAACCTAGAACATGACACCATTCCAATAGAGGTGGATAACAGCGACTTAAAGAGTGTTACTCTAGCCGCAGGCACCATTATTGGAATGGCGGTTGATGACCGACATTTTTCCATGGATTTAGGTAACGAACTGTTAGGACCAATCCCCAAGGACTGTGTTGACAGTGACAGTGAGGACAATACAACACCAGACAGGATTTTTACCCGGCATGGGGGGAACTTCCTGGTGTACACTTCTTGCCCCTATGGTAAGGAAGATGTGACTTGTGACTTCAGGAGGGATGAGGTGATTTTCCAGGTCCATGAGGGCTGCCTTGCCCACCTGAAGCCTCCGGTCCAAATCAGCACTCTGACCAGGGACTTCTCCACCCAGCTGGAGGAGGCCGCGGAGATAGCCAAACCAGAAGTCTTCCCAGGCTTCAGGCAGATGGTGGAAGAGAGAGTCAACCTAGCTGATGCCTGTGTGACTCTGGAACAAAAGCAAAAGTTGAAACAAGTTTTCTTGGATTTCCAAGATCTCTTTGCGGTAGACTCATATGACTGTGGTCGCACTGACATCCACACAACAACAATCCCCACGGACCCTGGCATGACTCCTGTGTTTGTGAAGCAATATCGCTTGCCTCTCGCATCAATGGAGTCCCTTACGGAAATAATTAAGAACCTTGAGTCCCGGGGAATAATCCGTCCAGTCCACAGCACCTTCAATAATCCGGTGCTGGGAATATTGAAGCCAAACGGCCAGTGGAGACTCTGTGCCGACCTCAGGGAGCTCAACAAACGGGTCCATACTTCCCGATGGCCTCTGCCCTACATTGACCAAGGGCTGGCCCAGATCCAGGGGTCACAGGTATTCACTGCAATAGACCTGACCAATGGGTACTGGACCGTGCCTGTCAGTAGGGAGGACCAATACAAGCTGGCTTTTACCTTTGGGGGCCAGCAGTACACCTGGACCCGGACTCCCTTCGGATACCTCAACTCCGGCAATGAATTCAACATTTTTCTACACAAGGCCATGCCTGACTTGGGTGCAAGGGGTAACTTGGCTTATGTAGATGATGTCCTCATCAAAAGTTCATCTGTGGAGGAACACATAGCGGAGATCCGTTATGTTCTGACACAGTTGAGGGCCGCCGGAGCAAAACTTTCCTTTCAGAAAGCACAGTGGTGTAGAACCCGTGTTAATTTCTTGGGGCATGAGATTACTCCTCAGGGCCTCTGTCCCCAGGAAAAGAAAGTGGAAGCACTTCAGAAACTGAAAAACCCCACAACTCTGCGGGAACTAAGGAGCCTCCTTGGACTGACTAATTACAGCAGAAAGTTCATTGAGGGCTACGCAGAGATCACCAGACCCCTGATTCATCTCCTGAAGGGGGGGGTCAAGTGGGAATGGGGTCCAGAACAAGCCGAGGCGGTAAAACAACTCAAAAGAAGCCTCTCACAAGCGCCTTGCCTAGCTTACCCTGTCAGAAACAAGGAGTTCTTCCTGGAGACGGGGTTCTCTGATACGTGCTTGACGGCAGTATTATACCAAAAGCATGACAAGGTCAATAAAGTAATCTCCTATGCGAGCAAAACTTTATCCTCTGTGGAGGAAAAATTCAACGATTGTGAGAAGGCACTCCTGGCAACGGTGTGGGCATTGAAGAATTACCGCCCGTTTATCCAGGGGGAACACATCATAGTGGAGACTCCACACCAGCCTCTGCAATATCTCCAAAGTGACAGAATCCGGGCCGGAAATGTGAGTAATTCCCGAATTACTTCCTGGATTCTGTCAATGCAAGGCTTTCCTGTGGAGGTCAGATATGGCCAAAACAAGAAGAGTCCCCTCGCGCAAGGTCTGGCTGACTTGCATGATTGTGCCAGAGAAAACTGTCTCGAGGACGAAAGTCTGAAAATCAAGGACAACATGGAGGCATACCTTAATTCCCCACACAAAGTCTTTGAAGAAGACAAGTGTGAGGGAATGCCCACTGTCTATGTGGATGGATGCTCTTACCATGTTGACAACAACGGGGAGAAAGAACTGGTGGCCGGCGTAGGGAATGCATGGGTGAATGAGTCCCCAGAACCCTCCGCTGGATACAAAATTGGTCCCCGAAGTAGTCAGGTGGCAGAATTGATGGCTGTGCATCATGCCATCCTCACTGCTGTCCAGCATCAACTCCACGAACTGGTCATAATCACAGATTCGGATTATGTACGGAACGGGTTCGTGGAGCACCTGGTTAATTGGAAAACCAGAGGCATGTTATGTGCTAACAACAAACCCTTGAAACATGGGAAGTTGATCCAAAACATTGATGATCTGGTCACATCGAATGGGATGACCATCTACTGGAAAAAGATCAAGGGTCATTCCAAAGTAGAGGGACCAGACAAAACTGGAAATGACTTAGCTGATCAGCTGGCCAAAACCGGGGCCATCCAAGGGGATCTAATTGAGATTGAGTCCCTGTTGGGGGAAATCCAGGTCACTGCTATCACTAGGTCCCAGACAAATGCTCACAACGACCTTTCAATTGCACAATGGAGCAAGGAGACCCCTGATGCTGATTTGATTACCGCTCAGAAGGGGGATCCAATTATTGGTAAATTTTACCAGCACCTTGAGGACCCTGAGAACTTTCCCCTGACGGATACCGATTGCATTGGGAAAGAGGACCTAAGAGTGTTGATGAAATGTCCAAAAATGTTCCGGATCCAAGACGGTTTGCTGGTAAGGAAATCCAAAGCTGGCCACGATCAGTGGGTGGTTCCTACCTCATTCCGAAGCCTGATGTTAAGTCACGCCCATGATGCGGCCACCGCCGGTCATAGGGGGTTTCACACAACACTGGAAATCTTAAGAGAGGTTGCATACTGGCCACACATGGGCCAGGACCTCAACCAATATTTGAAGGGTTGTCTTGTGTGTGCACAATTTCAGCCGACATCCCTCACACACCGGGCGCCTTTACAAAAGAGGGGAATGACACTGCCATGGTCAGATTTACAAATCGACTTTGTAGGCCCTGTGATTCGCTCGGCTAGGGGGAATAAGTACATGTTGACTGTGACATGCTTGTTTACCAAGTGGGTGGAATGTCTCCCAGCCCCAAACTGCAAGGCAGAAACGGCAGCTGCCTTGATGATTAACCACATCTTTTCCCGTTTTGGTCTACCTCAAAGGATTGAGTCAGACAGAGGTAGCCACTTCACCAGTGAAGTAATGACAAAGATGTGGGAGATACTGGGGGTCAAGAGAAAGCTGCATATTGCTTATAGACCAGCTTCTTCTGGGGCAGTAGAGAGATATAACCGGACAATTGTGAGCATACTAAAGAAGTTTGTGGCAGATTCTGGGCCAAGTTGGGATATCCGATTACCTCTGGTCCTAATGGCCATCAGATCTACCCCTTCATCTGCAACCAAAATGTCACCATTTGAGTTGATGACTGGGCGCAAGATGGTGCTTCCTCAGCATTTGCTCTACAGGACCCAGGAGCAGACACTGATAAATGCCTCCACTACTCATGAGTATGTAGAGAATTTAAGGAAACACCTCCAACATGCTTTTGCTTATGCTCAGCGGAATCTAGAAAGATCGGCTGATAGCATGAAGACCCACTATGACCTGAAGACTTCCAGGAAGGAATATCAGGTGGGAGACCGGGTCTATCTATACAACTGCCAAAGGAACCAGGCCAAGCAGCGCAAATTTTTGCCTACATGGAAGGGACCCTTTGAGATCGTCGATAAGATCTCCCCTGTGGCCTACAAGATCCGCATCCCCAAAGGCGGTTCGGCAGAGGGGGAAGACAAGTGGGTCCACATAAACCAGTTGAAATGTTGCCATCCCAGGCACACTCTGCAACAACTGGAGGAATCCTCTGGAATCCTAGCGGGTACTGTCTCAGACTAATTCAGTTCCAATCATAAAACATACCACATCTAGTCTCTAAAATATTGTGATTTGCAGGAAACTGTCTCTTAGTTATACTGGTTTTTTTTCAAAATAAGAATGTAATGTTTCGTTATAATAAAATGCATATGCTGCCCCACTATCTCAACAGTGGTGGAAAAAATCGCCTATGAGTAGATATTGCCGCTTTTGCTTTATCATCCTAGGAGAGATGAAACCATGAAGGATGACCAAGAAGGACGATCCGGAGACCGGGAACGGAGATCCAATGGGCCCAGTGGACCGCCCAATACTCCCATCAGGACCGGCGAGGAGAACCGATCGATCAGTACCGGATGGAGAAGAAGATGCTGAACTGTGCCATCTACAGAAGAGGAAGAAGATTATGCGGACAGACCGGTGCATGGGTCAAAACCCTTGTGCACGCGACTCCCCATCGACTCAAATTCAAAGTGCAGTCGCGTGGGGGGGACTTGTTGGGTGTCCTGACACACGTTTAAGCTATCCTGCTACAACATTTGGTGCTGTGGGCTTAGGAAATTCAAGATGGCGGAAAACCCACATGTGCGCCGAAATCCAGGAAAGCTGCGCAGTTTGTGCGCCCACCAAAATGGTTGCCTCACTTGCCACCCACCAGTGCGAGAATGAAAGGCCGGGTTGCCATGAGGGAAATGGGTTGCCAAAGGAAAAACAGTAGCGCCGGTTAGCTTCAAAGCGCTTTAAAACCACCATTGGACTACCCGCACAGTAGTCTGAAACCATTGGGAATGGCAATGCTGATTGCCAAATGCAACCTAGAAGTGTGGGGAATTCATTTCTTAAATCCCAAAAATGAGTGCAGTACCAGTACTCACCACTATCCAAAAGCCGGCGTTTTAAAACCACTCTGTGTGTTTCTGAAGGCAAGTCAAAATGCCTATTTCTAACAGTGCAACATGTGCAAAATATTTACTGAACACCAGCAGACATTGGCAGAATGGAGTTTTGTGTGCCTACAGAATCTGGGAAATGAAGATCATAAGACAAGGTTTATAACAAGACTGGCTGAGCTGTGGATTGCAGCAGTTTAAGTTGCACTGGATTTAAAGACACTAAAATCGAAAATGTTTAGATTAAATGAGTGACCTATGTTTGGTGTCACATGCCTTTGTAACTGTTGAAATGTCATAGTTTTGCACTTAGAATCAGCATTCTAGCTGCATGTGTAAAATTGCAAGTTAAGTTAAAAAGCAACAAAAAACCTGCCAGTTAGCTGAAGGTCTGGCTTAAGGAACTTGATTTTGCCTAGCAACTACCCATCAGGAGTGAAACTTGAGTCACAACTATGTTCCCAGGCCAACCTTCCTTTTGCTGCCCACACTAAGGATATGCCATCTATCTGATAATTGAATTACCTGTCCTCTGCCAGAGAGTGAACAATGGGCCTTCCTGGACCCAAGCAAAGGGTTTATTACAGACGTCGTAAAAAGTGGCTTCCTCCTGAAGAAGTTGGGAGGGGCACTGCCTGTGAGAGCAAGCTGGTTTGGCAGAACTGGAGGAACCAGTATTTCTACCTTATGCTGAGAGAAAACCACACCCCTTTGTAGTCAGAATGTTGTTTAGAAAAAGATTAATAACTCATGGTGCGGACATGTGAAAATTTTATAAATGATACCATAATTCTTGTGATTTTTCTGCCCACAGTTTAAGACGTGGTAGGAACCGGTGGTATGTTCGGGGAGGTTTTAGCGGAAAAGTGGATATTACTCTAAATGTGTGCATGTTAAAAATCTGAAACTTCATCAATTAATGTCCATACCCCCTGCGCACATGTATGTAAAGTTGGGTCCATGTCAGAAATTGAAAAAGCAGTTAAAAAGTCAATTATGTACCCTCTTTGAATGCAAGCTCCTAGGAAAAGCAGATTTGGACAGAGACATGGCTAAATTCAGCCACACCATGTATATGTAATTTCAAACAACTGTGTAACTCTGAAGTATGTATTTTGATCATATATAGATTTGGGTGCACAGATGATAAGGGAGGTTGTTTCAAGAGATCATAAAATGACATCCCTCTGACTCACAGTTCAGTTCGCCAATCAGCGGACGAATGAGAGCTTGACCAATGACAATTGAGAGGGGCGAGTTTAGTTATGACCAAACACACACGCCCATTTGCAGAACATATAAATGGACCACTGAAACTTAGGTAGAGACCTTCAATTCCATTTGCTGCAACGCACTCTGCCGGACCATACAACATCCAGAGATCCAGACTTCAAATTCATCAATCTATCCAGAACTAAGAGACTAGACCAGAGAGAAAGCAGTGCTGTACTAAGAGACCAGACCAGAGAGAAAGCAGTGCTGTACCCAGAGAGACCCAGACCAGCAGAGAGAGTGACCAGAGCCCAGTCTAAAACCCTGACCAGATCCGTGATGAGGCCCATTTAATTCAAGAATATAGTGTGAGTACCCAGCAGAACTGTGTAGAACCAATCTCTTAGTTTAAATTCATCTAATTCAATCTATTTAACCTAAGTAGAACTGCCTCCTAGCTGTCACCTGTCATTTCTAGTTGCAAGCTGCACTTGTCATTTTGAGCTTTTGAAATTGGCAAAACCAAAAACGACCTTTATTAATTCACTCATATCTCCGCGACCGTTTGGGCTAGAGACTTGCAGTAACTTTCATTTTGAAGCTGAGATCCCAGGCTTTCCTAGGACCCCAAAACGGTAGAGATAGTCCTTGCGGTTCCTCTGTAATAGCGCTCGGCGCATCCGCGAATTTTGCCGCGATTTGCAATTTCTTCACATGTAAAAAACTGCTGCTGCTGCCTTCCATTTGCCAGAAATTCGTTTAACCTGCTAACTATCCCTGCATCATTGCTAGGGTGAGTCTGGACTAATATTAACTAGATACCACTCCCCCTGAACCTCTGAAAGGGAATTAAAAAGCATTTCCAGCATATTTCTCATCCATTGCTAGCACATATCAAAGCATTTGGGCCTGTGTTTTCAAAACTCCTATCTGTTTTCTGTAAGCTTGCTGGGATTGAACTGAATCACATTTGATTGCATTTCTGAGAACTGTGTGTTTCCTTCCATTTCCTTGCCTTGCATCAAAGGGGGGGGGAGGGAATTGCCAGAGAAAAGTGATTACATTGTTTTGTTGAAATCATATTGAGTATTTCTATACTGCATTTTATTCATTCAACCTTGCATCCATTTGAACTCTATAAAGCATTTTGTACCACTTTCTTCTTTTGTTCCTATTTACCAGTGTGCTACCTTATCCATTTCATGTCAACTCATTAGTGATTATAAGAAGTGTGCTAGTGCCAGATTCTCCGTTGTTGATCTTCATCATATCAGATTAAGTGTGCTATTCAATTATTAATTTATTATAAAGTATCATATATATATATCTATTGTTTAAGTTATCAAATAAACCTTTTAAACTTGCAAAACAGAACTACTTCTTGGCTCAGTGGGGTCAGGGGGATTCCAAGAGAGGGGTGTTATATAGGGGTAGTCATCCAGAACGCATGAACTGGACCTAAAGATATATCAATAAGGGTTTTCATTCAGTATTCTAGACTAGGCGTTAACTTAGCTGTAGTGCTGAATTGAATCCTCTTACATGCCTCAGCCATGCGAGTGTGTGTTCATGGGCGTGTACCAGGTAATGGCTTTTGTAAGTCAGTGCAATGTTTGAAATACAGAAACATTATATTTCAGACTATCTTCTTAAAGTGTATACCCAGTCTACAGTGGTAAACATAACTTGTAGGGCCACTCTAGGGACTCACCACGAATGTGCAGTACAGCTCAACACCGCTATCCACCAGTTATGGATTATAGATCGCTCTTTAGTTTAATCACACATTTACTGACTTGAAAAATGTATAAACAAACAATGAACCTTGTTGCTAAGAACAGTGATACATGCAAGCAAAGCGCAATTCTATACTATCTTGTCTAACTCAACAAGCCATTCACAGTTCATGTGTCCTTGTGTTTATTTGGAGGGGTGTGCTTTCTCTCTTCTAGACTTTTCATGCTAGGTATGGTTTCCTCTTGTGATGTTTATACAGGTTGGGGTAAAGATCTTTATAGAAGCTGGGGTGACAAATGATGTCTTGGTTTTCAATTACAATGCTAGCATTCTCACTTTGCTGAAGACCTTTTGTTTGTTTAATACTTCTCTTGGCACATCTTGACAAATTGTGATCTTAGTATATAGTCAACTATTCATTGTTACTTGCTTCCCCCAACAAACGATCTTTAGTTGAGAGGTGGGAAAAGGGGACAACCATGTTTATGGGCATGTTGGTTGGAAGAATTTCTCCTTTCGACTCTAATTCCCATGCCACTCCTCCTGTCGCCAGGCCATTTATTGTGCCTGCTTTTACATCAGTTCATATTTATTTATGTTGAATCCACACCTGAGCCATTTTCTAGGCTTCAGAGTGATGCCCTTAAAGCAGCGTGTTTGTGTGTGTTTGTTTTACTTTGTAGTCAAGTAGCATGTTTTGTTTTTCTCCATGGTTGTTCTGTGTCTGTGATCACTCTCTTGAAAGCTCTATAGGTATCTTCTGTCTCAAGTCACAACTCGCCATTCTGTTTTCAAGTTGGGATGTGTGTGTTCTTTGATAGTAATCTGTGTGTCAAACAAATTCATTGTGCCCCTTACCTCCTAGATTTCCTGTAAGGTATGCTGCTGTAGTTCAAAGATATCCGAATTTATTGGAGTCGGACTTCTTTCTAGGTCCCAAATGTTCTAGTATGCTAATTGTGCTTCTCCTTTACTTGTATTTTGTAAAATGTTCTCACATGGGCAGATAAGTACATACAGATCAAATATAGAGTTGAATTAATTAAATCACTCAAAGCGAGTATCCATATTGCTTACTTACTATTAAATATCCTACAGTAGTTGAGACTGTATTTGCATAGGAGGCTTTCATTTTTGTAGTGCAAAGTCTATGCAAAGTCATTTTGTATTGCAAAAATGACTATGCACAGGCTTTGCACGGACTTTGCACTGCAAAAATACACTTTGCACAGTTCCATGAATCAGGGTTTGTGTCGGCAGTACAAAGACACTTTGTACCCTGCAAATCATTTCACAAATCAGGCGTGTTTACTCTCAAAGTGACAATGAGTAAGAATATCACAGAGATTGCATGGTTTACTAAAAGTGAGGCATGTATTTGGTCAAACACGTTCTTTCAAATCTTCCTCTTGCGTAATATAGTGTCAGGTTCTATATCATACCCTGTTTTTGTTTACTAGCATTCTCATAGCTACCGATGCATCTAACTTCATATTTCTCTGGAGAAGTGTTTGCGTTAGGTTTAAGTTGATTTGTCCTATGCAATAATTAAGCCTTTGATTAAGCTTACATCAACATGTATACATTGCAACCTGTACTAGAAAATGTATCTTGCATACCTTGTTGTGTTTTTTAAAGCCCTGATCGCTTGAGCAAATCCATTGTGCATGTATCCTTTCTCCATATGGTGGGTTCCAAATAGTACCATGCGGGTGGAGGCTTTGAGCATGGGAAAGAAGCATGTGTATCGGCTGTATACTTGTACTTCTGTTTACTATTTAATGAACCTATTGTACAGCTTAACCTATATGCAAGAAATCGATACTGGTTTCATTGTATGTGCTTTTACATTTAGAATTCATATGGTTGGTGTTCTGACAATAACCAAATGTACAAAAGCATTCGT
Organism: Ambystoma mexicanum; assembly: GCF_040938575.1. Taxonomy (NCBI): domain Eukaryota; kingdom Metazoa; phylum Chordata; class Amphibia; order Caudata; family Ambystomatidae; genus Ambystoma; species Ambystoma mexicanum. Next base: position 1,055,625,032 of record NC_090935.1, read on the forward strand.
TTCTCCCTGACAAAGCATTAATAAAGCACTTACGCAATGATGCCAACATATAAGATAATCCGTCCACATTCTTTTTTTCCCCAAATGATTAACCATATCAGTTATCTTTCACAGAGTGGAATGATTACTTCCATAGTCTCATTTCTTCTACCTAATAATTGCTTTACTTTTGACACTAACTTTTATTCACAAGTACAAGTTAAAAGCATGGAGGTGAAAATATGCTCCATACTTGGCAGCAAATTTCGCCCACATGCTTGTAACTTTTAGTTGTCATTACTTTTGCGAAACAGAGTGCAAAAGTAAAGAGTAAAACAAGTCAAAATCACCTTTGCTCTTTACTTTTACTCTCAACTGGCAACAAAGTAAACACTGTCTGCAAATTACGCTTTGCAGGCAACGTTTACTAAGGATTTCTTTATTTTCCTATGGAAGCGGTCTGCCCATTTAATGCCTGCAAAATATATCCCAGAGGCATGAAACAAATTGCTCACACAGACGAAGCAGCAGAAAGGTGACAAGTAGCACTTCACAGCCCTCCAAATAACCAATTTTAGTGGCACTCAGTTCAGGAAATTCCTCACTGTAGACCTTCAAAAGCAGTAACCTTGCCATATTAGTAGAGGACAGCAATGTAATCTTAGGTGTAGAAGGGTTGTGGAGACTCGTTTCATGGGTCTACAGTGGACGATTTGACCCTTTTCCTGAACAGAGTCCAGATAAAGGACTTCATCACAAGTATATATCCGATGCCTTCATTCTATGAACTTTGATCCCGAGTGTGTTCCGCTTCATAACTACAGCATGAGTTATTGTAAATTGCAATTTTTAGTATTGTGCCATTTTGCTTACATTGTGTGTTGGTATTTCAGCTTTCCTCCAATTTTCAGTCAGTTGCAGGCCGTAAATATGCACAACATATTTATTTTCAGAAAAAGCTCAGTGGACAACATCTGTGTTCGTTAACACCATGATGGCGACCACACAAAACACTTTCAGAATGCATTGCACAGTTTGGAATACTATATATATATATATTTTGTGTTTAAATGTATTACAATTTTTACAAAATCATTCTCTTGGCTGAAGATTTGAAGGAGAATGTGGTATATTTCTCTTTTGTTTTGTGCCGTTAAAATTCTCTTCCATCTCTGTTTTCTTCTTTAAAATCAACGGTTTTCTGTTTGTTCCCAACTGATTTGTCTTCCAGCGCTAGGCTTTCAGGAAACGTGGCTGTTGCCACGGTCAGGTTGGTGGATTCTCGACTCATTAACCTGTTCCACCACTCTTCTTCACTTGTGGTAAGATGTTTTAGTCCATGTGGTCGCAGGTAAGTTGTTCTGAATTTGTCTGTACCGGACAGTGAAGGAGTAGATGTCGCACTGTTTCGGTCTCCGAGGTATTACAGTATCTACAGTTTTTATCTTGCGCCTGCTTTCTGCGGAATAACATTTCTTTCGTCTTCAAGACGTTCAAGCGTGCTCTTAGGAAAGTTGTGCGTAGACGTTTATCTGGAATTATTTTTAGATAATTTCTTGTCTCGTCAATCCTTTGTGTATTGATTGTATGGTGGGTCAGGGATGTATGCTTCTCTGCTCTTTCTAGGGTCTCAATCCAATCATACATTTTTTGCTTTTTCTTTATTTTCCCTGGGATGCGTTCTATGTCCCATTCTGAGCATCCGATTTTTTCTGATTGTTCTAGTAGGTTGTTATACCACGTTGACATCATTACGTTTTTTTTACTCATCATTTCCTTATAGATGATGTCCAAAATTATGGACGCGGACTTCATAGGATTTTTCCCAGAAATAGTAGACTGTTTCTCACTACCACTGATTTTAGTGATTGAAGGCTCAGTTCCCGTCGGATGACTGCTGTAGGGATAGAGTTCAGTAATCGTAGCACTTTGCTCCAAAAAACGCCTTCCAATTTTGTCCACAATGTCATTGGAAGATGTGGCATTGCTTCTGCCCCGTAGGTTATTGCTGGAGTGGCTTTAGCTTTGAAAAATTTTATTATTGGGAGGATTGTGAATTTGCCAAATTTTCTTTCCAAAAGTGATGCTTGTACTGCTAGTGTTTTTGTCTTAAGGATAAGATGCTCTTGCATTATTATTTCTATTTATCTGCGAGAGCGAGATATTTTCACTCCCAAATACGTAAACTTTTTCACTGTCTCCAATTTTTCTGAGTTTGCAAACCACTGAGATCTTTTAGTTGGTTTTGACGATTTTTCCAAGATCATGATTTTGGTTTTTGTTGTATTCAGATCTAAATCGTTCTTCTTCAGGTAAATTACGAGACTGTCTAGTTGCCTCTGCAGGCCAATGGCTGTTTGGTCCAGCAATAAGATGTCATCCGCGTAGAGCAGGCGTGTCACTTTCAACTCTCCTATTTTAGGAGGGAAGGAACGGGTGTCATTTTCTGCATCTACTATGTCTGCCATATATGCCTTATAAAGAGCAGGAGTCAGGGGACAACCTTGTTTGACCCCTCTGGCCGTTTTTATAGTTTTTGACAATAAGCCTGCATCGTTCAGGCGTACTCTGATTGAGTGTCGCTGTACAGGGCTTTGATTGGTTCAAGGAGTGACGGTGGACATTTTTGTTTTTTCAGTTTTCTCCATAGTTTTGCCCTGTTTACACGATCGAACGCTTGTACCAAGTCGATCGAGGCTATAAAAATTGTTGGATGGCCCTCAAAAACTCTGGCCTTCAAGATGCTGATCATCATGATGTTAACCGAAGTGCCTACATTCTTTTCAAACCCTGACTGTAATGGGTCTGCTGTCTTTGCCTCTTTCTGCCATTCCTGAAATTTCTCCAACACCAAGGATCGGAAAAGTTTTCCCAGCACGTCCAATAGTGCAATAGGTCTGTAGTTTCTTGGGTCGTCCCGGGGACCTTTCTTATAAATTGGGACGATGTTTTCTGTTTTCCATGTTGCAGGGATAAATCTTGTTATCCTGCATCTTCTGAAGATTTCCGTTATTAATGGTACCCAAGTTTCCGCCTCGTGTTTAAGATCGACATTTGAAATCCCATCGGGACCTGGCGCGCGGGAATTGTTCAGCTTGTTGATCTTCTCTAGAATTGCCTGCTCAGTGCATACGATCCATTTACTTATATCTTCATTATCTAATGTGTTTACCGTTGACGTTGGTTCTTTAAAAAGGTGAGTGAAATGTTCTAACCATTTGTCTTCGGACACATTGTTAGTGATGGACTTTGCTGTGTCTGTTAGATTGTTCTTTATTATCGTCCAAAAGTCGTTTGAGTTCCTTTTGCAGACCGCTCTCAGCATGGTCTCTGCGTCTTCTTGGTAAAGTTCCCATCGGATTGTCTGAAGCCATGATTTGTAACTTTTTTTTGTTTTGTTTGGTTACCAGATCTATGTATTTTTGTGTAGGGTTTTTCTGAGCCTGCTTTGTTACTTTTGGTAAAGTAGATTTCTTTGATCGGAGCTCATCGTTGTATTTATGAAATGAGTTTTCCCTGCTTTTCTTGTATCTCTAGGACATAAATAAGGAATGAAAAGCAGGCGGTAGTCCAAGTTTTCTAAGATGTTATTCGTGCTTTTATATCTGTTTGCCTGTTTGTAAGTCGCTGTGATGGAAACAATGGCCTCCGTTGTCATTTTCAGCCGGTTTCCTTGTGCGTTTGTTTCCAACTTGTTCAACATTGTCACCGGCAGGGGTTTATTTGCGTGCCATGTTGCTTTGAGTAAGTTATGGTCACTCCGAGTAGATTTCACTATCTCGAAACTATTGATTAGTAAACATAAACACTTAGATGCGAAGATGTAATCAATTATACTTGTGTTTTCTTCGCTTTCCCAGGTTGGAATCCTGGGTCTGGCTGTTTCTAAAGAGTTTAGGTTGTACAAGTCTCGAGATTCCATCAACTCAGACCAGGCGAGACCTCTTGCTGTCGATTTCGAACAGGAATTTGTTTTGTTTCCAGGTATGTTTTTCCCATCGTCTGGCATTCAAGTCACCACATATTAAAATGTGGTCCACGTTCTACGTTGTTGTAGCCACTGTTAGGATTCTTTCTATCTCGTTTAGAAATTTGGTCGTTTTGATTATGGCAGGATTCCAATAGATGTTCAATAGGAGAATAAGATCTTTACTTGTTTTTCTCTGTGATTTTCCTTCTTTCTCCCATTCCAACAAAATCGCTTGGATTAACGTGGCTGATACCAGGTTGTGGACTATTGCAAACATCCGCCTGTACGTACAGCTATTAAAAGGCCAGATGTTGGGCAACCTCTGTCTCCTTTTTGAGCTGGAGACAATTGACCCTCGAAGCCGCCCATACCAGGCGGCAATAGCAGCCAGGTTTCTTGTAAACTTATTAAATCGAAACGGCCTAAATTTATCTCACCAGGTTGTGTAAGGTGAGTGTGGCCTCTGGTGTTCCACGATCCGATAGTGATGGTTTGCTCGATGTTCTGTACAGCGAGTTTCTCCATTGATTGTTCCCTTTCGCCACCAGAAAGGAAACAGGTTGGCTCCTATTTTCTAGTGTAGCGTGTCAACGCCGAGGGAAACCATGCCCATCTTTTTGAGTTTTTTTCAGCCGTGTCAAGATGTTCCTGAGTCGAGGATTTATCTCTCACGGTATGTCTTTCTTTTCCTGTGTCTGCCTGCGTCTTGAGTGGGCCCTTTATTTTTCTGGATGTCATTTTTTCTGTTTCCCCCTCATCGTCACTCCGATGTCTTTTGGTAGGGGAATTTTCTCTTGACTTTGCTCTTTCTTCCTCTCTGATAGTCTGTATTGAGTTTGAGCCTTTAGCTTTGCGAGTTGCTGATCTTTCCCAATCTTTTGTCTTTTTGTATTTTTCCAATACTGGGATGTGTTTTCTTTTCTCCCTCAAGACGTCTTTTGTGTTTGGGGTTCTCTTTGTCAGATCCCAACTTTCGTTTTCGTTATTTTCATGAATGTGGTCTTTTTTCGTTCTGTTTATTTTTAGACTTTTATGTCCTCTTTCTTCTGATGTTTTTTTTTTTTTTGGGAATATATTTATTGTTTTTTCGAAATACATAGCAATCTGTTATATATCAATAGTAACTCCCCCTTCCCTCCCTCCCGATGCAAACCCAGACCGGGACTTGTGCAGTCTACTGCTTACGCTAAGGTGAGCCTGGGCTGTCCAGGTCCTCGCCTGAGGAGCTGACCTCTTTAGGGCTGAACAGAGCTGTCGTGAGGGCCATCCACTGTAAGAGGTCCTCAGAGTCGCCAATTTTTTGCTGTCGGTGCGCTAGCTCCCAGGCCACGGTTTCGGCCACAGTCCATCTACGGAGGTCTTCCCACCATGTTATGAGTCTAGGGGCCCTGGGGCGTTTCCAGGCCATTGCAATGCACCTTTTTGCCAGGATGTACATTAAATCCTTGAGCCTGTTAAGGGGCTTGTTCTTTTTGCCTAGCGGGTATGAGCCCAATAGACAGGCCCTGGGGGATTGCACGTCCAGTGTTATGTCCTCCTCAGCTACCCTAGTCTGGATTTGGGACCAGAAGGTCTGTATGGCCGGACAGGCCCAGAACATGTGGGTCAGTGAGGCTGCAGGTTCTTGGCACTTGGGGCACGTCACTACGCCGGCGCCCCTGAATCTCGAGATGACAGCTGGGGTGAGGTAGGCCCTGTGGATGATGTAAAATTGAATAAGCTGGGATCGGGCATTCCTGGAAACTCTTTTATGGTAGTGTGTTATGGTTTCCCATTCCGTGTCCCCGAACTGCGTGTTTAGTTCGGCTTCCCATTTGCCTTTACATGTGAGTTCGTTATGTGTGGTGTTGTCAATTAGGATCTCATAGAGCCTAGAGGTTTTGTGTCCCCCTTCTGCAACGCCCATCAAGTTTTCAATGGCCTTGTGTCCGGCGCAGTGGGATTCTGCTTCCGGCCATCGTTTCCTAAGCCTATCCAGCACCGCCCCGTGTAGAAGGAACTGACCCTGCGGGACCCCAGTCAACTCGTGCAGCTCGGGAAATGTATGGGTGCCCTGGTCATCTACCAGGTCGCCCAGGGTGGCGACACCGGAGGGTTCCCATATGTTCCGGATCGCCTTTCGGTCCTCTGGTCTAGTGGACATGATGGCAGCTGTAGGGATTTGTGGGGAGTAAGGGTCGGTCAGCTTGACCGATTTGCAGGCCCAATTCCAAATCTGGGTGCCCAGGCGGATGAGGTGTGTATTATGTGTTTTAGGCGTTGGTCTGATCCAGAGGAGGTCCCTGAGCAACCAGGGTGCGTCTGGGGGCTGTAAGAGGCGTGTGCCCGTCGTGGCGTCATCAGCCATCCACTGGATCAGGTGCTTGAGCTGGGCTGCTATGTAGTAGAGCTCAAAGTTGGGGGTTTTTAGGCCTCCTTTTTCGTACGGTCTCTGTTTTATGTCTAGGGCAACTCTGTGCCTTCCCTCCCGCCATAGAAGTTTCCTACAAAGTTTGTTCAAGTCTCTGAAGAAATGTTGGGGGATGTTGTAGGGGACATTGGTGAAGAAGTGTAGAAGGCGCAGAAGTGCTACCATTTTAAGGAGTCCCGCCCTACCAGCCATCGAAAGGGGCAGCTTGCACCATAAGTCAATTGATTTAGCCAGGCCCTCCTTAGCCCTGCCGGTGTTTAGTGCGTGTTCGGCTACGGGGTCGCGATGGATCACAACGCCCAGGTATTTGAATGTGGTGGGTTCCCATTTGAGGGCTAGAGGGGGGAGGTGTTCTTTCTTGGTTCCACTAAGGGCAGCCAGGGGGAATAGGCAAGACTTACTGTGGTTGATCTGGATCCCGGTGCATCTGTGGAACCCATCTAGGGTTTCAAGTATGTAGGGGAGGATGTGTTCGGGATCTTTTAGGTAGAGGAGCATGTCGTCCGCATACATAGAGACGAGGTGGTTCACTCCATTTATCATTATCCCCCGTCTCCGTACTCCTGCCTGAGGTATGCTGCCACTGGTTCGATCGCTAAGATGTAGAGCAAAGGGGATAGGGGGCACCCTTGCCGGGTGCCCCTGGCCAGGCTCCATTTTTCTGAGAATGTGTTATTGGTTCCCACTCTGGCGGTGGGATTAGTGTAAATGAGTTTGACCCATTTCAAGAAAGGGCGGCGTAGAGCCATGTCCATCGGACCGAATCAAAGGCCTTAGAGGCGTCGAGGGACACAACTGCGTATTTGCCGGGCATGCTGTTTGTACTGTGTATAACGTGATGCAGCCTTCGCAGGTTCTCAGAAATGGAACGGCCCTGCCCATAGCCCGTCTGATCCTGGTGTATGAGGTATGGGATGGCTGTACGAAGCCTTCTGGCCAGTAGTGCAGTGAGGATCTTGTTATCTACATTCAGCATGGATAAGGGATGATACGAGCCGCAGTCAGTGCTATCTTTGTGGGGCTTGAGTAAGGGGATAATGGTGGCTTCAGCCATGGAGTCGGGGAGGTGGCCTTTTTCGTACGCCTCGTTGTATACTTTGGACAATAGGGGGGCCAGTATGTCCTCATAGGCTTTATAAAATTCGCCCGGGAGACCGTCCGGTCCCGGCGTTTTACCAGAGGGCAATGACCTGATTGTGGCTGTGACCTCGTCTGGGGTGACGGGGCCTCCGAGGGGATCTGCCAGGTGGTCTTCCAGGCAAGGGAGCCTGATGATGTCCAGGACGTCTTCAATTGCGGAGTCTGGGGGCGGGGCGGGATCGGAATAGAGGGTTTGGTAGTACTGCTTAAACGCTGCATTGATACCCACTTGCGTGTGGAGGGTCAGGCCGTCTATGTTACGGATAGAGCAGATGGGGTGTCTGGGGGTTTCCCGTTTGTAAAGCCATACAAGTAGTTTCCCGGGTTTGTCGCCTAGGGCGTGGTTCCTTTCTGTGTATTTGGTATAGCTTAGTTTCCCCAGTGTCTCCCAGTGTGTCAAGCATGTTTGTTTGAGTTCGATCAATTTTTGCGTGTGGGCGGGGTCAGGGGATGGGGTTGCTTCAAGGTCTTGGAGTTCGGCTTCAGCATGCGCTAATAGGGACGTGACGGATTTCAAAGCCCCTCCAGCCGCGGCTATCCTTTCCCCCCCTTGTTACCACCTTGTAGGCCTCCCATGCTACGCGTATGTGTCGGACGCTATCAATGTTGGTTTGCCAGTAGTGTGTAGAACCCTCCCTAATTTGTTCATTAAAGGCCTTGTCTAGTAGCGCTTCGCTTCTTAATTTCCATGTCGGGATGGGGGGTCTAGGGGCTGTGGTCACCCACGAGGTCATCAGTGGGGAGTGGTCTGATAGCACCCTGGCCAAGTACTGCGTGTCTTCAAATCTGGCCGCGTGCTCTTCACTAACGAACAGGCAGTCTATCCTGGTGTGGACCTTATGTGGGGGGGGAGTAGAAGGAGTAGCCTCTGGTTTCGGGGTTTTGCGCTCTCCACAGGTCTTTCAGGGCATATTGCTGCGTAAGGGTGTTCAGTATTCTGGCGGGTGGGGAGGGGTCTCCATGCTTACCATCCGATCTATCTATGCGTGGGTTTAAGGTACAGTTGTTATCGCCTCCCCATATTGTTATGCATTCGTTACTCGGGGACAGCCGGGCATACAGCGAGCGAAAGAAGACAGTGGCATCATGATTCGGGGCGTAGGTGCAAATCAGGCGCACATCACGCCCTTCTATGGTGCCCTGTACCAGGGCCATTCTGCCTTCATTGTCTGTTTTGGTGTGGGTCAGCGTGACTGGGACGGAGGGGGCAATCCATATCAGGACACCTCTGGAGTAAGTGGAGTAGGAGGAACCCACCAGGGTACCTCGCCAGACTTTAGCCAACGCTGCTAGCTTGGGGGCGCTTAGGTGGGTCTCCTGAAGGAAAGCGATTCCGACTCTGTGGCGTTTCATGTAAGCGTGAATGCGGCGCTGTTTGATGTAGCTGTTTAGCCCCCTGACATTCCAGGACATGACTCTGATCCTCTCAGCCATAGTCTAGATGTGGTCGCGGGGCTGTGGGCAGCCTGAGGATGAGGTGTTTGACGAACTTGGTCAGCTTGGTGGCGATTCCGTTGCGCTTAGTCCCGGTCTGGCTTATAGCAAATTTAAACTGTAATCCCAACTCGGGGTTCTGACCCCCATGAACAATAACGTCTAACTTAACTACAAACACAACTTTAAACACAACACGTCTAGCGAGGTTGCCTTTGCTCTGACTTCCCCGTTTCTGCCTCATCAGACCAGGGTCTTCCGGTGCCCTACGGGCGGGTGAACTCACCCAAATTATCCTGGGGGTAGGGGAGGGGCTGCCTCCGGGGGTGTTATCAAGAGGTGCGCCATGACCGGTGCCGCTCCGGTACCATCAGTGTCGCCGCCATTGCTGGCGTGTTGCTGTGCGATCAGCGACTGCAGACAACAAGTGGTGAGGGGGGTCCCTCGTTGCAGGCGGCTGGGGCCTGCGCTGCTTCGGTTCAATGTCTGGGATCTGTTCTCTGTCCATCAATTCACAGGCCTCCGCGGGGGTGTCAAATAAGTGTGCCTTGTTGTTGCGCAGGACTTTGAGTCTAGCCGGGTAGAGAAGTAGATAGCGCAGGCCTGCGTTCTTGAGTCTGGCTTTGGTGTGGTGGAACTGGGCCCTGCTCCTTTGGACCTGCAAGGTATAGTCGGGGTATATTGCGATCTTCGCAGCGTCCCTCTGTATAGAGCCACCCATCCTGGTGAAGGCCAAAATGGTTTCCCTGTCCTTGTAGTTGAGGACTTTGGCTATTATGGGTCTGGGTGGGTTCCCCGGAGGGGGCCTCCTGGCTAGGGAGCGGTGAGCTCTCTCTATGGTGAAGCCCTGTGACAGTTTTCCGGCTCCAATCTCGTGTATGAGGAGGTTCTCGATGTAATTAGTGGGGTCGCTGCCCTGGATGCCCTCGGGCAGGCCGATGATTCTAATGTTATTTCTGCGGGCCCGTCCTTCGGCCTCCTCAGCCCTGTCTTCCAGGTTCTTCACCTTTTGCTCCAAAATGTCCACTTCCTTTAAAAGCTGAGTTTTGGAGTCAGTGTTGTCCCTGACTTGGATCTCCAGAGCGTCCGTTCTGCTGGCGTTGGAGCGCACATCCTGCCGCAATAAGTTCAGGTCAATGGCGACCGCGTCTATTTTGTTCTCCATGGTTTTCTGAAGTGTCTTGATGGCCTCTAGTAGCTGGGAGTTGGCCGGCTCGGGCGTCTCGGCGCCCGACGCCTCCCCAGGGGCAGGAGCATCCCCGGGCCCAGTCACTCCGGCGGCCGCGAAGGACTCCATGGTGGTTTGGCGGTGTTTGTTTCGGGCGCCCTTGGTGGTCATGTCCCAACCGCGAGATCCCCCAGTCCTCGGCGGGCACCGTACAGTCTATGGCCTCTGGTCGCATGGTGGTCTGCTGTCGTGCGAGGGGGGGTTGTGGGTCGTCAGCCCGCCGGGCAATGTCAGCGGGCCGCTCAGCAGGGTGATCGGGCACAGTCCGGCTACGAGGCTCCCGCTTCGGGCCCAGTGGGAGTGTAGTAAAGGCCACACCAGGCGCTCCCCCCCTCCGACTCCTTACCGCTCTCCTTCGTGACGCGGGAGTGCGGGTCTCAGCGTAGGCCACCGCTGCCGCCCCAGTTCGGATTCCTCCGGGACAGGTCCAGGCCCCGCGGGTGCAGGCAACTCACTTCGGATCACTGTTGGTCGGGAGCCCAGCTCCTCGTCGGGCTCCCTCGGGGTCGGTCGCGGGACTCCGCTTACAGCGTTAGGCCGGGGATCAGCATGGCTGCCATTTTCTGTGTCTGCATGGCGTTCTTTTCTTTTCGACGTTGCGGGCCAACAGAGGGACGTGAGGCTTCCAAACTTCGACAGCAGGGGGATCAGGCTTTCGCGCGGCTTGTGTTCGGTTTTCAGGTGTCTGCAGTCATGTTAAGCAGTAGTTGACGGCGGATCGTTAAACGTATCGCGCGGAGCTGCACCGAACACGTCTCTCCTACATGGCGGTTAGCCACGCCCCCTCTTTCTTCTGATGTTGTTTCTCGTAAGAGGTATCCTCTTTTTGACAGTTCCCTGTCATCAGAAGCATGAGTTTTTTCACTGTTTGGGATGTGATGTGTAAGAAAATACTATCCGTCCGTCCCTTGTGTGCGAATTCTACTATGTTTATGTCCGCACTTCTGATTTGGTCTCCTTTTGAGATTTTATCAAGGAGCTTCACTGTGGCTCTTCTGTTTAATAGAATTTTCTCACCAGAACTATCTCTTTTTTAAAGTTTTAGCGTTCGTGTCGAGTTACTCTTGTGAGTTTGATTCTGCTGTGAAGACTGATACGAAGATCTCCGATTGGACCTGTTTCTATTTTCCGGAGATTTTTCTCTTCGTCTGCTGTCATCTGACTGGTTAACGATACTTCTATGTTTGTATGTGTTGCTCTCCTTTCTGTTTGATCCTTTGGTGGTCGAGTAATTTTGCCGATGGCGTCTGTCGCTTTTTTTCGTTTTTTCCTCGAATTCCTCTTCCTCAGTTCTTTTTTTAATGCTTTTTGAGCGATGTTCCTCGTATGCTCCATAGCTATGTTCGTTTTTATTTATCCTTGTGTTGGATAATCGGAACAGCGTTTTTCTTTCCGGTGTAATCCGGTATCTTTTAGAACCTGAATCGTTCAACTTGACTCTCTCTTTTTCTGAATGTGTCGTTTGTTTCTTGTGTTGGTTTTCCTTTTGGTTTTGTGTTGGCGATTTGTTATCCACAAATGACACCTTTCTTTTTTTTGCCGTTGGTCGAGGTATTTCAGACTCAGAGTTTTCAATAGAGTAGACACTAATGTTGGATATGTCAATCAAACTATCATCCTGCACTGGGTAGCATTCTCTTTTGTGACTCATCTGGTTATGACTATTCTCTTTGTTAGTTGGTTTTTTGTCTGTGACAGTTATCCACTTTGTCATAAGTTCGTTTGGTTGGTTGCATTTTCCAGTTTCTTCTGCATCTGTTCTACTTTGGCGTTATGGAATTCTTGTGGTATTGATCGATTTTTTGTTAACGTCTGTCTCAGTTGTTGTTGGTGCTTTACGGGATTTTGTACTTTCAATTTCAAGTAATCATCTTTAGTTTTTCCTTTTATAGACATTTCAGTTTCACGCAGCTTATCTTTTGAACTCTTGTGTTTTTTTGTACTGCTTAGTTCTTGTAGATACTCCTCGGGTTTGTCTTTATTACACATGGGTGTCGATCTCTCACTGTGATTTTCTAATGACTCTGTTGAATCTTTGTCATTCTTGTTCCCTTGAGTTTTAGCCTGAGCGGTTTGGGTGCTAATATTCACAGATTTTTTCTTAAACTGAAATACCTTGTTCTTTTGTTGTTCTAATGTGTTTTTTTGTATTTCTGTTTTGTCAGTCTGTGTTCCTTGGTCTCTTATATTATCCTTCCATGCTTCTAAGGCCGATATGTATCCTTCTAAGTGGGTCAGCTTCGAGTTTACAGTTGCTAATATTGACGTGTGGTCCTTAAGCGTATCGTTGATGGTTTCATATTGCTTTCCGAATGGTGCTAATGCAACTGTCACAGCTGACATAACCAGTTGCAAGTCAGGCTTTTTTTTCGGGTGAATTTTTTTCTTTTGTCTTTGCGGTGTCCTGGCCCGACTTGACTTTGTTTGGAGTAGAAAAGAGTGGTCGCAATGTGCCCACCAGGGCGTCATCCTTTCTTTGCTGACAAGTAGATTTCAAGCAAGAAGTCAGCTCTCTACGTTTGATCATGTTTTTGTAGTTTAGTATGGCCTCGGCCAATTGTGCTTCTACTTGATTTCTTGGATGGATGGTGTTAGGCTTCAGTATGGTTTCATGGCTTTTTTTTGCCTCCTTCAATGTCGTTTCTTTATCTGACATGTTTTTTCTCGTTTCTTCAATCCTCTCTTTTTGTTCGATCATTGTTTTCTGGTTTGAGGTAGCTTCCACCGATGTAGCTTCATCCTGGTTATTTGCATAATCGGTTTTTAAATTTGATTTCGGTTCTTGATTTTTTTCCCCTTCTTTAAGTATAGCTTTTTTTTCCAAAGTGTTATGTTGCTCCTCATTTTGAACCAATGGCGTTTGTTTCGTGGTTCTATTGTCAATATCGGATTTACATTTCTCCTTTTTGACTTGAAGGGTCTCGTTTTGACCAAAATGCCAACGTATTTGGGGTGAGTGGCCACCAATTTCAGGGAGATGTACTGAGGCCGGTTGTTTAGATGGCTTTCTTTGGGGAGACGGTGGAATCGCCTCGAGAATTTCCATATCAGAGAGTTCAAATCGATACATTATAGGGGTTTTCCCTAATTTCTCAAAGAATCTTCCAATCAGTTTGTTGGTCTGGGGTGTCAATTTGCTGTAGGTTCAATGGCAATTTGAGGTTAGGGGTTGATGAGGAGATGATGTTAGGAGTGCTGGGTCCTTGTTTTTTTGTATTTTGGTTATTTTCAATTTCTTTTGTTTTGAACTCCAGAGTTTTTCCTTCTTTCATTTCATCATTTTGATCAGTGGATAAATGATTCCATTCTTTTTGGTGCAAGTTTTTGCCCTTGAAATCTGTTACTGAGTACATATGCGTTTTGATCCAGTTATGTTCTCTCAGGATGTTGATTTCATCTGTTTCTTGCTCATCCTGGCCTTCCAAATATGATATGGTTCCATTCAGAGAGTCATTTTCTCTCATGTCTGTTAAATTCAGTTTCAGGCTTGAAAAATCTGCCGTAGCTATCACTGGGTGTATCTCCGTTTTGACTTGCAAGTTTGGTCATAGTATGGTCCAAAAAGTTGTTTAAACCCTCTACTGTGGTTAAATTATATGAGGGTATTTCAGCTGTGTTTGTAGTTTTGTATTGGTTCTTCGCCGAACCACCAGGGGGCGAACTGCAGCTTTCGCCGGCCCCCGTCTCCCCCTCCTTTCCCACGGCAGAGGCAGAGCTCGATTTCTGCTGAGCTCTGACACACCAGGCGGGCGTTCCCTCCTCCTCCTCCCCAGACTCCACCACTCGCGCTACTTCCACTTCCCCGGGGAGACCCAGACCATGATCAGAGCAGCCGCCATCACTTCCTCCACCTTCCCCACCCCCATAGTCGCCTTCTCCGGCGATCGCTCCTCACTCGCGCTTACTGCCGCACCGCGGGCAGCCCCCAGCGAGGCGCCGCTCTGGCTGGGAACGCCGCCGTGGAACTCCCAAGGAGCGCGATCGCCAACAGGCACAACAGCTGACTGCGCGGTGGCGTGAACAGGTAAGGTGGGCCTGTGGGGGGATCTGAAGGGGGGTTTGGGGGTGAGAACATTGGATTTGGCACAGAGTCTATGACGGCCATTTCACTTAAGGAGGTATTTTCAGATGTTTCTCGTGGCAAGTGTTCTAATGGAGTTTTCATGGTTAGGCTGCTTCTCAAAATGCGGCCAGTTTCTTCAGAAATGTTTGCCAAGGGCGCTCCTGCCAGAGGCCGACTGTCCGTTGCAATCAGGTTGCCCATCGCTGATTTTTTTGTTTTAGTCACTATTTGCTCGTAGTTTTTGATCATTACGTTTTTTGTTTGGCCAGCGGTGAGTGGGGCTGTCATCCAGGCAGCCGGACTGCCAGACTGCACCTCCACGCAGCTCTCCGCGGCCGCTCCGCGGCCAAAATGGGTTTTTAAACCCAGTGCCTCAATAAAAGGCAAAGAAAGACTTCTGTTGAGAAAAAAAAAAGATTCAGGACTCTCTGCCAGACTGCACCTCCACGCAGCTATCCGCGGCCGCTCCACGGTCAAAATGAGTCTTTAAACCCAGTGCCTCAATGAAAGGCGAAGAAAGACTTCTGTTGAGAAAAAAAAAAAAGATTCAGGACTCTCTGCCAGGCTGCACCTCCACGCAGCTCTCCGCGGCCAAAATGGGTATTTAAACCCAGTGCCTCAATGAAAGGCGAAGAAAGACATCTCGTACTGTCAGCCGGGGAAGGGGCGCGCGAGCCTTGCCACAATTTTGAGTTCACAAACATTTTCAGACCCAACCAACAATATGTATATATGTTTTATGGTTTAGAAGTTAAAAAATCTGGTGTTTGATGGACTTTCCACAACCTACAAATGGATATCAAGTTTAGAGTAAGCTGTAACCAAATTACCCAAGTTCGATGTAAATCTGTGCAGTGCTTTTTGCTGTAGCAGAAATGAATAATGTCTACTGGATTTAAAATGAGAATGGAAAAATGTAGCCCCAACCAGCCATCGTCCCATAATGTTCACCCCTATTGATGGATTGGCACAAAGCACAGAAATTCAGAGATAAGCTTATATTTTTGGTGAAATTTTCTTTTAAGGGCCTAAAGTTATACAAATGTTCCTCAAAAGATTTCCTTTTAGTTTTACAGATTCACTAATGTTGCTTGTGTACAATACATGACCCGCAACTTAGGCAGGCTTTATGACCACAAAAAAGGAGAAAGCATGTTATGTTATTTTATGTTATGTTATTTTGCATTTGTTTAGTGCCTCCTGCCATGGGTAATGTCAGAAACTGGAGGTGTATGATAGAACATGCCGTAGTGGTAAGGAGGAGCAAAGGCGGGTAGACAGTTGGGATGAGAGCAGAGGACAGATAAGAGGCTCAGGAAGGTATAGGAAGGTAAAATTAGAGAAACTATGTGTACAATTGGACCAAAGTTATTGTGGGACTCAACTGTATTCTATGGGTGCGCCGCTAAAAGGAGAGGCAGCTGGAGAGAGGTATTAGGAATGCCATGGTGTGTATATGGAATTTACTCATCTCATGGGGAGCCAAGGCATGTTGAAGCCATGCCCAAGAAATCACAGACAGCAAAGCCCTTCTAATTACTTACTTTCCTAGGCACCCAACTAACATTTGGGAGGGGTTGCATGTCAGAAAATCAAATTTCCTAGTATGAAAAAAGCAGCCTGAAAAGTGAGCAAAAACAACCTCAAATTCTTTTCGGGGGTTTCCTCATTTATGCATACGAAAAGGATTTGTTTTTACCAAAGCCCTAGGCTTGTGTGTCTGTGCAAAGTTCTTAAGGACACAAAGCCTGTCGAAGGCTCAACGGTGATCAGACTTTGAGTCTTCCACAGTGTCATGGTGAACCAAGGCATGTGGAAGCCATGCCCAAGAAATCACAGATGGCAAAGCTCTTATATTTACTTTCTTCCTGAGGCCCCCAACACACATTTGCCAGGGGTTGCATGTTTGGAATCCGAAATTGGTAAGTTTCATAAAAATGCGCTAACATGACTTCACATTTTTGGGGGTTTCATCATTGATGTCATCATGCATAGCAAAAGGATTTCTTTTACCAGAACACTTGGCTTGTGCTTATGTGCAAAGTGCTTAAGATACAAAGCATATCTGTAGCTCAGATATTTTCAGACTTTGATCCTTCTGCAGTGTCATAATGAGCTAAGGCATGTAGGAAACCATGCCCAACAAAAGCAGCATGCAAAGCCCTCCTACTTACTCCCCTAAGCCACAAAAGGCCAGACTCTATAGATGGGAAAGCTGGAAGCGAATATGGGCACATTTAACTGAGGGTTTGATTGAGACCATGGATTCCCTGGGAACATAAGCCCCAATACGGGCTTCCTGGAGGTTCCTGAGGCCTGTTAGGACCTTAAGTACGTTACGTAATCCAGCCTTTGACTAGCCTTCACACACTGGGCTGCAGTTACTGTTCCCTGTTAATAGAGGACATCATGTGAATGTTAGATCAAAACAGGTGTGTAGTCTAGTTAATAGAGTCAATTTCTAAGTATACATTCAGTTCCTATTGTTTTTGTTTTTGTTTTTTGCGTGTTTATCGGGGTGCTAACTGCTGCCTTATGGTTTGTTCAAGGCGCTTGAACATAAGACATTTAAAGAAAATCTTAATGAAACAGCAACATGAAATAACATGACCTAACCAGCTAGTATAAAAGTAGACTGACATCATTACCAGCACTTCACCCTCAAGAAGGAGTGAATGAGTACATACAAATGCAAGGAAAAGAATCAGCAACACTCATGTAGATTTAGGGAAAAAGAGCAAATTATCCCAACAGAACACATTACAAAACATGTGTCTACAGCTCAAAACATGACATGGCATAGCTTAACATTGTAGCACAGCTCACCTAAGTGTAGCACCTCAAAACAGGGCACAGCAAGACAATATAGCTTAGTGCAGGCACATAGCAAAACATGACATCACATATGTCCACCCAACCAGAAGACAGATGTATGCAAATGTTTACTTCTACCCTATCACTTGTGGTGGAAATGTCATGTTCCATTTAGGACACTGCTACCAAACGTAAAGCTTGCAAACAACATTCTAAAATGTTGCTCGCTGCAGGGCTTAACATGAGAAAAATATTGCCCTACATGTACTGTTCTGTTGTATGGGCTATTGCTAGCAGGACAATCTGTTAAGTTATTGCAATGTAATACAGTCCTACTGAACAAATTTGCATGAAATAAGATTAACACAAGCCTTACAAGTCACTGCAGTTTTTTGGTTTTTGCCCCACTTAAGAAGGAAGGACGACAACCTGCAAGAATGAGACCACATTATCCTCCTAGACTGAGTCAGTTTAGTGAGGGAATACTAGCCACTTCTCCGATCCTGGCAACCTGACATGAGGTAACAGTTTTGAATGAGGCTTCTGCAGGTGGCTGAATGGGCGGTTGCTGGAAGGGTTTGTGAGGGTAATTAGTTGTGGCCTTTTTTATATCACCAGGGTGACCACATATGTTCCCAATGTGCAGGGAATTTATAAGATAGGAGATGAAACGAGACTGAAAGCTACAGATGTGGCAGGTACCATGCTGCAGAAATCACTTATACAAAACTTACAGACACACCTATAGACAAAATGCTCAGGAAGTAGACATGTGAATGATCCACGAGGCATTACATAGGATGCATATCAAGCTGATACGGGCTAAGTTGCAGTTAGAACACTATTCACAGCTGGGCAAGGGCGCTCAACCAATCAGGTGGCTGGAAGAGCGGTCGAGCATACACTGTGTACCACCCGCTCTTTCCAGCTGACCGCAGCCCATCCCAGGGTGGTGCCATATTGATTGTGGGGAGGCAACATGGAGTCTCTCCCTACCCACATCCTCAACCTCCTCCCATGACATCTGAACCCTTTTCTGGCCCTCTCCCTCCCTCCTCACTTACCTTCTAGACCGGAGCTTTGTGCTCCAGTCCTGGCGATCCTCCGGTCCGCGGCAACCAGGGAATTTAAAAAGGGACTAAGTCCCAGGACGGTGGGCATTTGGTTGTTTTTTGTGAGATCAGGCTCATGCAATACATGCAGAGCCCATCTCCCGAACAAGAAATGTAACTATTTACACCTCGGGCAATCCCCAGGGTGCAAATAGCTATCACCCCTCATCGGGGGTGTGTGTATATGTGCCTAAGCTCAAGCTGGTAAACAGTCACCAGCCATTTACGCCAAGATGACTCAGAGATGATTGATGTAACAATGCTATTACAGCTTTACAATTGTGCAGTGGCAAAACTTAACCAGTGGGGAGCTAGAGAGAAATCAAGCTGTTTAAGATACCAATATGAGGGACCAGATATTATACAGATGTCAATCACATGACCATATTTACACTTTTTAGACAACGATTGTTGATATCATGAGTAGAAGTACAGCAAGGCAGATGGGCTTGGCCCTGGGAGAAATTATATTAGGCATCTCCAATCTGACATTCCAGGATGATTTTTCTATTGAGTGGTATTCTTCATTTGTTTTTGTTTTTTGAGTTGGTGAATCTGAAATTTCTTCTGGGCTATTGGATTTTCATTAACGATTTTTGATTGTTCGCCCCTTAGTTCTCTTTTTTATTCCATTATGTCTTTGCCCGAAAAATCTTCAAGTGCAGGGATGGATGATTTGAATGTATTTGTATTTGCATTTGTTTTTATTTATAGAGCGCTTAACACCAAAGTGCTCACAAAGGTAAAAACAGTACAAACGATACGATATGACAGAGAATTAATTAGCAAGCAAATGCTCTTTTACATGAGTTTTGAAAAGAGAGAGTGCAGTCAGAGATCGGATAGAAAGAGGAAGGTCATTCCAGTGCTCCATGGCAAGAAGGGAAAAAGAGTAAAAACGAGAAGGGGCACAGGAAGGATGAGGAACAACCAGAAGAAAGAGAGACTGGGAGTGAAGGGAACTAGAAAGAGAATAGAAAGGAGCAGAGGAGAGCAAGACCATAGATAAACTTAAATAATAAGCAGAGAAATGAAAAAGGGAGTCAGGCTTCAAAGGTCAGCCACCATAGAGAATGCAAGACCGAGGAAAGAGAATCATAAGGAGAAAGAGTGCAAAGACCGGAGACCAAAGACTGATAAATAGAGTGGAGCAAGATGGTAAACAGGAAGACCACGTAATAGACAAGAACAGTAGAATAGGTGAGAGAAAACTAAGGACAAATTAAGTATTTTGGAAGCATGAAAATGTAACAGGTGAGCTTTGCAGATATTGAAGAGCTGAAATCGAAAGGAGCGGCAGACAGAAGAAATGGTAAATGAAAATGAAAGGGAAGAGTTAAAAAAATGACTCCAAGGTTACGAGCCGCAGCAGAGATAGGGAGTAAGGAAGGGAGATAGGAAATAGAAGATGGAGGAAAAGGGGGAGGATTGGTGAGAGCAAGAAAGAAAAGAACTTCTATTTTAGATGCATTTAGATGTATATAATGAGAAGATATCCAGGATTGGATAGCTAACAGACAGGCTGAATGAGAGGAGTGAATAGAATCTGAGAAGATCCAGAAGGAAAGAAGGAAAGAAAGATCTGTGAGTCGTCAACGTAGAGGTGATAAGATAAGTCAAAGGAAGTAATAATAGAACCAATAGGGGAACTATAGAGAGAAAAAAGAAAAGGACTGAGGACAGACCCTTAGGGCACATAGCGTGAAAAGGGAAGAGACTCCAAGACTGCAAAGAGAACAGTTTCGGTAGAATGACGGGGACGAAACCTAGATTGAAAGGAAGGAAGAAGAGATTGATCAACAAAAGAGGAGACTTGGGAATATACAACAAGTTCTAATAATTTAGATAAGAAGTGGAGACGGGTATGCCCAGACGTGGGTCTTGAGTCTGCCGGGCCTAGAGACCCAAGCTACTCCTCACTGATGACGCCCAACAAGGATGAAACATGTCTGGGGATGCTTGTGGTCTCGGATGTGACCTAGCAGTTCGGGCTGGACTGCCCCTTTTGGGGTAGGACCAAGCCTTATTTGCATATGGTTTTTCCCCTTCTGTAATGGCTTGGCAGGCTGAAAAACGATGGTCTGGAGGGTTGCCCAGAGCTTTGCCTGTGGTTATGATTAATTCAAAACCTTCCAGCCATCACATTTCTGTTTTGCTAAAGTGCAAGAGAGAAATGAGACAGAAATTAGAGGGAAGAGAGGGATCAAGGGCAGGTTTTTTAAGAATAGGATGGATTGAGGCATGATTAAAGGAGGCAGGAAAGGTGGCAGAGGAGAGTGACAGATTGAAGAGGACAGCGAGGTAGGGAAGAAGAAAGGAGTAAACAGATGGAAATAAAGAAGAAGGTAGGGGGTCACCAGGAGCAGCAGTGGAATGCGCCTTAGCGACTTAAAACCTGTGCAAATTAAAACTGTAAAATGGGTAAAGGTCTACTGCTATTTGGTCAGTGCTGCAGTTAGGCTATGCCCCAAGCACAGTACACCTGGTTCATGGCCACAGGTCATCATGACCTTTGTTTACTGTGGGCATCAGTGCATCCCTTTCGAGGGGCACAGTTATGGTAGTACAAGTAGGCATAACTGGTGAATTTCAGTAGTTTGTACATGTAAAGTCACAGCCTTAATTTTACTTTAAATCAATATTATTGTATGGGCATTGCTAACCTTTTTCGTAACGGCCCTAAAATCTCTGCTGGAAATATGGGGAGCAAAGTTATTCCTGCACTCTTCCGTGTCAGCAGAGCCTACACTATTAATATGATGTGGTGTGAGAATCACAAAGCAAGTTCCTATATATGTCTAATTGCAAAAGGTTTGTCAAACTAAAATGAATGGCACTAATTCACGTACAGATCTTTTTTAGCTGTAAGGAATTCTAAACTAAATAAAAATGCAAATAGTACAGTTATCCAATGCGTGATTTATCCAACAGCAGATAAATCCAAGCTTGCACTCCCGAAACCTTGAGCTATTATTAAACCTCCCTTGTTTTTCCTGACCAGCTGAGCTGTGTTGCTAAGCCAAGTTATCAGTCTGACAGAAGCAGAGCTTCGGGGCCTTTTTTCAACCACTAAATGCATTCCAGATGGTCAGAACCGATGATATAATATTCAGCGACATGTTATAAGACCCGATTCCAAAGCGCGACTTGTTTAACATTTTTGTCGAACAAATTACAGAGTCGCGTTACTTGCAGCACAATTTTCTTTCCTGTAGGGCTGACGTCACGGTGTGGCAAGAAAGCGGCCTTTTTCAGACATAATTTACAGTATACCGAAAACCAAAAATCCAAAGAACATATTGTGAACGGAAAACAAATCCTAAGTGTATGAGCACCACAAGACTCTGGCCCATCTTGTGGTACTGGTAGACTGCCCTGTACAGTGTGTTTTAAAAACTCTATTGGCCGGAGAACACAGCGTCGGCCTTCTGTACATTCGCCCAAAAGAGGACCTATTCTCAAAACATTTTTCTGCAAGTAATTACGTTTTTCTGCTTTCAAAAAAATATAAAGTATGCATGCATACAATATTTCTACGCACAGAAGCATTTACTCACAGGTTACAAAATAATGTATTTGTGAGGTTCTGGGAATTGCATGTACTTTGGTGCAAGTTACATACAGTTGACTAGTGTGTGTGTGTTCAACTTATTGTCAGACCAGGATGCAGCCATTCTGTGAGGAAGCCAGGACGTCATTGTGAGCCTTCTGATTGCCTCCCAAAGAGGCATGTGGCCACATCATGTGACTGAAATTTAACTTTACAATCATGTGTTTGTCCACATCCTGCCATTTCAGAGGGTCTTAACCAGTATCTGAGAGTAGTGTCTCAAAAACAAACCTTGTCCCGTGCTTAGAAACCTCTGGGTATTAAGCGTGTTATAAATCACCAATTACAATTATAATTAAAATTATAATCATAACCTCACTGGGCCCACTTTGCCTCCACCCTGCCACGAAGGCAGGATGGAGGCATTCCAGATGCTCATGACAGAGGAGATAATATCCACCAACATGTAAAAATGACTGTTCTGGATCTCTAATGACCCCCTGGCTCACTCATCTCCTTCTTACCTGGCCTGAAACTTCTCCTTCATTTACCTTGCACCAATAACCCTCCCAAGCTCTCCCCAGTTACCTGCCTTGAACCTATCTTCCTCCTAGCTGACCACTCTCTTTTCTCCTTCCATGACCAGCCTGCACACTATGGTGGGAACTCGCTTGGCCTAACCTCTATGTCATTCTCCCCCTCTGACCTCTCAGTTGGCAACTCTCACTCCCATCACTCTATTGTTCACTTTAGTATCTCAGCCCCACCACCCCTATTCCTCCTCTCCCCTCTTTAATGAACAAAAGGACATTCAAGCAGGTCTCCCTTGCCCCTTAACCTTGATTATATGAGGTCCTCACTCCAGTCCATCGTTCTATTCATGCCTCTTCTACTGAGCATGCTTTATCTGACTTTTACTTATGACTCCCTTTGACGAACACTATTCTGCACACACATTCACATGTCCTCAGCCCTGTATCCCTTTGAGATCCAGACCCTCAAACCAAACATGACCTAAATCCTGGCGTGAATCCTGCAATGCCACCCACAAAAATTCCTCTGCTGCTTGGTCCTCGGCCCTGCCACATCCTTCCGGTATCCCTCTACTTCTCCTCTGCACTCAACTTTACTGTCCAATGCCTCCTTGAATCCAGACACTTCAGTTCTTTCTCCATACTCACCCTTAACCATTGGAACTATCTGCTCATCACAATAAAAGCCAGCCAGACTGTTCTCTTCAAAGAATGGCTTAAACTTTACCTACTGGCCAATGAAGTAGCTAGTCACACCCTCACCCTATCCTACCTGCCGGACCTCACCACTCCCCCTGTGCCACATAATAATGTAATTTTGTATACTTGTGTATCACTCCTCTTTAGCTTGCAGCGTTTTACCCTGCACCAGCTTAATAGTTTGTTGTTGTTGCCCTTGTTGTTACGAATCGGGTCAATTCATCCCTTCTGCCCAGAGGGGAGCCACCCCCTTTGAGGCTTTGGAGTTGAGCCCTCTAGGCAATACCCTCCCTAGGGCTCTGGGCAAGCGGGACCTCACTGGGATGAATCCCCTCTTGGGGACAAGGACTCCCATTCCAGGGCGGAACTCCCAGTCCATACTACCTTGTCTGAATTAATATCTCCTGCAATGACTATATTTCACAAAGATCCTTCTTCTCATATATTATCTACAGGCAATGCTAAACACAGCCTGAATGCCATGACCTGCGAAGAAGGACATAGTTCTGTACATTCCTGTGATATGTATAAGAGAGGAAACTCCTACTCAGGAGGGGGAACCGCTATGCAGAGGTCGAGCCTCTGCATCATTGATGTCCTTGAGGGGCACAGCCACACAAGGCCGTAGAGCCAGTGGCAGCGAGGAGGGAGAGCAATCGGCAAGCTGAACACCTGAGAGTTGGAGTTCCACCCACCTGAGGAGCTGAAGTTAGAGGGGGAGTAGAGATGGGAAGGCACGATCTCATCCGGTGGTGTGACCATGAATGAGCAGTGGTAGGCCAGTAGGACGGTAGCGGATGGTGAGACCAGATCGCTTGAGGGAGCCCGAGTCCCCGAGTTCCACACATGCCAGACCGTAGCTATAGAGACGAGTAACCATGGGAGAAACTGACGAGGATACGGGAGACTGAGAAAACAGATCAAGAGCCTAGCATTACAAGGTACAAACATTGTAATTCACAGCTTCGAAAGCTATCATGATTACAGGAGCCCGAGAAATCTGAGTGTGCAAATACTCTATGGAAGGGGGATTGATAAAAATACAAACATTGTATATAACAGCTGGGAAAGCTATCATGGTTACGGGAGCCGGAGAAACCAGAGTGTACACATACCCTAGGCAAGGGGAATGGCAGAAGAGATATGAGCGCTTGAATTAAAGCTGAGCAATCAGCAACAAGTACATAACTTTAACAGGACAGGGTGGAGAGCTGCCCTATGTAAAACAATTTGGTTGAAAGCAAATAACCTATATGGTGATAACAGGACTTTGGGGAAAACACGAAGGAGGACGAGATGCTTGAGGAATGGAAATATTCGCAACAAGAGACAGTTTTCTTTGTTAACAGGAGAAAGTGCAAATCCCTAAGCGGGTCCGATAGCAAAGCGATTAGAGTGCTCGCTTTGACATCTGTGCAGGTTGATGCAGGTTCGAATCCCAGCCTTTCATCCTTCCGAGGTTGATAAATGAACACCACACACCGTGGATAATAATAAGCAGCGATCAGATACCTGAGGGTTTGTAGCGCTATATAAATGCTAAATTATTATTGTTATTATTGATAGAAAGACTAGGAAGAATATCCTGCATGAAAAGGAACTTTGAAGCTCAAGAGCAAACCAAATAACATTTGGCCAGGCAGATTCTCGGATGGGGATGTTGTGCAAAACCTCCCATTTCCCTTTTTAGTAAGATGTTTTCCCTATTGGTAGGGCCAGTTAGCTGGATAGGATTCGGACCGAAGAACTTTATTTTTGGACTTTAAGGCGCACCCTTAATTTTTGTTTTGGTAGGAGGGAACTTCCCTCATAGATATAGGGCTGGTTAGGTATGTATTCTCTTGTATTTTTATTAAAATTAATGAACATGACTTGGTTCACCACATTGTCTATGCCCCACTTTGTTCATATTCTCATAAACTGGCTCACCACTTGGCTCCTGCCTGTGTGCTATTGTACAATCAACCTTCAGGGGAATACCTCCTCCATCTGTAAATGTCTTATTGTAAGTCATTCCTTCAAATAAGTAAAATTAAAAATACTAAAGTGATTATTCCCAGGCTTATGTAAGGAAATTGTAGGTGTTTCAAAGGAGTATCTGAATGGGGGGAGTAGAAGTTACATAATTTGATGGGAGGACATCTTCACATTTTTGAAGTACATCCCATATTCAAAAACAGGATGTGCTTTAAAATGCACAGGGAAAAAAGCATTCCCCTGTCCCTGCTTTGAACAGGCACAGGGAGATACGTATTGCATAACAAGGGTAATTCCTGACCTTGTTAGGCATATTTCCTTAAGTGGAACAGTCCTCTTGCATTCCTCTCCCTTAAACAGGGATAGATACATTTTATTTTGGCAGTGCGTTAGAGACAGGGAATTTTAGGGCCTGCTACTGTGGGCTCTGTGACGAACCGGAAGTAGGAGACGAACCCAAGGACTTCACTTCAAGGGTGTTTATGTTTTCTTTCAAGTTAAGCTAGAGTTCTATGCCCTCTGCTCAGGCTTCTTTATACCAGTTTCAATCCTCCCGAGTCTGCGTGGCAATCCCAATGTTAGTTTTCACAGTTCATCAAAGAAAAGGTCCTCAGTCTTTAAAGAAACCAAATGTTTTAAATTCTCTATATGGAGGGATGATTCTCTTAATCCGTCTCCACCAGTTTGGCTGCTCGCTTTCTTGTTCTGATTGTATACAAAGGGAATCACCCAGTCCCCCTTGTTTCTCCTGTTGGCTTGGCTGACTGAGCCCTGCAGGTTCCCTTTTACTTATAGCTTGCAATGTTCCACTTATCTTGATGGGCTCTCTAGAGCCCTCTGTCCCTCCAACTTCCTAAGCTATTGGGACTGAATCTTGATCCTCTGCCAGTGTCCAATATTGGGTTGCTCACTTTCTTGTTCTTATTGTATGCAAAGCGAGTCTCCCAGCCCCCCCTGTTTCTCTTCTTGTCTTAGCTGACTGAACCCTCCAGGTATCCTTTTACTTATATCTTGCAATGTTCCACTGATCTTGTTGGGGCTCTCTACACCCTTCTGGCTCTTTGACTTTCTTATCTCTCAGGACTGTCTCTTGGGTGTCTGCCAAAATCAAATACTCAGGTTTCTATGCCTCCTCCTGTAACCCTTTAGTATATTCTGTCTATGTGGGTGGGACTGACCAATATCTGGTTTGATCAACTGACTTGTCTTTCCCCTTTCAGATTTTGTTAGGCTTGCCTTCCCACTTCCTGGGCAACCCTGATACCTTCACTGCCTCTGGGTGCGCTCAAGCGGGATGGTGTCTTTGAGGTTATGTTGCTGTTCCTTGCTCTCCTCCGCATCTCCGTCAAGTAAGCGCTGGGCTTCCTTATTCCACCCACTTCAGTTTTCTTCAGCTCTCGCTGTCAAGACCATAAAAGGGAAAGAGTATCGACACCCTCTCCTGCACCACAGAAGCTGAATGGGATTGACGCTCCCACCATGGTTGGCACTGGTTCCTGATGTTAGAGACCATGTGGCAGCCAATGGGGGGGAAATAGGGATTAGGGAGAGGTCATGGATAGGGAGGGGGGATTTAGGAAAATAGGGTTTGGGTAACAAGATTGGATAGGTAGGGGCAGTTTAGGGAAAACACACCTTGATACCATGTAATACATATCGCAATAACGATTTTAATAAAAATCAAATAACGAATGCAATGATAAAAACATTTTGAAAAAAAAAAATATATATATATATGCCATAAATGGTTAAAAGGTGCAGGGGGGTTCGGGGTGGGGTTGGAAGCGTGGGGAGAGAGGGGGTTTAGGGAGGCAGACCCCCAAATAAAAAACATAATTGACATTTTTGCTTCTTTGTTATTATTTCATACGTTATTTTTATATTTGTATAAATCACATGGGACCCTTAAAAACCTGGCATAACCTATGTGTTGCCTAACTTGCCTGCAGCATAACCTTGCATACCTGTAATCATAATATAACATGTATTTGCCATACAACATGAACCATAGACCTTAACTAGACTGAGGCACCAAGCATGATGAGCACATGACGGTGAACTGAACCACACATAAATGGACATGGCAAGATTAATGGAACAAACAAATGGGGTTCCCCCCCGAATTTTTCACATGACTCACAGCCTGACACGCAAAGCGTTGAATGAATAGAAAAAACAAACATATAACATATTGCAAGCAAAAGCGACCTCCCCTAACTCTATCCCCACTTTTTGTTCGCGTGTTAACTTCCACACTCTCTAACTTTGCAATGTGTTTTATTTATTTTATTTATTTATTTATTCGGATTTATTTAAAGCGCACGTCAGCCCGGGGGCATCGTGGCGCTGTTACATGAATACATACATAGTCTGGTTACAATGGAAGGAAGATGGTTACAAAGCAATTTTCATTACAGCAAGCATTTCGTGTCGAAAACTTTTCGTATCAGATGCGTGCGAGCTGAAGTGGGTGTAGGGAAGGAGGAGTTAGTTGAATAGCGTGGTTTTGAGGGATTTGCGAAAGAGATACAGCGATGGTTCTGCTCTGAGCGAGTTGGGGAGGGCATTCCAGAGCTTAGGTGCTATGTGAGGGAAGCCAATGCCGCCGGCTTTGGCTCTTTTTACAGTGGGTACTTGGAGTTGGTTGGCGTGATGACTTCTTCTGGGGCGGATGGAGGAGTTCTTGGTTATAGTTTCAGATAGGTAGGGGGGTGCTGTGTGATTGATGCATTTGTGTGTGAGGGTGAGGATTTTAAAGTTGATCCTTTCCTTGACTGGGAGCCAGTGGACGCGTCTTCTGGCCTGTGAGATATGGTCAGTTTTGGGAATGTGTAGTGCAGCACGGAGGGCATTGTTTTGCACTATTTGGAGCCTGTTTAGGTTTTTTGACGAAGTGCCTGCCAGGAGGGCGTTACAGTAGTCTAATCTGGCTCCTATCGTAGCTCTGGCTATGGAGAGGCAGTTGGGCGTGGTGAGGTAGGATTTTATGGCGTAGATGAGTTTGGTAGTCAGAGCAGAAGCTGAGGCAATGGCGCTGGTTTGTCTTGTCATTGAGAGTGTCGCGTCAATGTAGACTCCTAAGGTCTTGACGGCAGAGGAGACAGGTATGCTAATACTGTCGATGTTCATGTGCGAATAATCGGGGCTGAGTTTGGTTAGCGTTTTGTTAGGGGCTAGGATGATGATTTCGGTTTTGTCTCCGTTTAGGCAGAGACCATTGATAGCCATCCATGTTTGGATAGTCGAGTAGATTTTGATGAGGGCTTCTGAGTCAAGGTCGTAGTCTCCAGAGAGGGGGAGGAGGACCTGCGTGTCATCAGCGTAGTTGGTATACGCTATGTTGAGGGAGTCCAGTAAGTCAAAGAGGGGTTTGGTGAATAGGTTGTAGAGGGTCGGTGCGGTGCAGGACCCTTGTGGGACTCCACAATTGATAGTGGTGGGGGGGGCGCTATCCTGGTCAGAGTACACTTTCATGGCCCTGCCTTCAAGGAAGGATGTGATCCACGTGGTAGCCTTGTGAGAGAAGTGTGCAGCATTGGAGAGGTGCGATGTGAAATTGCTATCGTAAAACTCCACACATTACTTTCTGGAGTCCTTAACCATTAAGTCTGAAGAAATGTGCCATTTCATAATCCGTAAGTAAACTCAAGCAATGCAAGTCAGCCACGTGTAGCCGTTTGCTGCACGTATGTTAATAAAAAGGGAAAAGGACAAAATGCAATGATTAAATGCGGCGGTAGCACTTAACTTAGTCCGGGAGCCCCGATAGCCTGCTTGGATGATGTGCAGAACACTGTTATGCACTGTAGATTCCAGTTGTCACAGTCACATAGCCCTCCCCACATAGCTCTCCCCTCTCCGGTGCTTGTGGCTGCCTACCATGGCTCAATTATCCACGCCAGGCAAGGAGGGCGAGTGGAGACTTAAATGCGCAGTGGCTGCGTTGTAGGTGCATCGGCCATGCAATCCCAGGGGCACCTGGGTAATGTAGTCCATGGCATCCCGGAGACGCAATACCAGGGAATGATGTGATGTCTGCCACCACTCAAACATGCCCCCACCAATGTTCTGACACTCGCATCAGCAAAAGAGGATTTGTTCCTCTGTCACTCTCTGATCTCAGCACTCGTTTGTGGGCCCCAAGCCCAACATGGCTGCAGAAAGGCGACATCAGCAGGTACTACAGGGTTTCCCCCATCTTCACCTCTGCAATATTGTACTTCTCAATGTCGGCCTCTGGCGTCTCTCTTCTGTATATTGGTCTCTCCACACCACTGCTAGATCAGTGTGCAGTTTGGCTCCACCCCTCCAGGATGTTGCACCATCAGAGGATCACCTCTGCACAGGATTTCTCACTCTCCATTCATGATTGGCCGTTCCTTTATTTATGCTGTGATACTTCCAGGGGGCATGTTGCTTCTCATCAGATGTTGTGTTTTGGGTACGTTCAGCATAATGTACAGCCAATGTATGGAAGCAATGTTAATATGTTTTGAGTTTCTGTCAATGGATAGAAGATCAGTCTCTTCTCCTCATGCATTGGCAGACACAGTATTTCTTGTAGGGAATACTTGTTAGGAATGGGAGTCCTTGTGCCCTATAGGGGAGTAACCCCCAGTGAGGTCCTGCTGCCCAAACCCCTAGGGCGGGTTTGCTTCATGGGCTCATCTCCCTAGCCTCAAATGGGGTGGCTCCCCTCTGGGAAGAAGGGGCAAATACACTGGATTAATCACATACCCCTCCCTTTAAATGGTAGTCCCCCTCTTCCAAGATCGCTGTTTTTATGAGGTTACATTTTCCCAGACCCACACGTATGGGTCTTTCTTTTCTGCAAAGGATTCCCAGGATGGTAATGGAGAGTACTTCTTTGAAGGATGTTCTGTAGGATAATTGGTTAAAATATCGACTTCCTCTGGTTGACCTGGTACGACGGCAGCTCTTACCCTGGTGGGACAACCTCAAAATTCTAGTGTATGGGGAATTTTGGGATAGGTCTCTACATCCCCATACATGCTGGGGGTTTTTACTGCTCCTTCCCTTTTTAGATCCTTGCTGTAGACTTGGTTTTAGCATTTGGCAGTTTGTTTGCTCCATGAGTCAATTAGAGCTCTATCCCAGATGTCTTTGACTTGGATGTTTGGAAGGGCTGAGGGGTGCAATACAAATCTCAGCCTCTTCCAGATTTTCTTTTTCTTCTCCCTCTCCTGACTATTCCTCTGTCCCTACCCATCCTATCTTCATGGGTTCCTCAATGAGATTTTGGGACAGATTCAGGCAAAATGACCCTTTTCTCCACAGGAGAAACACTTGGGCACAGTGGAGACAAGAGGTTTCCCCCTTCCAACCTCTTACCCCGGTGCTATCCTTTGTTTTAGCACTGCAAGCAACAACGGTCCCTTGATAACCTCTTCCTCTGAATTAGGTCTAATAAAGAAGGTTTTTTCAGGTCTTTTATAGGCTTTGGAATAATAGAGTCTACTGGGTAGGTTAAGGTCTCTTCTGGGTTCCCTCGGATTCCCAGTAATTTTAAAATATTTAAGGGCCTCGGAGTGGGCTTGGGCTATTTCAATAGCCAAATCTAGTGATGGTGGGGTTGCTGCAGTATTGCAAGCTTTGAGAGCTGGAGGTAGAGTGTTAATAAACTTCTCCATTGCCACTGGCTCTCATACCTCTGGTAAGGTTTTCCTTCCTAAACATTGGCTAAGCATACTGTGTATGTGCCCTGCTAATTCTATCAGGCCTTCTTTGAGAAGCAATTGGATATTTGTGAACATCAATCGGAATGAGGCTTTCAGTTTGTCCCACCCTTTCTAAGAGGGGAGCTTTGCTTTGTTGAAAGCAGGTGGTCCCCAGGGGGATGATGTTCTGATAGGTTAGTTGTAATTCTCTCCTCAGTAGAGGGTCAAATAGCAAACTTTAAGGGTCTCATCCCATTGAAATTGGGCCGCTAGCCTTTTGAAATTGGTAAAAAAAAGGTGGTACAGTCTTCTCCCTTTGGGTAGGTTTGTAAAACCCCATGTGGGAGGACTTGATGACTTTGGCCCACCCCTATTTGGTCGAGGCCTTCCTGGTGATGTTTTCAACTATGCCTTGATTTTAAATAATCCTCTCCAGGAAAGTCTAGAGCGACGTCATGGTAATTCTGGGGTCCGGATTGTCTTAAATATTTGTATCAGAGGGCGGAACCTTAAGCTCTTCCTCATCTTCCGAATCAATTAGGAGTTTGGTGGAGAATTATGTAGGCCCTTGTATCTCCAACATCGGCCGTTTGGGTTTCGCCCCACGGATTGTTTGTATCAGTGTAAACCTGTCTATGGGGTTGGCCAGACAGCCTGGCCAAGGCCTGTCTTTATGTCTGGACAATCAGATCCCACTTCTCACACCATATGTGGCAAACTAAAAGATGGAATAAGATGACCTGCACATTTCTAAAATTAACACAAATCAAAACATTGAATCCTCCGCAATTTACGTGTTTGCATTCATTTTGGTGAAGTTACCTCTAAGTCTCATGCACTAGGAGGATTTTTACACTAATACGAATAGCAATCAAAGACATGATACTGGACATTCTGTGATGCACAGACTATCAGTTGATGGTTGTATTAGAGTATCTGTAGATTCAGGGAAATAATAAGAGAACCTGAATGGGGCGTAGAAAAGTGTATGTCATTAGGAACACGGTAGACTAACCGCAGTGCATGGGGGCAATAATTACCAAGGCACAGCAACACTTCATCAGAGACGTAGGTATAGGAGCAGTTACATGCCTCTGCAGGAAATCCTGCCTCCATACCTCCTATATGATGGAAGCCTGAGATCGTGCCATGGTTTACACCAGCAGTTGTGCCAATACCGCGGCGGATATTCAAAAGAAGGCACTCCTGAGAAAACTCTATCGAATGTATTTCCCGAAAGAGACAACAATCTGAGGGAGGAACTCCCTGAAGGAATATGAAAAGGAGCAAAGAGAGACGCTAGTAACATCACAAGAAACATGTGTGACACCCTGAAAATACTGGCTGAAGAGAATGCATGGATCTTACACAAATTGATGACGAAGTTAATAATTGAGCACATTTTTGGTTCTATGTTCATTCTTCAAGCATTTTCTATTCGCTGCACTTGTTCAGCAAGCTTGTTGAAAGCAGTGACCGTGCAAGGATGAATCATCCCATTTTAAAGTGCAAAGAAAGAACACCATGAATGCAAGCTTTATTAATTTAAGACATTTAAATGCTGCTAAATGGACAAAATTGTGGGCTCCTGTCACGTGAGCCAAGGATGGAAACAGAGTTGAGCTTGGAGTCCCATATATTCCCTGGGACAAGGATACTTTGCAAGGCCAAGTTCAAAGACAATATTCATAGCAGAAGGCATGGGTGATGAGAGATGTTGGGATAAATGGGTAGGGAGGTAAGGTCAAGTCCACCTCCTGGCACCTGGGTTTGTGCTTATGTGCTAGTAAGTGAACCGAATGTTCCAGATATGGCATGAGCATGCCAACCAATTGTAGAGGACCGTATAACGCAGCACCTTATAGTTTGAGAACCAATGATAAACTGTGGACTTAATAATTTAATTAATTAATTAATTAATTAATTGGATTTGTAGAGCGCACTGCAGCCCTTGGGCATCGAGGCGCTAAAAGAGGAACTTAAGAAGGCTTGATTCTGGGTTACATGAATGCCGCCCATGGAAAGTTCTTAGAAATGGTACAGGTTTATACAGCATAAATGTGAAACGGGTTGCATAGTTACAGGCGCTGCGGCTGTCAAAGAAAGTTTAGTACAAACATATCAGACAAAAAGCCTAGTTTTGATAGCCCTGCGGATGGCTGCATGAGAGTCAATAAGCCTGATGTGCGGAGGTACAGCATTCCAGTTGTATGCAGCCTGTGTATGGAAGCTGCTTCCCCCAGCGCGTGTTTTGCGAGTTTTAGCAACGGTGATCAGGTTGGTGTAAGGCGTTCTGGCTGGCTTGGAGGAGAGGGGTTTCGAGATCCTCTGGGCCAAGTAAGGGGGGGCAGGTCGTGGAGACACTTGTGGGTCAGGGTAAGGGTCTTGAAGATGATTCTCTCCTTGACTGGGAGCCAGTGAACCTGCCTCCTGAGTCCTGAGATGTGGTCTCTGCATGGGAGACCCGTGGCGGCCCTAAGGGCATTGTTTTGAGCAATATGTAATTTACCTATTTTTTTCCCAGAGGTTCCAACAAGAAGGGCGTTGCAGTAGTCCAATCTCGAGCCAATTATTGCTCTCGCGATGGTGAGACAGTTTTTCTGTGATAGGAGTGGCCTAACTGAATTGATAAGTTTGGAGCGATAGGCCGAAGAGGGTGCAATGGCGTTAACCTGTCAAAGTCAAAACATCTCTTGCAAACAGAGATTTTGGTGAGAACTATATGGGGAAAATTGACAGAAGGTTCAGTATTCCGGCGGATGCGAAATGTGATTACCAAAGCAGCATTTAAATGTGGATCTTCCAGTGAAACTTCTGTATGTACACCTTATGCTTTAGTGTGTTTAAGGGCAAGTGGAAGAGATCAAGAGTTGTATTGAGCAGTGTCATGACCTACAGGATGTGTGAAAAACCTATGGGTCTTTCTCAATCTACTCCCCAGGAATCCTCTGTTCAGGTTGCCAGGGAAGGGCCATCGCTTTTGGATCCCGACCCTGGAGGAGGACACGCGAGGGAGGATCAACTGGGTAGAGGGTCCTAGGATATTAGGGAGGGAATGCTCGAGACTGAGGCATGGTAACCCTCCCTTCCTGATAGTGAGCTACCCTCCCCTCTCATAGCCTTTATGGGCTATTGTCAGTCCTATACCCTTAACCGCTGTAATTTCCATGGACATATTGAGACGAAGAAGAGGAAGTCAAGAGGAGTTCAGATTTCCCATGAGAAACACCACTATGGTACTGGGACGAGAAAGATACAGATCAAATCAAACCAACATCCCGAATGGACATGTCCCACTAACAAGGTCAGGAAGGGTCAGGCAATTGATTTCAACTATACCCATCTGCAGCCTGTTAACTATTCAGAAGGATATAAAAGTAACACACATGTTTGGCAAAAAGAGGGAGTATGGCGATTAGAGCGAGTTGGATGTCAGCCGGACAAAAAGCAGAGCCAGATCTGCCCAAACCAGGGACACAGAGAGCGAGACACCGAGATGGTGTAAGACTGCCAGGAGTAGCAGGAGAAAGCGCAGTGAGAAGGTTGTGTCTCCAGAGAGCTGGAAGAATTGTCAGATAGGAGCTATGGGGAGTATTAATCCCATACTCTGGGTGGTCAGAGAGATGATCGTTCCCCTGTGTAAAGCAAAAGGCCCAAGAGAGTCTGTGGGGTAGGCAGAGAGACCCTGACCTCAGATCGCAACGCCGCTGAAGGAAGGAGCAGGGAAACCATGACCGGTGAGTTTCTGAAGTGAAAGAAACCCTGCACTCCTTAAGAAAAGCCTGTATACTTTGTAGCAGTGTAATATGAACAATGAGAAAGAACATAAGAAAGGATAGTAAGAGTGGTCATGTATAATGATGTACACATTCAAAAGTCTCTGTCAAGGAAAAGAAACATCACTGTGGCAGTGGAGCTGTGCATGATCGAAGCATGAGCAAAATAGAAATCCTTTTTGAAGGAGCAAGGCTGCGGCATGGAAGCCATATGCACTTAAAGTAAGAGCAAAGCGGCAAAAACTAATAAATAGATATTGTGATTGAACTTTGTGTTTTACAAATGTGTGGTGAACTATCGAGACCAGAGGGGCTGCAGCTTTGGGAAGGGAACCCTAAGAGGCCTAAAAGATGAGAGCGGCTGCAGCTCGGGGAAGAGAACATATATATTTTTTGTACTAACACATGTATGTAGTATTCTTTGTATTGTTAGCTGTTAATTCGAAGTTTAACATTGGTCATTCTGATAGTCTTGGATTTATAATTCTACTTGCCAAACATACCAGATTAAAAATACTCTACTTCTATTGTCCGTGCTGCAGCCATTGCCTATTTCTATCTATTATTAGAATGCTGTATAAACAACAAACTTCAGTAGTATGTTTCTATTTCAATATGTACATTTTGTGATGCATGGAGTAGTTCATGAGAGGTCTCCCGATCACCCTTCATATGTTGCTAGCAACACTCTTAACTGAACCCCTTGTAGGGACTTTCTTTCAGAATTGATGTAATCAGTGATGTCATCAATGATGCCATTTGTGATGTAATCTTTGATGTCCTTGTTGTTAGTCCTAGCATTGCATCACGGTGGCGAGAGTTATGGTTGACTAGCTTACAATAACAGGCACATTTCTTTGTTTTGTCTCAATTTTACCTTGCAACCATAACATCAATTTAACAATGTTTTTTTCAATGAATTTCATATGTGTTTAATAATGCAACTTAAACATAACCTCCCTTTAACAAAGTTTTCCTGTGAAGTTAATAGGTTTTTATTAGTGTGTTTATTGAAAACGTCCCTTTTACAACGTTTTTTCTTTGCATTTCAATGTTTTGTGGAAATGTTTCATGATGTTACAGAACTTTATACAAGTTATTAATTATTCCTCTTTTTACATATATGAAAAGGACTATAGACCTCCTTTAACAAACATATTTTTTGCGGTGCATACTGATGTGTGTTGTTTTGACCAGTGCATGCTGGGTATGCAAGTCATTGTTGAATTGCCTAGGGCATGAGGCTTGTCCATGATCTTAGCCCCACCAAATCACCCCTGTCGTCCACTGCATCTAGCCTGCATCCTAGTCCAGTGTCCGCAATACCCCCATAATGTGACTAGTAGCCTGTGCTCATGGCTTGCTACCATGGCCAGTGTTCACAATCCATGGGGCATGGGCTTTGGCCATACCGCAGGCCCCAATAAGCAAATCAGAGTAGACATCTGTCCTTGACGAGGGCCATGGCCACTGCTCAGGCAACAAGGCTATGTCGCTATTTTCTGAGTATAAATTTTGACACTTTGGAAAAACAAAAGCACAGGACAGATTTCCAAGAGCATGCTTTGGGTCCCTGCGAATGCTCGTTGCCAGTTTTACTCCAATGCAGTCCAGCATTTTGGGCTGCAGGGGCGATCAGATTTATTTTTCCCATGGAAGCCTTTCCTGATTTAGAACATTTTGGGATCCCCTAGAATGTTTCCCTGTCTTTACAAAATCCCATCAAACGAACATAAAAATTGGCTGTATACTCTTTTTGGGAACCTTTATGCAGATTCTTCAAACGGAACCAAAGTTATAAGCCATCTAAAAATGTTGGAAACCCCCTTTATTTTGTCCCCTCTTGATGAAATGCAACAAACCCTCAACAACATTCTGATTGGGTTTATATCGTTATTGCAATCTTTTGTGCAGTTTCTTTGCACAGCGCCAAAGTTATAAGCCATTCCTGTAATGCACATATATGCACTGATGACCTTGAACAATTGTCAAGTTTGCGAACATCACAGCAATATCCACGAACCTCAGAGATGTTCACTGATATATCAGAGAAGAAATAAAAATATTTTGGCCTTTTTGGGGACATGTGCGATCCCACCCTCATCACCCCTAAACTCCCCAGAGATTGTTTCAATTGTTTGGCAAGTGTAATGTTGTCTTTTTGAATATTATTTTACCGCAATGTCCCTGGACTACGGGCACAGTTCACAAACCCAACATCGTGTCCATTTAAAAAGTTTTGACGCACCTCATGTTTCTCAATTGACCAATCAGCGACTGTTTACAATGTCTGTGAATGTTATGCAGCTCTATGGTAGACCAGATGTGTCTGCGGACACCAAACCAGGTAGTGAGTCCACAGATGAGACAGAGATATCACTAATTGTTTTTACTCACTTTTTTGCCATTTTAAAAAAATCTACTGAATGGATGAACACCAAATTTACAAAATATTTTTTTTTGGGACCAGTCTGTCACTCCCCGCGCAAGTTTGGTGCAAATCCGTCCAGCGGTTTGTGCTGTAGCCATAAGCAACATTTATTTCCATTAATGTCTAACCTGGTTTCAAAAGATTTGGCACCCCCCCTATAACTGTCCCCCTCCTTGAGGAATTTACACAAAACTTCAGAGAACTTATCAGAGTTAGCTGTATACTTTTTCATGTGGATTCGTCAAATGGCACTAAAGATATAAGCCACATAAAAAATGTTCTTCCTATGGGACGAGCAACTTAACCATAAATACAGGGTCTCTACTGCAGACCCTGTAATATTAATGAGAATACGCCATCTTTGATATCCTGGGTTTTATTCTTAGCAGTTTATGGTGGTGGCACGAATTATGGTTGCCATACTACAGTTAAGGTTATTGCCTAGATCCAAAGGAAATCCAAACATTCTATTGCTAATAAGTTTTGATTTGAAAGAAGGATTTATCTGATATTTTCTAAACAAGAAGTTTGACCCACCTCCCCTCACCCCCCCAGACTGGACATTTCATGAAAGATTTATTAAAAAAATAAAAAACGTTATTAAGAAAGCAAAAAAACACTGTTTTCGGCCTTCTCCCAGTAATTTTCCTATAGAGAAAAAGTCACAATGTATGCGCACTGACCGAAGCACAATGTCTGATGAACAGAATTGGACCAAATGACAAACCACTTTGGCACAAAGCGTTGACTCAATTTCCAGTACAGGTTTGGTGTTTTACAAATATTTGAATGGGAAAGGGGTACCCCCTGCTCCCAATAAATTGCTATATCTCCCGTGGTGTTTTGCAGAAGAGAGGCTGAGAGACTTTTCAGAAATGAAAAAGATGCAATGTTTTCCCAAAATTATATTGCTGATAACTTTTTTCATGCTGGAGGATTTGGATGAAATTTTCAAAACAAAACATTTGTCAAGACCCCGACACCAAAAGTGATAACCTTGGGAACAATACGTTATGAAATGAAAAAGTTATAAAGAAAACAATGCACCACAGTTTACAGCCCATTCATTTTCCAATAGAGAAAGAGTACAGTTTTTGAACAGAATAAAAATAAAATTGCTTGGCAAATTTGGACCAAATAAGAAACAACTAGCCACAAAGCATTGGCTTAATTTCCTTGACTGTTTTGGAGTAAATCCATCAAGTAGTTTTTAAAATACTCGACAGGAAAGGGGGTGCCCTCTGCTACTTAAAACTTTTCTATCTGCCTTGCTGATTTGCAGCAGAGGCTGAGCGAGTCTAATAACTTTTGACTTGTTGGATGGATTTGGATGGCATTTTCTGAACAAAAAGTCTGTTCATTTTGGGAACAACTATTTAAAAATGAAAACGCAATTAAGAAAACATAAAAACACAGTTTTCAGCCTATTCACATTCATTTTAGAAAAGAGAAAAAGTGCAGTTTTTGAAAAGCCGGAGCATAAAAACCACTGGGCAGATTTGTACCAAATAAGAAACAATTTGAGCCTAAAGCATTGACTTAATTTATTTGACTGGTTTGGTGTAAATCATTCAGTAGTTTTTTAAAATATTCAACAAAGACATGGGGATGCCCCCTCTTCCTTAAAAAACGTTATATATATATCGGCATTGGTGCTTTGCAGCAGACAGGCTAATCAGATTTTTAGATATGAAAGGTCACCATATTTTTTGCTCGATGTGAGTGATTCCCACAATATTACCTGGAGAAGCCGCAAATGAATGAACTCAAAACGCTATTTGGAGAAGAAAAAATTATGCCATCAAACTTTGGAATGAACTCCCCCATGACCTTACAGAGTGTAATAAGGTTCTCGACATCAGAAAGAGACTCAAAACTCTTCTGTTTATGTAGTCACTTCTAATGGAACATTGATTGTTTTGAACGACAGCGCTTAGATGTCCTGGCCATAAGCACAATATAAATACCAATAGTAGCAGAAAGAAGCAATAGCAATCACATCAGACTTGAGGTCGGGAGTGGGAAAGAAGAAACCATGTGAAGTTGCGGATATGGGGGTGGGTTGGGAAGCCATTTAGGGGCAGAATTGTTTCAGTTTATCAGACGAAGACCACATGAATCTCACAAAATACAGCTGCAATGCCGTAAAACCTGCTCAGAAAATATGTACGTCACATGAAGCGATGGGTGAAAGGGGGTCGTGGAAGAAGGTTCGGCACTGGTGTAGCAGGGGCCCCACACAGGCATATCCGGGGACAGGGCCCCCCTCGAGAGCAATAAATATTTCCCCCCCAAATTTTTTTTTTTTAAAAAAGGGAATAGTTTCTTTTTGAAGTCTCTCTGCCCTCATAAAGAAATGATTTCCGTTCCAGTTCGGTCCTTAAACAGAAATAATTTCTTCATGAATTCAGAGTGACTTACAAAAGAAACCATTTCTTTTTGAAGCAATAGTGCTCCCGACCAACCCAGGACATGAAGGCCTCAAGATCCCCTGCAGATGATGTGAACAAGCATTCCTGGCAGCTGAAGGCTTTGTTCCCTCGACCAATGGATTAAAGATAAGAACATGTATTTTCTTTAAATGTGTGTGCGTGCATGTAAGTGTGTGTGTATATATGCATATAATGTAATGTGCATGAATGAGTGAGTGCATGATGTATGGGTCGCTGCCTGGGTGTGCCTGTGTCGGTGTATGGTGAAAGGGTGCACACTTAAATGTATGGTTGGCTGGGTGTGCATGTGTGACTGTATGGTGAAAGGGTGCACACGTAAATGCAAAGGAGGCTGCCTCTATGAGTGTATGGTGAAATGCTGCATACTTTAATGTATGGTTGGTTGGGTGTGTGTGTGTGTGCCTGTATGGTGAAAGGGTACCCACTTA
This sequence comes from Ambystoma mexicanum, assembly GCF_040938575.1. Classification (NCBI taxonomy): domain Eukaryota; kingdom Metazoa; phylum Chordata; class Amphibia; order Caudata; family Ambystomatidae; genus Ambystoma; species Ambystoma mexicanum. Next base: position 1,055,664,707 of record NC_090935.1, read on the forward strand.
AATGTAGGGGTGGCTGCCTGGGTGTGCCCTGTATGTTGAAAGGGTGCACACTTAAATGTATGGGTGGCTGCCTTATTGTGCCTGTATGGCACATAAAATATATGGCAGCCACCGGAACTCTCTTCCTACCCACATCAGGAGCATAGAGTCACACAGAGCATTCTGTAAGACTGATAAAACCTTACTGTTTGTATGAAAATTCTATTTCTTTCTCCTGCAACAGATGATACAATATCCTGTAACCACTTTGTATCGTCTATAAGTCTACCTGTAACATATACATTACGCTCACTGTAACCCTGAGTTTATTCTTGTCCTTGTAACTAAGTCACTCTCGTGCAACAACGCTTTGATGCCTCTGGGCTGCTAGTATATATATATATATATATATATATATCATTAAGACATGGAGGAAGGAAAAAACCGCACTCCAAGCATGAGGTCTACAGGTACCAATGAAAAAAGTAGCAAACTCGAGTCCAAGTGCCAGAAAAACGAGTTTTAATAGATGGTTAAAAATAGTAGGCAAAAGACACACAGCAAACAAAACAGAACGCCAGGGCAGTGTCCTTAACGACGCGTTTCGCGCTTCTCCGAGCGCTTGATCACGTTAGGGAGACATGAAAGCAATGAGAGTAAATATTAACAATGAGTCCTTCTTCCATGTTGCCTACCAACACAAGCTAACAGTTTGGCGCAAAAACATGGCGGCCATTTTAGAGTGTAGCAGAAGACTGCATTAACCATAAAAAGAACAGGTTAAAAATAGAAGTAGAATCAATAGCACATTAAGAATCAGCACCAAACATGTAGATATATAGTAAAAGGACATGCAGTGAGATGGATGTAAACAAATTTCACTTAAAGTACACATTAGCGCAGATTAGCATAAATTAGCAACAATAAGCATAAGTTGGCAGTCCACTGCTGTGACATAAAGTGCAAGTGCATTCCTATGTAAGCTTATGAAAAAATATATATGTATGGAATCGCTAAAAAAATATATATAAAAATATATATATTTAAAATGCAAGTGCATGTCTAGCTCACCAAGGCTATATGATAATAATACATAGAGAAGACACAGCTGGGACAAAAAATGCTGTCTAATATGAACACTTGTTGACAGATTGAGAACAGTCAATATATACGACCTTTAAGATAAAAACATGTTACAGGCTGCAATGTAAAGTGCAAGTGCATTAGATTGTAAACTTATGACTCTAGCAGCATTAAATAGGCAGAACGTTGGTAATCATAAAATGTAGGTGCAAAATGCAGTTTTAAAGCTTGTGGGAAAAATAAAGGCAAAACAATGAAGAAAGCAATGTCAAAAACACCCAAAATTGCAGAGTACAGACACAATCGTGTACTCCCAACATTCAGACCCCCTAAACATCAGAAAAGGGCAGGACAGCCAACATAGACCAACTGAACAATTAAAGAAGTTGGAAAATTTGAAAAAATGCAAATTAAAAAGATCAACCAATTCCAGGCCAGGGCCAAAATCCAAGTAAACAAAATGGGAAAAGCAGTATATGGCGGCGAGGGGCCAGGATCACATAACCCAGAGCAAGAAAAAAGGAGAGGTGTGTGTAGGCGCATAAAAAAACACAGAATAATTACGTTCCCACAAAAGTGTGTAGCTCCTCATCCACATTATGGCCATTGGGATACTTAGTGTCAAAGTCCAGGATAAACCTAGTTTCCAATTGTCTCAATTTCAGAGTGCGATCACCTCCCCTTGGATCAATTGGTACGTGAGCCACAGCAAAAAATGCAAGCAAATGAAAATCACTGTCGTGTTCCTGCCTGAAATGTTTAGCCATAGGATACGTATATAAAATGGTGATAGGGTGCACACTTAAAATGCATGGGTGGCTGCCTGTGTGTGACTCTATGCTGAAAGAGTGCACACTTTAATATATGGGTGGCTGCCTGGGAGTGCCTGTATGGTTAAAGGGTGCACACTGAAATGTATAGGTGGATGTGTGTGTGTGTATGGTGAATGGTGAGTGTGCTTGTGTTCAGGGCCGCAACAAAATCTACATTTCGGGGGCAAACCCTTCAAATGTTGGGAGAGGCGCTAACTTCACGGGCAGAGGAGGAGGGGCACATTTATTTGTGTCGGGGCATCACACTTCTTTTCGCATTCTAACGAGACTAATCTAGTGCAGCTTTAATGTTACAAGCAGTTAACTCTCTCATTTAAGTCTGAAAACACCCCCTTATGGACTGTTGTGAGAACGAGCAGTCTCATGTCCCCTCTCTACCCTTCAAATCACGCCCCTGGTATGCAAGTACTAAACCCACATCACAATTTCAGTTACCTAAAAAATTAAGCATTTGGATGCAGGTACTAACAGTGTAATGCTTTACGTTAGTAAATGCTGGGCCTCTGTTAACAGAGAAAACCAGGCGCTGTTTAACAGTTGTATCCTGTTCTGTCCAGCAGCGGCTCTGTAGGTCAGCCATGTCGAGTCAACATAGCCCAAAATTGCAGGGTCGGGGCGTGGGGGAGGGGGGCTGAAGCAAAGTCAGCTCAATGGTGTTTTGCCACTGCTTGTGTTTAATGCTTTGATTACTTATTTGTAATCTTCATTACTCCTAGCCCTATTCTTCCTCGTCCCAGTTCTTGTGTAGGAGGCACTCTAACTCATACACAAGCACTGGGATGAGGCAAATGGACATGTGTATGTTTAGATTCCATGCTAAGGAGAGAGCTGTCACTGCCTGCATAACCCAATTGCACATAAGATATACTGTAACCAGACCAAATCTGTTCCTTTTACATGAAACCGTTTTGCCACTTTTGGCCGTCAAACATCTGGCAATGCAGTTGGCAAAGAATTCCATTGGTAGTTTGATGTTTCGCTGCATTTCATAATGCAACCTCAATCCTGAGCATGTCTTCACATCCGGGATTCAGGCTTCTGCAGTTATCGCCAAGACAGCTTCCACACCCTTCCAGCGCTTTGCACCTTTGGACCTCACTTGCAAAGCTGGAGCTACTCTACTTGCTTTTTGGTATTCAATGCCAATGGTTCTTATCTGAAGATCCGGCGCTTGCTTCTGTAGAGCCCTGCTGAAGAACCTCTTTGCTTATCAAGCTAATTAAATAGGCTCTTACAATTACACGCGTTGGCATTTTACCTTGAGTTGGAAAACAGCAAGATTGTTTGTACCACACATCACGAGTTAGTTATATAATGAGGCACGCGCTGGTAGTTCTTCGTTCCATTTCCACCTGATTCTAGATTATAAGAAATTGCTTCCGTTATATGATGGCACATTCAGAGAGAACAGGACTGAGGCACATCAGACAAGTGAGGGCAAGGAAGGGGCTGACACTGTGGCCGCCCGGGAACGCCCTGCGCTCACTGTTTTCCAGGGGATTTTTGCTGGGCCTGATGGTCCTGGTGCCACAAGACTCATTTGTTTCTGGAGGAAATGGGCCATGCACTTCCCATAAGCACCGTATGCTAATGCGTGTTACTTGATCACCTAAGTGTGTCCTGATAGCCTGGAGCATAAGCCTTGCACAAGAGCATGACCACAATGTTCGCACAAAGTAAACATCAATCTAGAAATGAATAATACACACTGGCCCGTAGACCATGTGTGTATGCGGAACAGGGTGATTAAGGCAAGTGTTCGTGTCATTCAATACACTGGGAAACAAGCGGGTCATTTCTGGGCCCCACATATTGGTAAATTGGCGGCAAAAGTGAAAAGTGGTGGCGCACTTTTCCTGGCATGGTTGTCGATCTGTAGGATTTTCAACGATTTGTTTGGGATTTGGGGTGCATGACAGACCTACCATGTCCACTCGCTTTTCCTGCTCCACCTGACAAAGGCAGCGGCATTACAGGCAGCGTGCAGTTCCATGCTGGCGGTAATGCGATGGATTCTTGCACCTTATCACCTGGCAAAAGAAGGCAGAAACCCTGGGAAGCCATTATAAATCCCACCAGAAAGTGTTAATTGCACGAAGCATTCATACCTTTGCACAACTAGTGGAAAAGTAAAGTGTAACGGCTATTTCGCCTGCGCTTTACTGTATAATATTCTACTAGGTGGTAGAAAGCGTAAACATGGCTCAGAGGGACCCTTTTGCAGTTGTGTGTATATAGAAGAGGTCCCCATTGTGCGAGTTGGGTGAAAAATGAAAATGAGGTGTCTGCAATTTTAGCTACAAAGAGTTAAAATCACAACTTCCAAACCTATGATTTGGCTGAAAGATGTCTGAAAAAAAATCATCCCTGTTCCCTGAGTTACTCATGCACAGTACCATTGAGAATAGGCCCTGCATTGCATCCCTCTTTGGGATGGGCTGTTGTGTGTCAATGCTTCGGGCATTCAGACATGATGCGAGCTGTTGACACAGGTCTAGTCCTACGCCATTGTGTTAGCAAATATCTCAGTGAAGTTCCTTTCAGCCACATGTCACTTCTGGTTGACCCAGATTAGAACAATCACAAAGCCCTTTCCCGCATTGACTCCTATTTGGCAAGAACATCAGGCGGGAGTTTGCTCAGCTACATAATTATTTGTGTGGAGATTAGTGTGTGCCCGTCAACTTTCTTTTTCATGTGGACGCGATCCTCGCAGACCCTGTATTCTAATTGAGCACAACAAGAACATTCAGGTTTTGATAAGACACGAATTGTTAATTAGGTGAGATTTATGCATGTGTCATGTGACACAAATATGCTGAAATATTGATGACTGCTTTAGAAGAAAGCAAAGTCGAACCATTACATTAGCACCAGGATTAAGCAAGCATTCTAAATGATTGCACACTCTTACTTAGCAGACAGGATCATACCCATCCACATTCACACACGAATATGTCCATTAAGCACTTTTTGTTTTCTATCACTGTAACCTTTCAAGTAAAGCGGCTTGGTACCTCAGGGTCTGGGCGCTATATAAGAACAATAAATAAATGTACAGGTCTCATTCACTGATTGTGATTCAGTCATGTCATTTTGTACAACCTGCCTTGCCCTCCAACCATACTAACTGTGCCCTACTGTGGTGGCTGTGCCCTAGATACCGGTGGTGTGCCGCTTATGAAGGGTGTGGGGACAGAGAGAGGCTTGCCCTACCTAAATAAGGCAACAAACAGCAAAGCTAAACACACTTTCAAGACACTTTGTGCTGTGTCCCAGAGTGATATAGGCCAAACAGGAGAAAATGATTACTTCAAATGTTCCTGTTTTCTGACCTCAAATAACGTTAAAATTAATAGTAAAAACAAGGCAACAAATTAGAAATCTGTGTGCAACATTTTGTTCATACAGGGTAAATTCTTGAATTACTGGGATACCGGAAGAGCCAAAACATTGGCCGACCGGTTTCATTGGAATGTAGAAAAGCAACCACTTTCTTCAGGGGCTATAGTACCAGAGTGGGCACCAAACAACTGCTGAGGAGGAGGTGAGGACTGCACTTGTAGTAGAAGGAAACGGGATAGGGGAAGAGAGGACCACTACAAGGCCTGCCTGCATTCACATCTTCCCTTCTTTTCTACACGGAGCCTCGTTGACTTGCCTCTGCTGCCCTCGATCTGTCTTCACACTATCCGCCTCAGCGCTCACCTTTGTAGGTAAGCCCTGCATATTGCGGCGTGCGCTTAGCCCATTACGCAGAGTTTGTCATCGTGCTTTTAAAAACTGCAGTTGTTATCTATTTCTTGGGATTTTCGTTTTTATTCTATAATGGTGACTGGAACCTCGACCCTTCCAAGATGGCCGTCCCTCATTTCTGAAAGATGCTGCCTTGCCTGACCCCCTCACCCATTAGTTGGCCGGGCCTAGATTTGCCAATGAGCGCAAGCGGGAGGCGGGAGCTGGCACAACCAACAAAGGCCCTCTCTGCTCCCTGTCCGCTAACAGGATGCACCAGGACGAGTACCCCCTCTACCGATTTTGCCCAATGAAATGTCTCCTGCATCTGTGTTTGCGTCCGCCCTGCAACATGGGGCAGGCACCATGTTTATACCCACTGGACTGACTCTTGCAACTGTGTGTGCTGCTGCCCTGCAACATGGGGCAGGCACCATGTTTATGCCCACTGAATTGCCTCTTGCAACTGTGTGTGCTGCCACCCTGCAACATGGGGCAGGCACCATGTTTATGCCCACTGAATGGACTCTTTCAAATGTGTGTGCTGCCACCCAGCAACATGGGGCAGGCACCATGTTTATGCCCCTGAATTGACTCTTGCATCTGTGCGCGCTGCCGCCTTGCAACATGGGGCAGAAACCATGTTTATGCCCACTGAAACGGACTCTTGCAACTGTGTGAGCTGCCGCCCTGCAACTTGGGCCAGGCACCATGTTTATGCCCACTGAATTGACTCTTGAATCTGTGTGCGCTGCCGCCCTGCAACAAGTGGCAGGCACCATGTTTATGCCCACTGTATTGTCTCTTGCATCTGTGTGTGCTGCCGCCCAGCAACATGGGGCAGGCACAATGTTTATGCCCCCTGAATTGACTCTTGCAACTGTGTGAGCTGTCGCCCTGCAACTTGGGGCAGGCACCATGTTTGTGCCCACTGAATTGACTCTTGAATCTGTGTGCGCTGCCGCCCTGCAACAAGTGGCAGGCACCATGTTTATGCCCACTGAATTGTCTCTTGCATCTGTGCGTGCTGCCGCCCTGCAACATGGGGCAGGCACCCTTTTTATGCCCACTGAATGGACTATTGCATCTGTGTGTGCTGCCGCCCTGCAACATTGGGTCAGGCTCTATGATTGTATCCACCTTGTACTCTCTTTTGCACTTTGCGTCTATCATATTACTTTTTTCTGTTCCATCATGAGGTAATTATCATAGGTGCTTCCTTTCTGTAACTTGAAGCACTGCAACCATTCTCGCCTATATACCACTGGGTTTTTTGTGCCATCCAAATAAAAAAAAAGAAAAACCAAACATGGGTGGTGTCATTACTCAACCCATAGCATACTTCTGCATGAAGTTATTAGATCTTATCCCCAAATCCCAGGGAGCTTTGCATATATCCTTACCCCAATGTGCAGTCCCAGGTCGCCCTCTTTGTGTTTAGGTACAGGTTAGTTACCCACCCATAGTCCTCAAGTGTATTTATCATACTCACTATTCCAGCTTCATCTCCAAAGCTGAAGAGTAGTGGTTGGGGGATAACTTGAACCACTCGAAATTGTGGTGGTTCACGATCAGGCACACTTTCCAAAGCCTTTCCATTGATTATTCTAAAAAAGCTTGAGGTTACCCAGAGGTGAAAAGTGAACCTGGGATAGAGGTTTCTGGCCCCAAATGTGGCTGATGGATCAGTAACCATTAAGATTTACTGATCACTTTGGAAGTTGACGCAGGATTACTGTTTCCCCTCCATACAATTAAACTTCTTTCTTCATGAAAATCAATCCCATATCTATAAAGGCAGCCAACCTGGTCGGATGTGGTGTTTGTGAACAGACTTTTGAAGCTAATTATTGCCTGAGTATAAACCCCTTTGTATAGTAGAAACACATTTTGTTGTGTTCTAGAAGAGGGCATGATTAAAATAATAATGCAAGTGAAGTAAATTATATTAATGAAATACACACCCGTTTACATAAAAACATGTTGGCACAGGGATGGGGCTAATTGAAGAGGGAGTAGAGACTTACTGCTGGTGAGCCATGAAGTACTGGTGCTGAAACCAGCCTGTGTAGCGCGTTATTCAGACACTGATGTGACATGTGGGTTTAACCCTGCTTATCCATTCCTTGACTTGGGCACTATATGAAAATTATTCAATGTTGGTCTACATCAAAAAGTGGTTCTGGTAGAGGTATCTGCTGGGATGTACAAGACACAATTGATGGACGGTAGGGCGCTGGTGCATTCTGCAATGAACTGTGGCCATGTGGTAGTGAGCCGCAGGTCACACCAGTAGTGCTCCTCTCCACTGTTTGCTTTCTCTATTATTCAAATGAATCACTTTCCTTTTGTGTTCTGGTCTGGGGAGCCGATGCATGTCATGTGCTTCCCTCCACACTTAATCTGGATATTCTCAACATAATTTAGGAACGGCCCAGAAATCTGGACTATGAGTGGCAAAGGTGTTTAGGAGGCTTACATTTCATGGGTGGAGTTGTCATTCAATCCAGCATGGACATACAATGAATTGCCTGTAAAGGCAAGGAAGGGGCGGTGGTTGGAAGAGTTGGAAGTGAGCAATATTGGAACGTTTTGCAAAGCACCAAGTTTCCACTGAGGAAGAGAAATCTTCCCATGTCATGACCCCAACATTACCCCATACAGAGCGATATTTACTTTTGCCCTTTGCACCTCCAGAAACTGCCTGTCAGCCGTGTGGAGCGTGTGCTCCATTTGGGCATTCTTATTGACCCATGAGGCATTTTGCTAAAGGTAATGTAATCCCACAACTAAAAGGAAGTTAATTTTTTGAAAAATAATAAAAAACATGTCACCAGAACGTTGTGTGTCAAACTGCTGTGGCCCATGTCTAAGCTATGAGGCCAGGCAAAATGGGGGGAGGGTAGGGGCTTAACAAAGCAACACAGCCTTGGAGCCAGATTGTGATAACCAAGCCCAGGTAGAGAAATCGAGGCAAAAAACATATGCTTTTTTGGGCCTTTGCCTCAGTCATACCTCATAGTCAAACCTATTTCACTTGCAATGACTGAAAAAACTGCGGGTGGAGGTGGTAGAGGTCCAGGATATTCGTATTTTCTGCAAAGAGGATTAGGTCAAGGGCCATAGTTCACTATTGCACGAGAGGAGAATATAGTGCAACCGAAGAGGAGCTGCTCGCTCCTCGAGCAGATATAAAGAAGAGGAAGCAGAAGCTGAGTACCTGTGTGAGGGAGAACTGGGGGTCCTGTTCCCAGAACAAAACGAACTTGTTTCACCTGACAGTGACCCATTATAAGTACATCAAGGATTGGCTTACTTATCTGAAAGCGAGTGTTTTTTTGTTTGTTTCTTTTTCTTTTTTTTTATTGTACAAAACAATTTTTACAAAAGAAGACGAAGTGCAGAAAAAAGGTGATGAGAAGAAGAAGAAGAAGAAGAAAAAGAAGGAGGCGAAAGAGGAGAAGAAGGAATGGAAGAAGAAGAGGAGGAAAAAGGGAAAAGACCAGAAAGAAGTTCTAACAGTCCATCCTCCAACCGAGAAAGGTCGCAGTTTATGGGTAGCCGAAGTGTTCATGTTGATTCTCGTGAATTCTCCGAGGCCCGTCTAGTTTGCTCATCTAAACCAAGTTGGCCAAAGAAGCCCACCACGGCTATCATCCAACAGGTCTTTTCCCCACTCAATAGATGTGTCCACCAGTCATCCTCGCTGTAAACATGGAGGTCCTTGAAGAAGTGGCCTAGCCAGGTGTGCCTTATCTTCTCCAAACCCAAACATTCAAGTAGTAGGTGCCTTCTCGTCTCCACTTGGGTGGGGAGAGGGCAGAATCTGCTTTTGTTTGATACAGCTTTCCCTCTTATCGCTAGAATTTCATTTGTGTTCACTAGGTTCAATCTGATCCGTAGGAAGGCTTGTCGAGTTCTTTGGTCAGGGCATTTTACTAAATATGGTACCACCTCATTTAATTTTTTGGGGTTCCGTGGGAGATCTACACGCAGTTTGCATTGATCTGCTAAATCACCTGTCTCAATCCAGTCCATTTCCAATAGTTTTGCATTTATTTTTGTAGGATTGGATATCAGTTCCTCTTGTGTGCTTCCAATTTTATCAAGCAGCAGGCAGTTCCGAGCCCTGCAGGTAAGTAACATCCCGTTTTCTTCTTTCTCCATTTCTTTTTTGATGATTTTCAGAATGGGTTTTGCAGATGTATCTATTACCTTTCTGAATAACATCATGGTGTTTCATTCCACCAGGACATTCATTGAGCTTAGGCTTAATTCTCTCCTTATGGCCACCATTGGAGTGGATTTTGGTAAAAGTAAGACTTTTCACCAAAAGCAGCCTTCAAGTTTTAACCATAAGTTTGGCGGCAATGCAGGCATTGCTTCTACGCCAAAGATAACTGTCGGGACAACTTTGGCCTTGTAGAAGTTCACAACAGGGAGAGCTGAGAAACGACCAAAGTTTCGATTAACTATTTTCGACTGACAGATCAGAGATTTGAGTTTTTCGTACAGATGTTCCTTCATCGAGAGTTCAACCCTGCTGTTGTTCAATGTGTATACTTTGATTTTGCTCACAATTGCCATGTCTGTATTGTTAACTTAAACTGTTGTACCGTTTAATCCTTGCTCGCTACTGACACGTGTATTTTGTAACCTTGTCACTAAGCTGTACGTTACCCTGTGCTCTTGTGCCCTTATAACCTCGGGTCTGGCACGCACAATACATTCTAAACAAACAAACAATATCATTCTTAAGTATTTAAAGTTCGTTACATTCTCCAATTGTGTTCCATCTACAATCAGCTTGATGTTTTTTTGGCATTTCCTCCTTTTTCAAATGACATTACTTTTTTTTTTGGATTTGTTTAGTTCTAATTTGTTCTTTTCCAGGTAAGCAAGTATGTTGTTCAACTGCCTTTGCAAGCTCACTTGAGTCTGATCTATTAAAATAATGTCATCAGCATATATCACTCTCTGTATTTTCTCGTTTCCTAATGATGGAGGAAAGGATCTGATCTAGGTCTGGGTGTCCATGAAATCCGATGTATATAATATGTAGATCACGGGAGCTAAGGGGCAACCCTGTTTAACCCCCCGGGCAGTGGGAATTTCTCTTGATAGATCTCCCGCTCTATTGAGTCTCACCCTTATTGATGTTTGGGAGTACAATGCTCTTATTGGCCCTGTAATTGCATTTGGGCAATTCAGCTTTTCCCACAGGATTTCCCGATTTACCCGGTCAAAGGCTTGGACCAAGTCAATGAATATTAAGTGCAGCCGTGGTTTCCCTTCCTTTACTTTAGCTTTCAGCGCACTCAAAAACAGAATGTTGACCGTTGTGCCCAGACCTCTAACAAAGCCTGTTTGTAGTGGGTCAAAATGTTCTGTTTGGTTTATCCAACCTTGTAGATTTTCCAAGGCTATTGAACTGAAGATGTTTCCTTTCGTATCCAGCAATGCGATAGGTCGATACTGGCGTGGATCCGCTTTGTCTCCAGTTTTATAAATTGGCGCAATGTGTGCCTGTCTCCATGACGTTGGAATGTCTCTGGCCTTAAATGCTTCCTCAAAAATTGTGCTAATCAGGGGAGCCCAAGATTCCGAATGCTGCTTCAGTTCGAGATTCGGCCTGTGAGTTGTTAAATTTTCTGATTTTTGTTTCAATTTCCTCTATGGCACATGTGCACATCCATTTCCCTTCTTTTTTGGCATTGGTATTAGTGGAGGTGATTTCAGATGTGTACACTTCCTTGAGTGAGTATTGCTTCCCCCAGCATTGACATGTGGCTGTGGCCGTTGCCCAGATGCCATTCTAAGTATTGTTTGAGATGGACCCACTGTCTGCATGTGCTTGCTGTGACACCATGCAGTGCTTGGCAATGTAGGTTCATAAGTCTGTAGGGGCCATGGCAGTATTAACGGAGACAGTGGCAACATTAAAGAAAAGACATTCTTATTGTGTGGTACTCTGGAGCTATTGCCCATTAGTCCCCACTCCATCTAAAACCTCCCCAGATATACCTTCTAAAAAGAATTTAGTTAGTGGGTTATGCGTAAAATAGATATGATGATATGATATGATATGATAGTTTATTTATATAGCGCCTATGCACAATGTGTTTCAAAGCACTCAAGGCAAGGGAGGGAACAAGGGAAAATACAATGACATTCTTACAGGCCATGAAAAGTAAGGATGTGAAATTAACTATCATACTTGGCCTGACGACATTTCAGATAGTGCAAGAGCTAAGACATAGATAAGGAAGAGAGGGAGAGAGTGGGAAGAAAATGGATACAGACAGGCGACTACCGTACTAGGCATGACAACATTTCTGGTGGAGCCGGAGAAAAACAAAACGTGAGGGTGCAGAAAGGGAGGGGGAGAAACAAACTAAGTGACTATCGTACTAGGCCTGACGACATTTCAGATAGCTCTTGGGGGGGGACAAGTAAGGGTTCAGGGGGAGGAGACAGACGAGATTGCTATCATAATAGGTCCAGGGACAGTTCTGATAGAGTAAGTGCATAGAAGAAAGTAAGGAGAGGAGGGGAGGAGAAAGGAAAAGGGAGAAAGGGAGAGGAGGAGAGAACAGAGAGTAAGTAGTCAAACAGAGTGTAGAAGCAAGAGGAGAGAGCAAATACAATTGCAGAAGTCAGTAGTAACGAATAATGTTGCAAGCCAGGATACAAGATGAAGATGGGAACAGCATGATTCAGGGCCACCATTGTTAAACGGGATATCATATTGTACCTCCTTTATTGTATATATCGGCCTAAGCCCAGTCGCTCTCCGAAGAAATCCGCGTTGCACAGTTCCGATCTTAGTTCGACTTAACCGCCATTTTGAGTCCATCCGCCATTTTGATTTCCACTCCAAAATAACTCTGTGTTCTAAAATGGTGGACAGTGTTTCCCGCTTGTAACCTAGCCGTTCTGACCTTCGCACAAAAGTTTATGTCTAAACTGCCCGTAGGCCAAATGTTAGGGTCGTGTAATGAGACCTTGTCCTATGTTTGACCTGTAGATCGAGGATTAACCATGCCAACAAGTCCGATCCATGGACATACATCAAATACAATGTTGTTTAAATACTAAACGTGGACATTTGTTGAACTGCATTGTATAGGACGTGTACTAAGGTTTAATGTTAAATCCGAAGATACACTGTTGCCATTGTGACTTGTTGTTGTACAAACTGGAAATAATCCATGTGCATATAGTTGGATAATCTAGAGGTGAACTTGGCACGAACCCTAGACCGAGAATTATTAACCTGCAGAGGGGCTGGACATTATAATTGGAAAATGTATAAAAGATGTAAATGTTTAGACGTCCAGTACCTCTCACTTCTCACAAAGAAAGGGCTGGTATTCGCTGTGATGTACTGAGGGCCAGATAGCTATCTGATACATTGTTTCTTTGTAAAACTGTACAGTTATAGAATAAAGATCTGTGAATCTTTATAAGCATGTGTTTGGTGTATTTCCTTTTGGGGTACTCAACCTCGATATTTTTCTTTGCTTTTACAGATGGTGCCCGAATAGGGACCCTCAAGATTGATGCCAGCTCGTTGAAGGTTGACGCGGCTATCGGACCAGGATCGGACAGTGTAAAAGGGGGCCCCTTTCTTGGATGAGATGTGACACCTCAGCAGCGCTGCACGACCCGATCCCTGGACGGTGAGCATTCGGTCCGAGTCGGCATCTTGACGAGGGTCCATATATCGAGGTGGGCAGATTTGCCGAAATCACCAACCACGTGGGACCTTAGTTAGAACTTTGCAATCTGATCAGACCTCCTTAGGATTTAATCAGGTGAGTCGTGACCCAATTCTTAAGTATCCTGATAATTTGTTTTGGCTCATTGCACTCGCGAGTACAATTATTGACCAGGTAACACCAGTATTCTGATATGCCTGGGAAATTGTCTGCCTGCTTCAGGGCATTATTCCGCAAGGACAGACAATCTTTGGAATTTGGCTGACCGGCGCCAATGGAGGGGTCGCCGGCGTGTACTATGTACTGTAAGCACGGCATTGGTAGTATAGTATTTAATGATATTTGGCACAGACAAACTAGACATGCTTCCGAACTTTAGTGGCCAATCAATGGTAGTTTCGAAATTCCTCGTATTGAATACTTACAATCCATATTATTGAAGCAAAAGGCTATACCTGCAGTATTCGATGTATTACAGAATTGGAAGAAAGAAGCTATGCAGCAGCGTAAGAGTAGAGAAAAGCATGCGTGCCATCATATGACGAATGCTGAAAAAGCATTGTTATATGACCAGAATAAAGAGTCTGAGTCAGTTAGGAATATGGATTTGGTTTTTTCACTTGGTATCCAGAAAATGTATTCTTCTTAAGACTTTCATGTATCTGAAGAACTTATTGACAAACTTCTAAATGAATGAAGGCCTGGTGCCACTGCGCCACCTCCGTATGTTCCTCTTCCTGCTGTTATTCCTACTCCCTTTGTTCCTCCTGCTCCTCCTATTACTCCTCTTAATGTTCCTCTTCTTCCTCCTGTTGTTCCTCCTCATGTCATCGCTCCTCCACCTGTTCCTCCACCTTTGCCTGCTGTTACGGGTCTGGTGGGCTTGCCTACCACGCCAGTGATAGTACCTTTGTTTCCGGATGTTCAAAATTTGCCTACTCTCCCTCTTCCAAGTAGTTCTACACTGCTTGTAGTGGATCGGGGAGCGGGATCGAGGGTTGTAACTCGTAATACTGTGTCTTCAGAGAAAAAGCGTGAATTAACTGCGTGGGCTAAACATTCCATGAGAGGGGTGAACAAGCTGATGTTCTTGCCACACTTTGTAATTTAGACAATTTTCCTGATAAAAAAGTTTTTATTGAAGGTTTAGGAATTCATTTATGTGTAATGTGGAACAGACTAAATGATATAGATCTCCCACAAGGGCAGAGGGATCTGAATACTTTAGCATTCTCTAGCGATACTGCAGAGAAAGTACAAGAACATGTTCAGAGGGTTTTGGGGTATAGAAGGGAGTTGGAAAGGTTAAAGAATGAAGATGTAGATGGTGATAGTCTGGACGCTATGTTAGTACAGACACGTTTTTTTCCTTGTCGTAAATCGATAAATGAGGAAACACGAATATGTACGAAAGATGTGATTAGGTGGATTTCAGACACGTCGATAACTCCCGTTGAAGTATATGACACATATAGTCAGTATACGCCAGAAATTCAGAGGAAAGTGATACAGGTAATGGTAGAGTACCTGCAGGATGAATGCGTAAAAAGAAAGATTTGTTGTCCCGCAGAGTTATTGAGTATTGATAAGAGGGCTTTTTTGTTTGACACTCCTTCAGCTGCTTTAGCGCTCGATTTAGCTCTGTTGCTTAGTAAGCATTCGGAGTTGCCTATTTCTCAGTTGCCTATGAGAGAGGTTCCTCCGACGTTTGTCCCAAAAGTTGAGATTCCCGCTAATCCTGCAATGGGTACAGCTGCTCAAGATATTCCTGCACATTATGTGTTGCAGTTCGTTCACGTCCCGTTCTCGAGACAGGAAGTGAACACCATCAAACAATCTATTCCCAATATTAGGAAGAATCCGACAGGGTTCTACAAAGAAATATAGTCTGTCTTGCAATCATCAGTATTCACCTTAAATGATATTGATTTGTTATTTCCTGTACTCCTGCCTATTGATTTATGGAAGCGGATTAGGACTGCAGATGATGTACCTGGGTTAGGAGATTCATGGGATAGTATGGCTAGACTCAATAGAGAAAGGCCAGCTGGTGAGAGACCTCCACAGGTAATACTAACTTTGCCTGATAGAATAGTTACAAAATTGAAAACTATAATTACTGAAAGAAGGATTATTTGGGACAAGCTTATGGCCTGTGTCCAAGGAAAATCTGAGGGTGCTACCGAGTTCTTTAACCGGTTCGAACAAGTATTTTCAGATTACAGTGGGCAAGACTTGAGCACAGAGTCTGGGAAACGACTATTCATGGATAAATTTGTACGTGGATTGCTGCCTGACATCCAGTCACAAATGATGTCTTCCGAGAGCACTTGGCAAGCGAAGTCTCAGTCAGAAGTACTGCACATGGCTCAGTACTATGAGAATCGTGTCAATAACGAAAAAGAAAGAGTTGAAAAGAGAAAAGGTGACTTAAAGATGAAAGTATTATTGCAGCAGATTGTTGCAATTTAGGGGTCAGTACGTTCCACAGGGAAATGTGCCATTGGGTCCTGTAAACATAAACCAGTGTGCTTATTGTAGCGAAGATGGTCATTGGCGTGCACAATGCCCGATCATCCAGCAGAGGTTGAATAATGCATTTGGAAATATGGGTAGACAATCCAGAGGCCGCCCAGGGACGGGGGGTCCTGGTAGAAGTCAGTATTCGCAAGATTCACAGCAACCTTTTTCGCAGGACAATCAGGCACCAAGTATGGACAATAGAAACATTTTTGATCATCCTTCTGCCGCTTACCTCTTTGAAGAACTTCCTTTCGACGACATTCTGTTTCGCTAGGATTGCCCGAAGCAGGGTTTGGAACCAATGCCTATTCCCATTAATCAGAAAGATCCCTATGTTGAAATGATAGTGGGAAATAGGAAACATCTATTCTTGATAGATACAGGGGCACAGAAGCGTTCCATTGATCATTCACGGGTTCCAAACATTTCACTGTCAGGGCAAACCAATGTTTCTGTAGGGTTTTCTGGCACACCAGTCGTCTGTCTGGTTTCTTCGCCAGTACCTATTTCTTTTGGTCCATTTATGGACCACTATCCATTCCATTTTACCACGAATTGTGGAGAGAATTTGTTGAGGTTGAATCTGTTGAAAGAATTAAATGCGGTAGTTCATTGTTCTTCTGATGGAGTGCGTTTGACGATTTCACCACAGCAACTTTCTGTCTCCCAATTCTTAACCAGACCTTTGCCACCAGAATTTAGTAATG
The DNA here is from genome assembly GCF_040938575.1 of Ambystoma mexicanum. Lineage (NCBI taxonomy): Eukaryota > Metazoa > Chordata > Amphibia > Caudata > Ambystomatidae > Ambystoma > Ambystoma mexicanum. The sequence goes on from NC_090935.1 coordinate 1,055,681,288, forward strand.
TTCCAGAGTGTTTGTGGGCAATTGACAACAATGATATTGGTGTTTTGCAAATTGAGCCCAAAAAGATTATTCTGAAACATGGAGTAAAGTTGCCATGTATCCCCCAGTATAAGATCTCGGTCGATGGTGAGCAAGCTTTGAAATGCATCGTCTCCGATTTTGTACATCGAGGCGTGATTGAGGAAATTGCAGGTAGTCTGTGCAATAGTCTGATTTTGCCCATGTACAAAAAAGGCAATAATGCAATTCCCTTCCGTTTCATTATTGATTTATGTGCCATTAATAAGATCGTTGCTCCACAATGTCCTATTGTGCCTGATGTGACAACAATATTGACCATGATTCCAGCTTCAGCTACTCACTTTAGCATTGTGGATCTAAAGAACGCCTTCTTTAGTATCTCTATACATAAGGACAGTAGATACTTGTTCGCGTTCACCTTAGGGGGATGCTCGTTTACCTTTACCCGTGCACCGCAAGGGTACACAGAAAGTCCTCGCATCTACAGTAGGGCTTTGAAAGAGCAGCTCGACACACTCGAGTTGCCCACTACTTGTACACTGCTTCAATATGTCGATGATCTTCTCTTAGCTGCTGACTCAGAGAGCGCTTGTAAGGAGGGCACCGTGTTGTTGCTTATTCACCTAGCGCAACATGGACACAAAGCTTCGCTTAAAAAATGACCATATTGTCGACAGGAGGTCGCCTATTTAGGCTATCGCCTGTCAAAGGAGGGAAGAAGGTCGATGCCTGAACGGATAAAAATTATTTCTAGCATGTCTGTCCCAAATACACAGAAGGAAGTTAGAACCTTGATAGGAATGGCTTCCTACTGTAGGCAGTGGATCCCAAACTTTTCCTTAATGATTAAACCAATGTTGGATTTGACAAAGAAGGGCATTTCTTTGCCACTGCCGTGGAACTTGGAACACCAGCAAGCATTTGATTTGCTCAAGACTGCATTGTGCTCGGAACCAGTTTTGGGCACACCAAACTATGAAAAGGCCTTAATGTTGTATGTGCATGAATGTGATAAATGTGCTTTGGCTGTATTAACGCAGGAACATGGAGGGAAGAATAGGCCGTGCGGCTACTTTTCTTCCACCCTTGATCCTGTTGCATGCGCTTTGCCAAGATGTTTGTGAGCTGTCGCTGCTGCTGCTGTGTCCGTAAAACAGAGCGAGGGAATGGTCCTAGGCCATGCTTTCACCCTGATGGTACCTCACTCTGTAGATGTTCTATTAAACAGAACACACGCAACACCTCACCTCTGCACGATTAACGAGATACGAATTGATCTTGTTTGCACCGCACATCCAAATCAAGAGGTGTTGTGTTCTTAATCTGGCTGAACTTTTACCTTTCCCGCAAGGTACTGCTTGCAGTGACAAAGAACCACATGACTGCCTTTACACTACAGAACAAGAGACCAAAGGCAGAATCGATCTAAGAGACATTCCTTTGAACAATCCACAAGGGGAGCTGTTTTGTGATGGCTCCTGTTTCAAACACCCTGATGGTACATCCACAGATGCTTATGCAATCACCACATTGAGCATGGTCGTGGAGACCAAAAGAATCACGCATAACTCCGCGCAGGCCGCAGAGATTATAGCATTGACCCGAGCTTGTGAACTTTCCAAAGGGGTTACCGTAAACATATATACTGACAGTCAGTATGCCTTTGGGGTGGTTCACAACTTTGGCAGACTTTGGGCAGAACGAGGTTTCTTGACCTCACATGGCACTAAAATCCAGCATGGCTCCTTAATAGTACGGTTACTCTCAGCCCTTGCACTCCCTACTCAGCTAGCCATCATGAAATGCGCAGCACATCAGAAGATTGTAGATAATGTAGGAAAGGGGAACGATTTCGCTGACCAGACAGTCAAACAGACTGCCACTGATCTCTCTTCAGAAATGTATACTTCAAGGGAAGCCACAAATGCCTGTACTTTGGATGAGGGTATTGAATCTATAAAGAACATTCAAGCTGATGCCACGTTAGAGGAATCTAAAAAGTGGGCTGAGGATTTGGCGAAATTGGACGATGACGGATGTTGGGTGGACAAGGTTGCAGGGATATGGTTACTGCCTGACGCATATATTATGATGATGGTCGTTATGGCTCATGGTCCCACCCATATTTGTGCTTGTAAGGTCACCAAAATGTTGCAAAATGTGTGGGTAAATGACAAAATCCCTAAGGTAGCTGAACGCTTTGTTCAGGGGTGTATGATTTGTTTACAGCACAATGTGGGGAAGGGCACATCAACTCCTAGGGGTAGTTTTGGCCCACCTTCTGTCCCCTTTGAAGTAATCCATTTTGACTTCATAGAAATGGAGCGTTGTAACAACTTTAAATATGTACTAGTTGTTATCTGCGCCTTTAGCAAATGGGTCGAAGCTTTTCCCGTCAAAGATGCCACCGCTAGGACCAGGGCAATGACCATGCTGAAGGAATATTTTCCAAGATTTGGTTTGCCAAGAGTCATCTGGTCGGATAATGGTCCACATTTTATCGCTGCTGTAATTCTGCAGATATGCTCTGGATTTCAGATCGATAAACGGTTCCATTCGGCTAGACACGCACAGAGTGCTGGACTAGTAGAGAGACACAACGGTATCATCAAGAACAAGCTCACTAAGACGTGTGCCGGCACCAAACTAAAATGACCGGACGCCTTAGCGATCGTGTTATTGTCCATGAGGACGACCCCTCAAACTAAGACTGGGCTCTCTCCCTTTGAGGTGGTCATGGGTAGGCCAGCTAACATTTGGAATGTCCCAAAGCCCCGTTCTTTATGCAAAGTCGAAAATGTACTTCTTTCTGATTACTGTGGCCAGTTAACAAAAAATCTGTATTTGATTCATCAGCAGGTGCGAGAGGCTTTACCTGTTAAATACGAGTGCCCCGGTCACAGCATACGGCCGGGAGACTGGGTCCTCACAAAATCATTCAAGCGATCCTCTTGCCTCACACCTCGTTGGCAGGGCCCTCATCAGGTCCTCCTGGTCACACAGACAGCGGTGCGGGTAGCAGGCAAGAAGCATTGGATCCACACGTCCCACATCAAAAGAATTCCATACCCTGTGCCACACGCTACAGAAGATACAGAACCCCTCACCAGTACTGCAACCAACAATCACGAAACAGTAAACAGCATTGAGAGTGCGTCGGAGACCCTCCCTGAGCCTGTGTGGCCTGGGGAAAAAGCCATTTCACCTCCACACTCTCCAACATTTCCGTCTTTAAAATGTGTTCCCGATCTTGCAGCAGATGTCGCTTTGGATTTGTCGCTTCCATCGGGAAGTGACAACACGGTGTTCACAGATCACTCAGTACCAGAAGTCACAAAGTACGATCTGCGTCTTAGGAAATAGACCTACTGCACGGTTCGGCTGTGCCATCAAAGAAAATCATCAAAGGGCTTGCCTTTTTGGCCTGATCATTTGTATATAAGGGAATTCTGTTGGCTAGGGTTTGTGAAAGGACTAAGAAAATGCTCGGCCTGGAGGTCGCCAGCAAATAAATTTTGGTGCAAATCGGTTGAAGAACACAATGCCTGCAACCGCTCACGCTCGAACGTAACAGATAAAAGACTGTGTGACCAGCCACGAAAATGAACAATCGAATGTGTGGGCCCCGAAAATGTATTGTTTTCTTGTGATAATGTTAACTGGTTTTACAATAATCATTGCCTTGGGATTCTGGTATCTGGAAGAAGTACATCCGCTTGAAAATGTGTTACCCACTGAAAATGTACCCACTGTTTCTACTCCATTCGTGCATCTGCACACTCTATCTCCTAGAGACTCTCAGCACAGACAGAGTTACCACAACAACACTCTATTACTCATTATGAATTCTACACAGGCCATTTTTAATAGGTCCAACTGTTGGGTTTGTTCGCATTTACCGCAACACGGGGATAAGGGGCTGGGTTGGTATATTAATCCTTTACCTTTGACAACTGCTTGCTATGCTTCTCTTAGAGCACTATTCTTTGGCCGATGGAACGATAGCATCTCAGGGAACTTCGCTGGGACTAACTTAAATGATTTTGAAAAACGTGTTTTAACGCCCCTGGGATGCTCACTCTTTGCGAATGGGAGCAAGCCAAATGTTGCTTCTATTAGAGCTTCTGACAGACTGTCCCGTCCTTTTCAATCCTTGATCTCTTTCAAGATGGCTCCTATAGGCAATAGGGATGCCACGCCACCTTCTTATACTGTCAACCACAGCCCTGATTCAGTTTCTTTCTGCATACAGAGGAATGGTACTCAGTCAATGGGTGATTTTAAGGGTTGTGCCAACGTTGCAAATTTGACTAGTGAGGACAGACCTTTGTATGTAGGCTAACCTGTCTACTTTGTTTGCGGTAATATAGCATTTCCATGGTTACCCAGGGATTGGCAGGGAACTTGTTATTTAGGAATTCTGTTACCCGGGGTATTTATTGCTAGCACTGTGGAAGTTTCAAAGGCTCATCCACGGCGGGACGAGAATGGGGATACTTCAGCACAAGTTTTGGGCGATGTAGCTAAATCCGTTGTGCCACTTTGGGGGCAAATACTGAACTCAGAAGATATCAGGAGGCTAGTGAGAGTACTGGAGAGGACCATCAACCGGACCACTGACATACTCTTTAATATGACGTTAGAACAGAAAGCAATAAGGTTAGTGGCACTTCAGAACCGGATGGCATTAGATGTCATCCTGACTGAACCTGGTGGGGTATGTAAATTAGTGGGGTCCGCTTGCTGTGTTTTCGTGCCAGATTCCTCCCCAACTATCTTTAGAGCGATTCAAAATCTGCATGTTCTCAGTTCAGAAGTGCATGTTCCCGAGGGAAACTGGGATCTTAGTGCTTGTTCTGGGACCTCCTACGATCCTGGTGATGGAAGCTACTTTCGGTCTTGCTGATTATTTTAGGTATTCTGCTGTTTCTTTGTTGTTGTGTACAATGTCTTCCTGGTATGTGTTCGATGTTAGGAGCATGTTGTGCACAAGCGATGGGTACATTAGGGCACAAGGTATATGCCCCAGAGAAAATCTCCAATGAATTTGTGCTGAAGGAAATCTCAGTATCTGACCTCATGTCAATTTATATTTCCGATAGTGATTCCGGATGTATGGACATTGAGACGTGGAGTTACTAGTAAAGTGACTAGAAGTAGTTTAGCACTTGGCTTAGGCCAAAAGGAGGGTTTGTTAAATGGGATATCATATTGTACCTCCTTTATTGTATAAATTGGCCTAAGCCCAGTCGCTCTGCGAAGAAATCTGCGTTGCAATGTTCCAATCTTAGATCGATTTAGCTGCCATTTTGGGTCCATCCGCCATTTTGATCTCCACTCCAAAGTAACTCTGTGTTCTAAAATGGTGGACAGTGTTTCCCGCTTGTAACCTAGCCGTCCTGACCTTCGCACAAAAGTTAATGTCTAAACTGCCCATAGGCCAAATGTTAGGGTCGTGTAATGAGACCTTGTCCTACGTTTGACCTGTAGATCGAGGATTACCCGCGCCAACAAGTCCGATCCACGGGCATACATCAAATACAAGGTTGTTTAAATACTAAACCTGGACATTTGTTGAACTGCATTGTATAGGACATGTACTAAGGTTTAATGTTAAATCCGAAGACACACTTTTGCCATTGTGACTTGTTGTTGTACAAACTGGAAATAATCCACGTGCATATAGTTGGATAAACTAGAGGTGAACTTGGCACGAACCCTAGACCGAGAATTATTAACCTGCAGAGGGGCTGGATATTACGATTGGAAAATGTTTAAAAAATGTAAATGTTTAGACGTCCAGTACCGCTCACTTCTCACACTGAAAGGGCTGGTATTCTCTGTGATGTACTGAGGGCCAGATAGCTATCTGATCCTTTGTTACTTTGTAAAACTGTACAGTTATTGAATAAGGATCTGTGAATCTTTATAAGCCAGTGTTTGGTGTATTTCCTTTTGGGGTACTCAGCCTCGATATTTATCTTTGCTTTTACACCATAAGCACAAAATGCAAAGGAAGTCCAGCATAGAGTTACTGAGCAGAATACTGGATTTGCGATACCGCCAGAACATGGATCAGAGCGGGCCAAGAATTGCTGCCCAGGGGTTTCAACCATGAAGGGAACATATTCTCTGAATAATTAAGATGAGACTTTGGGGCATATAATACGGTGGTAAGATCAATAAACTGCATAATGGTATGTTGATTAACTCCTCAATTGCCGACTATTGCCTTGAGTCTTGGGAGTCCAGAACTTTGATGTTACTATATTGGTGCCAGATGGTAAGGGCTGGCAGTGGAGCCATATAAATGATTTCATATCAGATGATTGATTACAATGGACTGGGAAGTCGGTAAAAATACAGAGAATCGTCTGTGTTTTGGGTACCCTCTACCATCTAGTGATGGCGTACTTCCTCTGCCAGTTAGATGGTGAGAGGAGTTCACAAGCACCAGGCATAAGGTTATTGGCCTCTCTGTTCAGGTGTCAGGCCATGACAAGATGCATGTGTGGGAGAATATTATCCCCAGGCAGAGACTGGGCGAGGCACTGTTAACTGATGCACGTTCTCCACAGGAATTCATGTAGCAGGTAAAATCAGTCTTTTTGGGCTCCACATTCAGGAGAGCACCCTACAAGTTCCATCAAGAAGAACATTTAGAGTGGGAAACTTCCCTTGTTTTGAGACAGGGGGTAGAAGGTCAAAGATAAGGAATAGAAGGGGTGAGACAAAGGAAGACGCATAGGTAGAAAATGATGGTGGGAGATGATAGATTGGTTACAATTCAAAGGGATGTGGGAGGAGCTGGTGGTAGTGAGAGCACATGTAAAACAAAGTAAATTGTCAATATAACTAATTTTGAGACCTAGAAAAGGAATCTAGAATGGGGGTGATTACTAGTGGGTGTTTACCCACCCTTCCCTCACTCCAGTCTCTCTTAGCTGGCAGTAGAGAGGATTACTGCCTTTTTGAGGTGGGCCCTGAGTGTTTTGAGCAGGAAAGAGACAGATACAGAATGGTAATATACGATGCTCTGGAGTGGAGAGGAATTACACATTTTGGCATTGAACATTGCAGTCTTGTAAACTAAAGCTGTAGACTTCGAATGGCAAGTTTAAACAGCACAAGATCCAGTATTCTGTTTCTAGAAGACCTGGGTCTTGAACTGATGATATAAAATGATTTTGGTGCTGTGCAAGGCCCAAATGCACTGCTATCCGGAGTATATAGTACTAGGAATTTGCCAGTGGAAACTATATTGCACCATCAACTATCCTCAAGCGGGGATCAGATAGAATTGCTAACCACATGTACAACAGGGAAAGAAAGAAGTGGAAGTTTGCCTATTCTGAAAACATATGTACTTTTTGAGGCTTTGGATGAGGCCCATGGGACAAGGAGAGTGATGTGGGAAGGCCTGTGTTGGGTCTCTCAGAGGGAGCAGGATCCTATGGGCTAGTTCAGGAGCAGACTTAACATCTTCCCCTCCCAGCAATTTTCCAAGGCTGAGGTGTCAATAGGCCAGGGGAAAAGTATGAGCAATTCTGTGCAAAGGTGGACTGTGTGCCCTTAATGGGAGGATGAGCAGTTACAAGCCAGCTAAATTAGCCCTTTGTCCACACAATACCGTATTACTATGGATTTTGTGTAGTATATTTTGCCAGTTAGGGGAGGTTAATGGAAATGTAAGTAAGCACAACGATAGTGATCACAATAACCTAATTGTCATCCTCAGTGAATCCTAGAGTTTGATTTTGATTTTTTTAAACTTATACTGCACATATCCCATAGAACGAAGCAATGACTGCATCCGGGTGCAGATAGTATAAGTAGTTGAACAGAAAACTGAACGATCATCGTAGGCTATTTACTCAAAGATTATTTATGCTTCAGCTTGTACTATTTATGCTTCAGCTTGTACTCGTTTTTCACAATGGAAATGGTCCTGTGAGGAACACAAAGAACACGATGGGCCCGATTCATGGAAAAGGGCGCATCGATCGCACAGATCCTGCACGCCGCGAACGAATATGCACAAGCCTGCACACAGAAGTTTGCATGCTCTGCGTATTCATGGAATTGTTCACACAATTTAACCGTATACTCAAGCTGCCACAGGAACGCTCACAAACCGCCCCCACGTAAACCACACAACAACCTTTGCACCTACCTTTACCCAACCATTCAGCACCCCTGAGAACTGCATGTGATTATCCATTAATTTGCGTGCACCCAAGTTATTGCATGCCCTTTGTAAGTTACGATCAGCACCACCCAACTTGCGTGAACCCAAGTTACGAGGTGCTGATAGTAACTTACAGAGGACATTCAAGTTGAGTGATGCTAATCGTAAATTGAGTGATGCTGATCGTAAGTTGAACGATGCTGATCATAACTTGTAAGTTGTGTTGAGGACAGACCCCCAGGTATGCATGCCGGAGGGACACTGGAAGTCCGTGGACTTGGAGGGCCCAACACCCTCCCCCAGGATTCAGAGGACTCAGTCAACGGCAAGTTCAAACTGCGGTTGATTTCAGACAAAACCAACAGGGATCAGCACAGGAACAGAAAATATTAATGCACATCTCGCTCTTCCTCGGCCAGCAGGCCGGTTTTACTTTCAAATGGCGTCAGCACTTCGTCACAACTTGAGCCCTTCTCCAGAAATCCGATAGGGCCAAGTGATTGGGTATTGAGTATTCTATTACCTATATAGGACATTATAGATGTTATTCTACAGGCCCTTGCATGTCAGGTGGCTGGACTGTTCCATACCCAAGTCACTAACTGTAACATTGTTGCAGTGTGGTGGACTTACCATTGGGTCTTGCCCATTGCTACCCACCCCTAGGGAACTAAACTTTGATTGGCTAGAGCTGACATCCCCAGGCCTCGGATCTGCAAAGGTTCTCAGCTCACTGTGAACGCCTTCAAGGTGATGAGTACTATTATGTGTCTGTATTGTAACGTGTGTGAAACACCTTGCCTTATGAGAGTGCTCTCCTGACCAGCGCAACACTTGTTGCATGCTGTTACGCTTGTTGCAGTCTGTGTCTAGTGGCCTGGGACAAGCTCTCCTATCCCACCGCTGATCACTGGCCATTGTCTGCTTCGGCCACGTCATGTGTTCAGAGACCACGAATTTGAGCTGTGCAGCTCTGAATTATGAGGATTTATTCGTATTTCCTGCAGCTGGTCCCTTTATCATCTCGGGATTAGAATGTCATCCGTAACTCTAGACCTTGGCTGCGGGTCCTGTCTCACACGTCTTGCTCGCTGTCCAGCCTGAATCAGCTCAGCTCATTTCTTGCTCAGAGGTTTGAGGCCTGCTGTACTTTTCCTAAACCTTATAATGCGTTTTCTACAGTGTCCATGTTGTACTACATTTCCATAGGTTAGTCACACTTGGCTCTGTCAGGTCCCATAGGTGCTCCTGCAGTTCCATAGAGTTGTTCACGTGTACGCATCTGCAAGCTCTGCTCGGGATCTCTTGCGCCTTGCTGTTTCTGCGTTGCTGCATTTGGCTAATTGCAAATTAATAAAAGCAATGATAGTATGTATATGTATCCGTCCACTAACTATAGAACTGTACGCTCATGTTCTTCATGTATTCGAGTGCGTGTTTGTGTCCCGAAGTGCAAATGGCATGTGTGCTTCATGTCTAATGCTGCTATGTCTGGTGTCTCTAACGACGTTGCTTCTTGGGTTTAGTCCAAGCTGTCCATACAGGTGTCTCTAACATAGCCTATGGCTCTTCATCCACACATGGATAGATATGTATGTCCCTTGGTCGTTATGGCTAGTGGAGGGGATACCTCTCAAAGTACTTGTCAATCATGGGTCCGTTGGGAATTTGTCCCAAATAGAATGGGTGATTGTGGTGTTTTCTGGCCTTCTTCCTTGTCATTAATGTAGTTAGATGGGGTGGTGGCAGGCTTTGCCATCCCCCTTCAGTTCCCTCTCCTTATAAATAATAATAATAATAATAATTTGGCACTTATATAGCGCTACAAACCCTCAGGTATCTGAGCGCTGCTTATTATTACCCACGGTGTGTGGTGCTCATTTATCGACCTCGGAAGGATGAAAGGCTGAGTTTGGCCCCGCTGGGATTTAAACCTGCGTTAGCAGGCTCTGCACAGATGTCAAAGCGAGCGCTCTACTCTACTCTATTCAAAAGTCCTTTTGCTCTAGGCTGCCATATCTTCGTTATTCCTCTGAGGTGCCCAAAGTAGTTTGTGTGGTCATCGAACAACCAGTTAATCCTTCGACCAGTTAATCCTTTAGGGCTACACCAAACCCACTTCCCTTCATAGTACTTTGCATCGAATGGGTTGCCCAGCTTCATTGATTTTGTTCCTTTCTGCCACAATCTCATCCTTTGCTCCTCCTGTATTCACATACATCAGGACCTGCATCCCAGTAGCTTCCTTTGCTGTTTTCTTGTGCCTTGCCATGCAGATTTTAATCCCACACATTGATGTTTCTGCCAGCAGTAGTACTCCCATTATCACTTTTAGTCCATCTGACAGCCATGATGGCTTCCATGACCATATGTACACTATTCAGATCTGGTCCTTTCCTGTCCCCCTTGCTTCTTCTTCCATTTTGGCATGCAGCCGTGCCAGCTGTGCCACTGCATCTGATAGTGTTCTGTTATCTTCATCGTTGGCAGGTGAGAATGTGCAACAGGAACTCCCTATCTTTGCACAAACTCCTCCTTCCATGGCTGTGAGGAGGTCTAGAACATATCTATTCTGGAGCGCTACCAACGTTATTGCTCTGACCTCTTAATTTATTGTGTTGAACCCATTCAATGTGGAATTGATCGTCACCATCATGGTATTATTGATGCAAAGAACATTTGTGTCCTCCTGAATAGCCTGTGTTCTGCTGCAATTTCATGCAGTGCTGTTTCTGATGCTTCTGAGAAGTAATTTCCTCCTCTCTTTACTCTGCTCAGTTCATCTGGCTTCTATACCTTGGCTTTGGTACCACTTCGATCAACCTCTTATTTCTTTTGTTATTGTCCATTTTCAGGAACTCATCAAGCTTTACATCCTTCTTTGGCATGACCAACAACGAAGGCATGTCGATGTGTACCAATGGGCAAACTCCTCCCCATTCAGGTGGCACCTTGTCATATGCTTTCGATCACCAAGCCCAGTAGTGGTCCATCAGCACTGCGGTTCCCCCTTCCTAGCTGTGTATTGTTCAATGCTTCTGCCAACTTTTCGCCAACTTTAACTTCACCATTATTCTGATAACACAGTGCTGGTGTCTTAAGAGGTATTATTGGCATTGAACCAGCTTCATTTTCCACCACTGTCAGTAGCTTGGCATTTGCATTCCATTCTTTCAGGCACTTGTCATTTTCTTACTGTACTTTGTGCACTGGTGACTGTGCTAGTGTCAGCACTTTGTTTCCCACCACTCCATTCGTCCATCCATCTTCAGTGTACACTTGGCCATACACTAGTATCTTTTGTCTTTCCCAGCAACCTGCCTCTCCTCCATTCTCCTTCCCTCTTGTCCCTGGACATAGTAGTTCCTTCAGGGTAATAGTCTTTGTTTCTCCTTTGTCAGGCCCATCAGTTATGTACTGTATAGCTTCATCTAGCTGCCAAAAACTGTTCATCATGTCTAATGTCTTTAGGTAATAAGCTTCATACGGGAACGTTGCATTAAACATGCATCTCAGGATTGCTCTCTTCCCTTGAAATGTTCCTCGATTTGTCACCATTGATAAATACATTGATAAATACATTAGGCATTGTGCTCTTTCAGTGCTATTTCAGTTTCTATGAATGTTCTTTGGGCACCCATTGCATAGGGGATTAAGGAGTAGACATAACAGCTCTCCCCAGTGGTTTCCTTACCTACTTTGGTCATGTGCTTGTACCACATGTTATTAGACAGTCAAGCAGTGTTGGTGAGATACATGTCTACACCCTTCATGTCTGTGTCAACACTGCGCTTACCTCTCCTTTCCTTATCATCAGTGTTCTCCTGTCCAGCTGACATGGTTGTTCCACCTGCTCGGATTGGGGGAATGTTAGCAGAGGGTACAGCCGTAGCGCTAGCAACGCAAGTCATTTTTCAAAATACGAATTTAATAACACTGCTAGGATTAAGTAGGACCAACAGAACCATCACATTTTTTAATATGTAATTCATTTTCACTTATGCTGCTCGGTCCTTGCAGCTTGAAGATATAGTTGCCCACCTGAAATGCACAAAGTAATGCATTATTTTGTTATTATTGTGAATGCTCTCAAGACCCGCAGACCAAATAATCGCTTGTGGCGAATGCAAACACTTCTTTCCACACTCTTCTTGCTGATGGGTCTCTCAGTGTGGTGAGGACGGGAGGACGGGAGGATTTCCATGCTCGAGCCTTGGGTATGTTTGGGCCAAGTACTCTATAAAGGCAAGATAGTACACTCGGGGGATTGGGCTCGGAATCTGCTGGGTCTCCTCACAGTATGGACAAATTGGTTTGAGAAAGTAACTGAGTGATGGGCAGAGGGCTAACAATTACATCGGCTTTCATGTTGGTTATGTGCGAAAAAGAAAAATAACAGACAGTGTGCCCTAATCTATGTCCACAAGGAGTCCGGTCTCTACTTCTGCTGGTCGTGTAAGTTCAGAACGCTCTTGTAGCTCTCCTAGGTGCTGAACTTCAGCCCTGGTGGTCAAGGTGACCTTGTTGCCAGGCAAGGCCACTGCTTTATAGGGTTTGACGTCAGCCAAGAGGTTCCAGACTGACTTCCCCTTGAGTTTGACAGCATGGTTGGAGACTTTCTCAACGATGTGCGGACTCGTGAACCTTGGCGAATTCCAGCACCTGACAACATTTCTGAGGAGGACAATGTCCCCCACACTCACAGGGTTTTTAAATTCGTCGTATCCGGTGAGAGATAAAAGAAGCGCTAGCCACCAAAGAAGTAGCATAGTCATGCATCTCTTGCCCTAACACATTTGCACTATTCTCACAATCCTTCAGTGCTCTTGTGGGATGAGCCAGGGGGAGATGCATGTGCCGTCCCATCACCACCTCATGGGGCGTTAAATGATGGTCGGACCCTGGCCTATTGCGCAATGCAAACAGTGTGGTGGTAAGCAGTACAGACAATTCTTTTTTGTGCTCTGCTGAGTCTTGCCTATGTACTCCACCATTCAGGCATTCACACATCCCATTTGCTTGCGGGTGGTGCGCACAGGTGAACTTGTGTTGAATGCCCAACAATGCTGTAATGTGCTGGAACATTTTATTGCCGAAGTGAGGCCCATTGTCTGACTGCAGGACCTCACACACTACATATTGGGAACACTTATCTGACCAGGAACTTAGCAGCTCTAAGGGCTTCAGCATGCGAAAAGAGGACCTGCCTCGATCGACATTGAGAATGGGCATACAACCACTAACATGTAGCGGTATCCTTGACAAACCTGGATCATGTCTGCATAATCCACATGTAAATTCTCAGTATGGCTCTTCTCACAACTCTCAGAGTATGCTCTACTGTAAACTGCTGACAAATTAAACAATTGCTCACAAATTCAGCCACATATTCCACCAAATGAGGACACAACCATGTTTCTCCAATGCGTGTAGCATTGATCTCCTTCCCTGTGTGTGTTGGATAATGCAATAGTGTCAATGCAGCGCTCAATAATGCTAGTATCATCACCACTCCAATGCGTGTAGCACTGATCTCCTTCCCTGTGTGTGTTGGATAATGCAATAGTGTCAATGCAGCGCTCAATAATGCTAGTATCATCACCACTTACCCTGTGTTATCCTGCCACCATAGGACATCTGCTGGAGACATTGTGCATCCCCTCCTTGTCCACAATTCCTTCTATTCCTTAGGTGCAGCTCCCTGCAACTCCATGATCTTTGCTTCTGGCAGTACGTTGTACTCTTCCGTAAAGGGATTGTGCTATCAAAAATGATATTGGCTAAAAAGATGGCCCATAATCAAAAATATATATAAATAATATTTTTAAATAAAGTTCATATGTAGAGTTTTGAGCAAATGAGGCTCAAACTCAAAAATTTCAAGCACTGGGAGGCATCCATTTTGTGAAATGGATGAGCCGCCTGTGCTTGTTTTAATTTCTGCCCTTGCAGCACTAATGAAGCACAAGCCAGCCAGCTGTAGTACGCAAAAGCTACCAGCAGGTGGCTTTTGCTTCATTATTGCCGGGGAGCAGAGATTAACACAACCTGCTGCTGGTAAGTGCTTTACACTTAATTCTTTTTTAAAAACACTGCAAAATAAATGCTGTGGTTTTCTTTCTACCTTAGAAAGAAAACCGCAGCCTTTATAATGTTGTATTTATGTTTGCTGTGGCTTCAGCTTGAGACCCGGGTCAGTGGAACCCAGGAGACTCAAAGGTGAAGCCACAGCAAACATAAATACAACATTGTTGTATATACATATGCTGCGGTTTTCTTTCTATGTTTCCTGGAGCCCGAGAAAAGTAGAAAGAAAACCACAGCATTTAGAAATACAACAAAGTTGTATTTCTGACTGTGGCGGCTTTTGTGTTGAGGCTCCTGGACTCCCTCAGGTCGAGGGAGTCCCCCCAAACCGGGGGAGACCAGGAGACTCAAATCGAAAGCTGAAATAAAATAACATTGTATTTATAATTGCTGCACCTTTGCTTTTTTCACTTTCATTTTACGTTTTCTGTGCTTCCCTGGGCTTGGGGAGCACCAAAAACATAAAATAAAAGTGAAGGCAGCCTCCCAAGTTCATGTACAGCTCTGCACTGGCTGCAGTAAGCAAAGGTTCCCAGTAGGGGGCTTTTGCTGCTTGTTTAGTGTCACCAGGGCAGAGCTTAACATGAGCTGAGGAGGCTGCCTGAAATGCCAAAATGGATGCTCCCATGTAAACGCTTTGAGACTCGTTTGCTCAAAAGTTTACATTGGAACTTTCATTAAAATTATATTTAATGCATGTTTTTCATTATTACCCAACTGTTGGGACAATAATATTTTTGAGTGCACTATTCCTTTAAGTACCATATTTCTGGTTCACTCTTGTACATTTGGAGCTCCTCCTAGTTCCCATGGCTCTCCAAAATGTGCTGTGTATTTGGCCTTAATGTCTGCTGCTTCATTTCCCCTTGAGATGGGATCTTCCCCTTTCGTGTGTGCTTGACACTTCACTATTGCTATCTGTCTTGGATAAGCAATTAATTTCATCAATCTGCCCAATAAGAGTGCATGTTGTATTGGAGTCCCGTCTGCCCTTCTGAACTCTCTCCTGAGCCATCATGACCGTCCAGAGTGTACTGTTGATGTCACATAGGCAGAGTGGGAATATATTGTCACATCCTTCTCTACTCTGTGTTACAGTGCCAGTATTATGGCCACTAGTTCTGCTGCTTGTGGTGAGTAATGGGATGGTAGTCACGCACTGGTTACTACTTGACTTGTCCCATCTTCCTTCAGTCTTACTACTTCAGTTCCTGTATGCCTGACCATATCTGTCTAATCAATTGTTGAAAGACCTGTCAATGTAGAGCACATCTCCCCTCTCAAGTGTATACTCCTCTACCTTGCGAGTGTCACTGAACATCTCTGTTTACTGTACAGTCGTGTGCAAAGTCTCCTACATGTAGGATGTCTGCCAGAAATGTTGCTAGCTTGACAATTCTGTATCTCACTATCTTCAGTCCTACAGTCGATAGTATCACCTCAAACCCTGATGCTCTTTGTGTAGTCAGTGGGCTCTTTGGCTTCTGCATTATCGCAAAGAGGGCATGCTCCATGTAAAGAGTGGTGGTGCACCCCATGGTTATTGCTGCTGACTTCTCCACTGTGAATGCGGCAGCTGCCAAGGGTTGCTTGCACTGATATGTCCTCTCATTACTGGGTTCAGTTTCCCACTGTAGTAAGTTATTGGCTTGTGTTCCATGCTTGTCTTTTGTGTCAATACTGCCTTCATCACTACACCGTCAGTGTGAGAGTATAGGAAAAATTCCTTTTTGTAGTCTGGGATCACTAGCGCTGGTGCTGTGTTTATTGCTTCCTTCAGTTCTTCGAATGCCTCAGTCATTTCAGTGGTCCATGTCAACGTCTGGTTTGCTTTCTGTGCTTCCTCCAGGTTGCCCACCAGTGGCCTTCTGTATATGCTGTAGTCAGAGACCATTATGCTCTGTAGTAGTTGCATAACCCTAAGAACGGTTGCATTTCCCTCACTGACGTGAGCTTAGGTGTCTTGCGCATTGTCTCTGCTCTCTCTGGGGTGATCTGTCAGCCATCTTGGGATATTGTCTGTCCAATGTATAGCACCTCCTTCTGAAAGAATTGTAACTTGTCCTTGTCCACTTTGTAACCCTTGACAGCTAACACAGTCAGCATATGTACTGAGTCCTTCCTACACTGATCATAAACTGTGCTCTCCATCTGTATGTTGCTTAAATCCATCTGTATCACTCTGTTAAAGATAGATGGTGACTTGCAGTACCCTTGTGGGAGACAAGTATGTTTCCTCTTCTGGTTTCTATACATAAAGCTGGTCAAGTCTTGTGAGACTGGGTGTAGTGCTACTGAGAATAATGCATTCTTCAAGTAAATGACTGTGAAGCAGGCAGCTTCCACCGGAATGCTGCACAAAATTGTCACTGGGTTTACAGCTATAGGACATTCTGCTTCTACAGTGTGGTTAGGAGGTCTTAAATCCTGTATGAAACGCCATGACCCCCCTTTCACTTTCCCACAGGATACACTGTGCTATTGCATGGGGACTATGATGGTACAAGGATGCCTCTCTCAATCAGTGATGTTATTGTCTCATAAATGCCCTCATCTGCTTCTTTAGTTATAGGGTACTGCTTCACTCTTGTTAAAATTGCTCCAGGCTTCAGCTTGATCTTCACTCCCCCTGTGCTCTTTATGTGATCCACATCATAAGAACTTATGGTTCATAGGGTGCTGCATACCTTGGCCATATCCTCCTCCTTGAATGGGGGTGGAGCCTCCAGCCCCATTGCCATTCTCTGTGGTACTTCCCTGTAATGTATTTGTAACCAGTAAGTCACACTCATCTCGAACACCATCTCTATTTCTAGCCTCTCTTCCCTGAATAGCTCTTCATCTGTCACTGTGGTCAACCTGCATCCCACTGCTACTACAATCACTGCTCTCCATGCCCGTTACATGTCATCCATACCATGTCGTGCTATCCAATCTTCTCTCTCAACCACTGGGGCTATTTCTATTGCCACTATGTTCCCTCTTTCTCGTCCATTGGTATCTCAGACATGAATAGGTACTCATTTGGGACTCGCCACATCTTCTCTGCAATTCCTGAAAGCCATGCAATGGCAATGGCAGTTCCATACTGGAACATTTCTGCGTCCACTGGCACCCCCTCTGCACCGTGTATCTACAATATGCTTGAACAATATGTTTTACACTGAGCACGTGTATTCCTGGTGTGGAGCACACTATTCCCTTGTCTGTGAATGAGATGGTCATGTTCAGTCTGCTCATAATGTCTTGTCCACTATGTTTACAGGTGTCTGTCAAGAGTAAAGTAAAGGCAGTGATAGATCATGATCTCCTATAGAAAGTGAGAGGCATGTGAAACGTACCACTTCCCGAACCCCAGAGAATCCTGGAGTGTTCATGGCATGGCCTGACAATGTAAATGCTCCTTCCCTAATGCAGGGCCTCGTCACCCCTGTGTCAACAAGAAAGGAAAACGTTTTGTCACCTATCGCCACCCCTATGCAAAGTTCCTTTGCAGGGTTGAGTGTGATTGACAGGATAGGACACATCAAGTTCACCTGTAGGCTGTCCTTTTGAGTTTACAGGGACATCACATTACCGGTAAAGGGTTTGTCCCCACCATGCTAACTCCTCCCAGTTGTCTGATGTGAACTGTTGCCATTGAGTCCACGTGTGCTGCTGCGTCATTGCTCGGTATCTGTGCTAGTTGTGTATTCCCTCAGATATGTGGTGCTTGTAAATCCTGCAGTGCCGGTGCTGGCATCTGTGGTACCTGCATTTGTGCTTGTGGCATCTGTTGATGTGTGCCCTGCATCTGTCCTTGTTATTGTTTGTCCTGTGCATAGTAATCATCCTGCTCGCCTTGATAGGGCTACTGGCCCTGCGCACCCCAATTTTGCTGCATCCCCCTGTACCTACACACTCTTGAAATGTGTCCTAATTGTCCACAGGTCCAACACTGTGGTAGCTCCCTCCCTGGCCCTTGGAAAGCCCCGAGAAATCCCATGGGTTTTTCTGCATCTATTGCCCATATCCTAGAAACCCTCCTGGAAAGTCCCCTTGAATGTGATGCATCTCTGGTCTGAATCCATGCCCCCTAGGTTGTCCCCCCTTCCTCAGAACCCTTGCTGTGGGCCACCCCATCCCATGAACCTTGCCCCAATTGGTCAAGATTGCCCCTCCCATCGTGTACTTCGATAGTTTTCTATGTACTAGTTTCACTTCATCTAGCTTCCTGTCCTCTGCCTTTTTCTTAATATTCTCCTGCCATAGCTTACAATGGTGAACTATCATAGGTTGTATTTCTGGCCACCCCTTTGCTTCCATTCTCACCAATTTCCTTAAACTTTTCTAGACAGGCTCTGGCAACCCCTGTACTAGTATGTGATAGAATATTGCTACCGTTTTGTCCTAAGGCTCTCGAGTTTCAAGGTGCCAAAGCTCTTGAATCTCCTGAATGTACTGCACAGGGTCTTCGTCTTCCCTCTTTCTCCGAGACGTAATCACCCCAATGTCTGATGTGTCTGGGTATTGTGTCCTTAGTGCTTGCCATACTGCTGCCCTGCAGTTGCAAATGGTGAACCATCATGTGCTTTGTTTTGTGTTGTTACCCCCGGGAACCCCACCCTTTTCCATACGTCATCAGCTGCATCTCTGAAAATCTCCCACAGCTAGCCTATGTCCTGCTGTCATTTCCTCCATCTCAAAGATCCACTTTCCAGCCCCTGCACTCAACAATGGTAGCCTACACATCATATTCTCCTTGTCTGTATGCTTTCATGGTACATACTGAGGTCATACCCCTCCTCTTTCTAATAAGGCCATCTCTGTAATCCCTGCCTCCTCCTCATGCATCCTTCTAGTCAGCCTGACTAGTCAGTCCTCTTGCTTGTTCTCAATGCCTGTGGATACATCTATTGGCTCTATTATGGGTACTTTGGTGCTGTCGTCATATCTCCTTGTTAACCTTCCCCTTGAACAAGCAATTGCTGTCTCCCCTTTCCTTCATCCTGGGAGGTCTCTAAGCCTATTGATGTATGTAGTAGTGTCATGTAGGTGTGCAAGTCATTTGCCCGCTGAGCCCGCTCCTCTGAGCTGTCCCCTCCTTCTCCCTGTGTGTGTGTCCTAAATTCCCATGACACTCGCTTGTCTGCCCCCACCCCTGTTGATTGGGATCGATATTGCTCACCCCCTCTCGTCTCCACTGTCCCTGTCTTCATTATCAGACTCTGTGTCCATGTGTACTACAGATTGTCTGTGGAACTTGGCATCCGCAAAGTAAGTAGGTGTAAGGTTTCATACTAAGGTCAATGTCCCTTAAGTCATACATTCTTCCTCCCCCCAGGCCCTTAGGCCTGCTTTGTCTCTCTCTGTTGTGTTCCTGCCCTGTGAGTTTGTGCTATCTGGTTCTGTCTACCTGTCATCCTCGAGTTTGTCGCTTCCCGTGTCTAGAGCTCCTTATGTCTTTACCGCCCTTATTGCTCTATCATCCTCCCACCTATGTGCTCGTTCCCTTGCCAATCTATCCAACTGTACCTTCCTGTTTCCTCTCAGCTACCTTGTGTTTTTCCCGCTCTGCTACTTCTCTTCACTTTTCGATCTCTTCCACTTCCCTTGTCTTTATATCCTGCTGCTCTTGCTCTGCTCTCTTCCTTTCCTTGAGATCTCTTTCAATCCTCTCCTCCTGCTCCCTTTCTTTATGCTCCATCTCCTCCTTCTCCCTTCATTCCCTATCCTCCCTCTCCAGATTCTCTTCTCTCCTCCTCTCTCTGTCCTCACGTTCTAATTTCTCCTACCCGTTCTTCTCCATCCTATCCTCCTCATCCATTATCTCCACCTAGTCTGATGCTTTGCTGCTTCTCTTCAGACCCTCCATTGCCTTAGCCATCCTTTCTGCCTCTCCATCTGGTTTCCCTTCCAGCTTCAGGCGTGTCTGTCCTCCTATCCACTTGTTCGTGGCTATGCTCCTGAGCCTCTCCCTCACGCCATTCTGCACCTCGCTGCTCGCCCCTTGATCCGTAGCAGGCTGCCCTGCACCTTTCGGCCTCTCCTCCTTACTATATGGTGGTGGGTTATATGTCGGTTTGAGTACCCCTCTTCTGCTGCCCTTAATTCTCGCATTGGGTACATCCATTGCTCATTGTCTGTGTCATCAAATGCTACACTTGGAGGAACATGGGGAGGTGCGGAGGGATGAGCCCCAGTCTCCTTCACCTCCTGCTGGCTCAGCATCCACTGACACCTCGCTGCATCCTCCTCGCCCTCCTGAAACATGCACCACAACTCCACAACTCGAATATGGCAATGCGTTTTTTGTTAACTTCTTCCCCTTATAGGTACCCTGTATGTGTGTCAGTAGTGATTGCTGCACGTCTTTGGAGAAACTCCCACAAGGTGACCATGGTTTAGTTCATTTTCCCTCTGTACTTTTCAACCACTCTATGGTATACTTGCAAATCTTCTCCTGATAAGGTGGAAGTGGCTTACACAAGTGCTGAAGGGGCGTGTCACTCCTGCACTTCCCCTGATGCATATTCAATACCTTTACCTGACCTCAAGTTGAGGGTTTTGACAGTCCACTGTTTAGGTAAAAAGGTACAGTATAATGGCAATACTTTTCAGTTTCTATGAACCTCTCTGGCTCCACAACTTATCAGGCATGCTCCGCGCACTGCCCCTCCTTCACAATCACTGCCTCCTCAGGCACACCCACAGTCTTGCGCATGCACCTTGCGCACACTGCCACTGGTTCACCTCGTCTGCCAATCCCAAGTTTCCAATACTAGCTCCTCACCGTCTCATGCTCTCTGTGTCCTATATGCAACCCTACGGGTAACGTCACCAATCTATTAACACAGGTAGTGCAGAAAAATCAAATACTGCGTGAACACTGCAATAGCCCGTTACTCTCAACCCACACAAAACCCCACAGCTATCTTCCCACCTCCAGGCAGAGTATACCAATATTCTCTTGTGATCTAACTGTACCCATGGTGTTGCATCGTGTGCAAAATGTCTTACTTCAGGAGACTTCGACTCACTTTCCACAATCTAGGCCAGCTCTCTTGCTATCCCTGATGGGGATACCGTCATCTATGACCAGAGCTAAAATGCCCAGCCCACAGGAAAAACACTTATTTACAAATCTTCTGTCATTGATGCTCTAGAGTCAATAGTCTAGGTTATTCACCAGAACTGTTTACCAAATGGGCCCTAAACATAGAAGAAGGACTTCTACCTCCACTCCTGTGCCTACTAACCTTGTCAATACTAGACAATACTTTGACAATACTCTGACATACTAAACAATACTCCACAATACTCAATAACATCCCTCAAACCCACAGTTGCCGTTAGAATGGGTCAGTACTTACACTCCATGGTCTGCTGGCACCGCTCGGCTGCCGACTCCCCCAGAAGGTGCTCACTTCTCTGCCCTGGTCTGCCTGGACTCCTCGCTGATTTCAGGCAGGATGATTTCCAAGAGGCTCCTGATGGCCTTTCCACAGGCACACGTTTTCCCGTCTTCTCGAAATATGCAAGGGTCCTGCAGCCACTCAGGTTCGGCGGTGGAGGAGGCGCATCTAACCATCCACTCTGCTCCCAACTTTTTGAGGGCGGACACCCAGGTATGCCAGAGGGACACTGTAAGTCTACGGACTTGGAGGGCCCAACACCCTACCCCAGGATACATGGAGGACTCAGTCAACGGCAAGTTAAAAATGTGGTTTATTACAGACAAAGTCAACAGGGATTGAAAGACCAAAGGAAATATTGAGGCTTAGTAGCACCAAAATGAAATACGCCAATCACGAGTTCAGAGTTATAAGTATACTTTTTAATCAAAGTACAGATAGCTATCTGGCTCTCAAGCGCCTTGAAGTGTGTACCAGCAGACACTGTGAGGGGAGAGAGTGCTGAATATCACAAAGCATGCATTATTTATACACATTGCCGGTCATTGTCCAGTCCTTCTCCAAACTAATAAGTTACAAAAAGGGTTCATGCCCAGTTCACATAACAAATATGACAATACTGTTTTTTAGGGTTAAGACATGTGTTTCTATACATAGAGTACAATGGTGGCAAACTTTGTTCTGTTCGGCCATGTAGATATTTCCTTGTTCCTGAGCTTAAAGTAAATCCAGTTTCAAGAAACAAATTCAATGGGTTTCTGCAAAGGCACATAGTTGTAGTTGTCCAACATTCAGTTGCAGTGTTTGTATAAGGATGTAGCTATTGGTGCAGACAATGCTTGAATTGAGGTTCAATTGGACTGCAAGGTCTCTTAGCAGAGGACAAACATTCTGCTCTCAGCAGCCTCAATGTTGACATAGTTCAAAGTGCATTCAGCTCTGCTGCAGCTGAAAACACAATTTACCATTTTAGGACAGAAAGCAGGAGTTAGAATCAAAATGGCGGATGGTTCTAAAATGGTGGCGAAGTCAACTCTATTCAGGTCTGTTAAAACGTGGTTTTCAGTAAAATGCGAAGGAGCTTAGGCCAATATTCATTATCAGGCAGTATTATGCAAATATGGTTTAACAAACCCTCCGTTTAGCCTAAGCCAAGAGCATTACTCAATCATTTGACTGTACAAAGACCATGTGTCGCTATTAGAGCACCCTGAGTCGCTGGTTTCTAAGACATCAATTGCCATTACCTCTTCCATAGCAATTTCCTGCATTACTAAGGCATTGGCCGCTTTTTCAGGCATCTGTATCTTAGGTCCTAGTGTACCTATTACTTGTGCACAACATCCTCCTATCATGGAACATATGACAGGCAGACATTGTATACAACAACAGAGGAACAGAAAAATACCAAGGATCACCATTAAGACTATGAACATTTTCCAAACCCAAGATCGCAACAAATCCAAGAACCATGAACTTAGATTCCAGTTCCCCTCAGGAACATGTACTTCTGTACTTAAGGTATGTAAGTTCTGGATTGCTTTAAATATGGTGGGAGAGGAATTGGGTACAAAAAGACAACATGCAAATCCCACCATTTTGCATACTCCACCACCCTCAGCTAAAATGATGTCTAAAACCATTCTATTTTGGAGGGCTACTAATCTAATTGCGTTTTGCTCTAGCGTCATGTTGTACAAAATATCAGTAGTCCTATTAATGGTTTTCTCTAATACCCTTGCTAATCTGATATCCTTGGAATTCATTATCTGTCCCCAGAATGGCACGAAGGATTTTGTAACATCACCCAAGACGTTTGAAGGACTATCACCATTCTCATCCCGCCTCGGATGAGCTCTAGAAACTTCAGAGGTGGTGACAATATATACTCCTGGTAACAATATCCCCAAGTAACAAGTACCCTGCCAATCTCTGGTTAACCATGGATAGGTCTCACTGCTGCAAACAAAGTAATCAGGATCTCCTACATACAGAGGTCTAACCTCACTTGTTAAAACTGCAATATTTGTACATACCTCAAATGTACCCATTGGTCAGGAACCCTCTCTCTGTATGCAGAATGAAACAGTTTCTGGACTTTGGTTGTTAGTATAAGAAGGAGGCATGGCATCCCTATTATCTACAGGAGCCATCTTGAAGGTGGTTAATGATTGAAAAGGTCTAGAAAATCTGTCAGCAGGCCTAATAGAAGCAACATTGAGTTTGTTCCTATTTGCATAGAGGGAACATCCTAAAGGTGTTAAGACTTGTTTCTCAAATTCATTTAGATTAGTCCCATCAATCGGAATACGTGGTAACCTAACACCTGGTTTCAATACAATTTTAACTGGTTAAATCTGTAAAATGCCAACGTCATTGTCATTAACTGCCCATAGACATGTCGGAACCTTATTCAATTTGGGTGGTAAAGATCTAGACAAAAATTGTTGAACAGAAGTTTATTGAGGCGAAATTGAAAAAATACACTCCATTCAGAGAACAGTAAATTATAGCATTCAATTCTTTCAACAAATTCAATCCCAACAAATTGTTGCCACAATTTGTCATCAAAAGAAATGGACATGAACCAGTAAATGGCCCCAGTGAAATCGGTACCGGCTGAGAGACCGGACTAACCACTGGCATACCAGAGAACCCATACAGAAATGTTACTCTGCCCTGACAGGGGAATATCTGCAACCCGTGAATGATCAATAGAACACTATTGTGCTACTGTATCTATCAAAAATAGTTGCTCCCTATTCCCCACCTTCATTTCAACATAGGGCCCTTTCTGATTAACAGGAATAGGTACCGGTTCCAGACCCTGCTTTGGGCTGTCCTAACAGAACAGTATATCATCAAATGCAAGATCCTCGGAAAAATAGACAGTGGAAGGATTACCAAATATGTTCCCACTATTAACACTATGTTGCTGAATATCCTGTGAAGTTGACTGTTGATTCTGAGCGAACTGACTTCTACCAGGACCCCCTATACCAGGACAACCTTTGGATCATCTACCCATGACACCATATGTGCAATTCGATCTCTGCTGAAGGATCAGGCATTGCGCTCACCAATGACCTTCTTGTCTGCAATAGGCACATTGGTTCATGTGTTCAGGACCCAGTTGCATATTACTGTGTGGTGTAAATTGGTCTCTAAACTGTTTATTCACATCTCTGGCTCCTCTAGCAATCTGCTACAACATTACTCTAGTTTTCAAGTCTCCCTTCTTCTTTTCCACTCTTTCCTTCTCTGAATTAACTCTATTTTCATAGTACTGAGCCCTATGTAATACTTCAGATTGTGATTTTGCTTGCCAAGCGCTTTCAGAAGTCATTATCTGTGACTGAATTTCAGTCAAAAATCTGCGTAAACTTTTGTCTACAAATAGCCTTTTCCCTGACTCTGTGCTCAAGTCTTGACCACTAAAGTCTGAAAACACTTGCTCAAATCTGTTAAAATTCTCACTTCCACCCTCTGACTTCAGTAGAGGAGGTCCCAAATAATGCCTGCACTCCAATAGTCTATTTTGAAGTACCAGGAACGTTCACACGAGATATGTGACATATGATGAGCAAATAAACCAGCAGATAGACGCAGTAGGGCTCTGCCAAGTACCCATTAGAAAAACAGAACCTTTAGAGGTACCGATACCAAGAACACCATGGACAGTAAGGTATCCATTAAGAAAATCCTACCAGCAAATGAGACGAAATCAAGATTGCTTAAGTGCAGTCCCGGAAGAAACCAGAAAGGCCTTAATGGAAGACGAATGGTGATGTCACGATGGCCCGGACTGACTTGCAGATAGAAGAAATGACAACCATAGAATGATGCAGAGAGACAAAATGCTATGAATAAAGATATTGTGAACATAAAATGAAGGGACAATGTCAAAATGCAAGAAGCTTAGGCTGTAAGCAGGATGAAGATATCCAACCCGCTAATGCCTGTACATATGCTTGAAACGCAAGAAGCTAAGAAACCAGTGCGGCTTGCTATGCTTAAGTAGAAGAATAGAGCAGCAAGCACCATTATAACATAATGTACCTCAAAACAAGGCACAATAATAGAAGTTCAAGTCCACTTTGCACTAAAAGCAGAATCAACTTAGGTTACTAGAGGCCAAACAAGACAGGATTCATAATGTAGCAAAACGCAAAGAGACGGCTGAATCGAAACTCAGCAAATGCAACTCGTGCCAGGAGGGCCAATGTCATACTAATAAAGGAACGAACAGTAGCTTCACATAATTGAAACTTAAGAACAGAATATCCTGCTTCTGAAAGGACAAAGATAAGGAGGTGTGGGCAGGTGGCAAGCGGAAGGAGAATCAAATACAGAAATTGCAAGAAACTAGACAAATTCATGGTGTCTGCATCACGTGACCAGTCGCGCGAGGAGCAGCACGAGTTCACACCTACGCCTGGCATTCGCGCAAGCAAGAGATATCAGAACGTTTCCAGACAGAAGATGCAGTTTCGAGGCCAACTACAGTGAGATAATTGACACATAGTTGTTGAAGCAATGATTGATTGCAACCTTAATTGGAGAAAAGCTGGGTAGCTGAGGGGGGCACCCTGCACCTGGCTGACCGTTCTGCGTGCTGCTAAGCAAAGTGGAAGAATATGCATGGGGTTGATGCCAACCCAATCACAATGGACCAAATAATATAGGGTGCTAAAGTTAGTAGAACCAATGAGTCGTCGTCCTATTAGTGACGTCTACAGTAATCATTTTGAAGGAAGGGCTTAGATGCCCACCTGACAGTAGTTTATCCAATCCCCTCACTCCGTTGCCATATACAGATATAGCACCTATATTAAAGTTACCTTTTCCGAACCAATAGAAATGCTTATTAACTTTTGAGTGTTACACGTCAGCTATGACGATTTATTAGTATAAATGATGTTGTTTTTATGAAGTACGTTGGAGTTGAAGTGAGTCGGAGGATCACATCACTGCTGATTTCCATGACTCTCCGTTTTTTGTACTTGTCATTAAACTGACTCCCTTTGCCAAACCATTGAGTTGTCCTTATTGAGTGGTGTTGGAGTAATAAATCTGCACCCCATCCATCTCAAAGGTGCAGCTATCTCGTCTTAAAGTACTTTGAAGCAAACCCTGACTCTATGGGCCCAGCCGGGGGACTCCCCAGCACACTTCAATTCTACACAAGCCGTAAGCTTGTCCCATATGATTTTTTTCTCGGGAACCAGCATTTTTAGTTTAGCTACTATTCTGTCTGGCAACATTAGTATCACCTGTGGCGGTTTCTCACCAGCATTCCTTTCCCCATCTATTCGCACCAAGTTAACCCATGTATCTGTCACACCGCTCCCCGCACAGGCTACTACTCTTCCTATGAAGACACGCCCCTCCACGTCCACAGCCTCTTCCCAACCAGCACCCAAACACACACGTCCCGACAGGGGTACCTTATTGCCTCATCATGTTTCACGCTATAGGGCACGGCATGGCATGCTTGGCAAGGCTGGAGTGTATCGCCCTTCACGTTTGTGGCAAGCGAACTGGAGGCTCCTTCATCACAGGAACACACAGCATTCACGGAGAACTGCGCGACACAGCGTGGCACGGTGCACGTGACTCGTTGCCTAGCAATACTGCAACGCTTTGGTTACATGCGTCACGTGACAGTTGTCACGTGTTTCCTTTCGATGGATAAAAGGAGTCCGGTTACGGAAAGCGTTGCTTCACAGCTGTTCTCTTCCGGATCACGTGTCGCTCATGCTTCGTTTCAGGACTCTTTCCTTTGTCGGACCACGGCTTTGTTCTACGGACCGCTCAGTGCCTAACCCTTGCCTGCTTTGGAACCTTGGAAATTTTGCTGCCGAACTACTTTGCCCTAACGGATTGCTTCGTGTCTTGGCCCTTTACTAGCCTTGGAACTTGGATCCACTGTTGCCGACCTACGCTCTGCCCTACGGACTGCCTTGTGTTTAGCCCTTCTTCTACCTTGGATCTCCTGTTTTTGACCTCGGACTGCTCTGGTATACTCTACGGATCACGTGTTACATCAGGACTTCGGTCCTGCCTTAGGTGGTCACCTGCCCGGATCTGCTGCCACATCTGCCCGGACCTGCTGCCACTTTCAAACCACTGTCTGACGCCTACGTCAGTCTCCCTGGGACAACGCTCCAGCACTCACAGGTATTTCAGTGCTTTGGATGTTTACACTTAGATTACTGCACTCTGTACTATTACATAACCATATACCTTACCTTGCAGCGCTCCAGGGGTTCTTCCGGTTGTTCCCGCGTCCTGACTCTACGGACTACCACCTTTGGCCCTAAACATCACTCTGGCGGTATTACCGTGGTTGTCAGTCTGATACTTGGGGACAGAGGGATAGCCCATACTCTGCACGACCAACAACTGCGTAACAGACTGTGAAGCCTTTTCTGGTCATCCAGAGTATGAATCCCTCCACCGGGGACCCAGTGACCGCTTTGATGCAAGCAGTGGCGGCCCTCAGGACCGACATGGCCACTGCCACGACCGCCATACATGACCGTCTTGACGCCTTACAGAGCACGCGTTACCCATTACCCCCAGACGCCGAATTCGGGGACTCAGCCCCCCCGGATCAGCCAGCACCTGTTCCGGCCTCTGTACCCACTCCTGTGTTACTTCCAACACCCGTTCCTCTTGCCGCCCCAGAACGCTACCAGGGGGACCCTCGGAAGTACCGTACTTTCATTAATCAATGCAAGCTTCACTTCTTGTGCCGACCCTTGGCTTTCCCCGATTCAGTCACAAAGGCCGCATTTCTTCTGTCGCATTTATCTGGGGTGGCGGCCACCTGGGCAAATCCAATGTTGGAAAACGATCATCCCGCTTTGTATGATGTTGATCTTCTCATAACATAAATGGCCAAAGTCTTTGATACACGCTATAAGGCTCAATCAAGGGATCTGGAACTCCTGGACCTAACACAGGGTAAACTATCATTGATAGAATACATCGCTCGGTATAACCAACTCGCCGCTGAGACTTCCTGGCCAGAGGAGAAAAAGGCGATTGTGTTCTACCGTGGCTTATGTAACACCATGAAGGATGCGCTTTCAGTGGTTCCTGCCCTTCCCTCAGTGTTTTCGGATCTGGTGGATCTCGCTTTACAGATCGTCGCAAGGAGATCCGAGAGAAGGACAGAAACAATGTTCACTAGCCAGTCCGGCCAAGCCTCTTCTACCACCCCTTTCGAACCCATGCAAATAGGTGGTATCCGAAGCCCGATAACACCATCCGAGCGAGAACGCCGGAGGGCGGATAACGCCTGCTTTTATTGCGGGTTAAACGGGCACTATGTAAGGGAATGCCCCCGACGCCCTAAGAACAAAACCCCGGGTTTTCAGAGGGCTCGCCCATGATTCAGGGGGCACCGGCGAGCCTGTCTACAAACCCCTCTGAACCCGCCTTCGGCCCTGTCAGACCAGTGGTAGTCCATGCCCTTATGAAACCCACTAGGGAGGTCACACATGTGGTTCATATTGTAATCGACTCTGGGGCCACAGGTTGTTTTATCGATATAGCCTTGGCCCATCGTCTCAATCTGCCCCTGGTCAGAAAAGAACACCCGGAACCCGTACATGCGGTTGACGGCACGTCCTTGTCTTCCGGCCCCATCCAGTTCCAGACTGCCCCCTTGGAAGTATTGATTCAGAGCACCCATAGGGAAATCATGTCATTCGACCTTATCACTACACCACAATTCAGTATTATAATGGGAATACCTTTGTTACGGCAACACAACCCGTTGATTAATTGGGGGACAGGACAAGTCACGTTCGAGTCGGAGGTGTGTCAGCAGTTTTGTCTTGTAGAAGACGAATCGCTCTCCTCTCCTGCCACGATCCTTGGGCCCATGGCCATTACTCGCATTGATGCCGTAACGTCAGGCACTGGGCCTTCGCATACCGTGGGGGCCATCCTGGCTAATATTCCCATCGAGTATCATGAATTCCACATGGTGTTTGATAAAGCCACTGCGGAGGGTCTACCCCCACATAGACCATACGATTGTCCGATTGATCTGGTTCCGGATGCTCCTATACCCAGGGGTAGGATCTATTCATTGTCACAATCAGAGGAGCAGGCCCTCAAAGAATACATCCATCAGGCTTTACAATTAGGTCACATCCGTCCATCGTGTTCCCCGGCTGCCAGCCCAATATTTTTCGTGCCAAAAAGGGAAGGCGATTTGCGTCCATGTGTGGACTATAGGAGGTTGAATGCCATTACCGTAAAAAACAGGTACCCTCTACCGCTCATCTCCACACTGCTGGACAGGTTGACAAGGGCTTCCATTTTCACCAAGTTGGACCTAAGAGGGGTATACAACCTGATCCGTATGCGACTTGGGGACGAGTGGAAGACGGCCTTCTGCTCCCGGCAGGGGTTATTTGAATACACCGTAATGCCCTTTGGGCTTTGTAACGCTCCCGCAACTTTCCAGCGATTTATCAACGACGTATTCTCTTACATCTTGGATATGTTCGTGGTGGTATATCTGGATGATATATTGGTTTTCTCATCCTCGTTAGAGGAACACGTCTGTCATGTCAAAGAGGTCCTCTCTCGCCTTAAGGCGAACGCCTTGTTCGCCAAGCCTGAGAAATGTACGTTCCATTCGAAGGAAGTGGAGTTCCTTGGTTTCCACATCTCCCCCGGGGGCTTGTCCATGAACCAGTCCAAGGTTCGTGCTGTCATGGAGTGGCCAACTCCGGCTAACATTAAACAACTCCAGTCCTTTCTTGGTTTCGCTAATTTCTACTGACGGTTCATCGCCGGCTTCTCTTCTATCATTTCCCCCCTGACGGCTTTGACCAGTCCTCTTGTCCCTTACTCTTGGACCCCTACGCATCAAAAGGCATTCGAGGCACTCAAGTCCAGGTTTGTTTCTGCCCCTGTCCTGCAACACCCCGATCCCGACCTCCCCTACGTCCCGGAGGCAGATGCCTCTTCGTTTGCACTAGGTGCGGTGTTGTCCCAGCCTTGTCCAACCACGGGTAGTTTGCATCCGGTGGCCTATCATTCTCGGAAATTCTCGGCAGCCGAAACTCACTACACTGTAACCGAGAAAGAGCTGCTGGCCATCAAGGACGCCCTCCAGACATGGCGACATCATCTCATGGGGGCAAAGCATCAAACGGTGGTTTATACAGACCACAAAAACCTGCAAGATCTGGCCTCCCTGAAGTGTGTAAACAGCCGGCAAGTACGCTGGCACTTGTTTTTGCTGCCTTTGATTTTGTTGTAAAACACAGACCAGGCCTCATCCATGGCAAGGCTGACGCTTTGTCCCGATCTCCCGGTGGAGAATCATTGGTTTCATTTCCAGACACACTATTAGGGAAAGGCCATGTTGTTTGCATGTGTACGCCCTCGCCACCCATGCTCACTGCCATCAGACAATGGGTTTTTCAACATCCTCATGCACTCACTGAATGGGACATTATACTCCAGGACGGGCTGCCGTTCGTCCAGGGCAAACTATTCCTTCCTACATGCGATGTACGCAACCAGGCGCTTGCCTGGTCACATGATGCTGCCATAAACGGCCATCCCGGGCAACAACGCACCCTTGAATTGTTACATCGCTGGTGCTGGTGGCCATCCATGAGAAAGGACATAGAACACTATGTAAACACATGTTCTATATGTGCACAATGCAAAACACGCAGAGGACGGCCGTTGGGGTTGCTTCTGCCGTTACCCATACCTCCCAGGCCTTGGCACACCATCTCTATGGAGCTCATCACTGATCTACCACGCAGACAGGGTTACGATACCATATGGGTTATCGTCGATTCATACACCAAAATGGCCCGTTTCGTTCCCTGCACAGGCATACCATCGGCCCCAACACTGGCTCGCCTGTTCTTCAAGACGGTTTTTTGTCTTTTCGGTCTACCACAAGTCATTATATCGGACCGGGGATCCCAGTTCACGTCCTGCTTCTGGCTTGCTCTTACCAAGCTCCTGGGTATCGATGCTCGCTTCTCTTCGGCATACCACCCCGAAAGCGATGGGCAGACGGAGAGGGTTAACCAAGCCCTAGAACAGTACCTGCGTTGTCTGTCCCTTCAATACCAGGACTCCTGGTCCAAGCTGCTCTACCTTGCTGAGTTTGCATACAACAATTCCCGTCATTCGGCCACTGGGTTCTCTCCCTTCTATTCTCTGTATGGGCAACATCCACGCGCCCTACCGCTCCCTGATTTCTCCTCTGCCACTCCTGCTGCTAACGCCTGCGTGCGTGATCTAGCCGGTGTTAATGCACAAACTCTGGTCCACCTCTCCGAGGCTCAGTCGGTGATGAAGGTTAAGGCGGACCGTAAGCGGGCTGAGGCGCCGGTGTATCATGTGGGCGATCGGGTGTGGCTATCGACCAGACACTTGCGAATCCCTGGTTGTCGCAAGCTGTTGCCCCGCTTTGTGGGCCCCTATCGGATCATCGGAATCCTGAATCCCGTGGCCCTGCGACTGTCTGTTCCGCGTGCTTGGCGGATCCACCCGGTTTTCCATGTCTCCCTCCTTAAGCCATACCTTGCTTCCACTCGTGTCCTTGGTTCCTCCCGCCCCTGTCTCTGTGTCTTCCCAGGACGTTTTTGAGGTCAGTGCCATCCTTGGATCACGCTTCCATAGGGGTCGCCTCCAGTACCTGGTGGACTGGCTGGGTTATGGTCCCGAGGACCCCTCCTGGGTTCCCTCCCGTGACGTCCAGGCCCCACTTCTGGTGTCGCAGTTTCATAGGGATAACCCGGCTGGCCCACGGGGTCGTGGGCCCTTGTGGGGGGATTCTGTCACACCGCTCCCCGCACAGGCTACTACTCTTCCTATGAAGACACGCCCCTCCACGTCCACAGCCTCTTCCCAACCAGCACCCAAACACACACGTCCCGACAGGGGTACCTTATTGCCTCATCATGTTTCACGCTATAGGGCACGGCATGGCATGCTTGGCAAGGCTGGAGTGTATCGCCCTTCACGTTTGTGGCAAGCGAACTGGAAGCTCCTTCATCACAGGAACACACACCATTCACGGAGAACTGCGCGACACAGCACGGCACGGAGCACGTGACTCGTTGCCTAGCAATACTGCAACGCTTTGGTTACATGCGTCACGTGACAGTTGTCACGTGTTTCCTTTCGATGGATAAAAGGAGTCCGGTTACGGAAAGCGTTGCTTCACAGCTGTTCTCTTCCGGATTACGTGTCGCTCACGCTTCGTTTCAGGACTCTTTCCTTTGTCGGACCACGGCTTTGTTCTACGGACCGCTCAGTGCCTAACCCTTGCCTGCTTTGGAACCTTGGATATTTTGCTGCCGAACTACTTTGCCCTAACGGATTGCTTCGTGTCTTGGCCCTTTACTTGCCTTGGAACTTGGATCCACTGTTGCCGACCTACGCTCTGCCCTACGGACTGCCTTATGTTTAGCCCTTCTTCTACCTTGGGTCTCCTGTTTTTGACCTCGGACTGCTCTGGTATACTCTACGGATCACGTGTTACATCGGGACTTCGGTCCTGCCTTAGGTGGTCACCTGCCCGGATCTGCTGCCACATCTGCCCGGACCTGCTGCCACTTTCAAACCACTGTCTGACGCCTACGTCAGTCTCCCTGGGACAACGCTCCAGCACTCACAGGTATTTCAGTGCTTTGGATGTTTACACTTAGATTACTGCACTCTGTACTATTACATAACCATATACCTTACCTTGCAGCGCTCCAGGGGTTCTTCCGGTTGTTCCCGCGTCCTGACTCTACGGACTACCACCTTTGGCCCTAAACATCACTCTGGCGGTATTACCGTGGTTGTCAGTCTGATACTTGGGGACAGAGGGATAGCCCATACTCTGCATGACCAACAACTGCATAACAGTATCACCCATCCCTGCCTGATCATCTACAATTCTAATCTGCTTCCATAAATCAGCAGAAAGGATCACAGGAAACAGCAAATCTATATCACACAGAGTGAAAACTGATGAATGCAAGACAGATTCAATTTCTTTATAAAATCCTGTTGGATTCTTCCTAATATCTGGTTTGTCTAATGGTATTCACTTCCTGTTTAGAAAATGGGACATGGACAAACTGTGAGACATAGTGTGCTTCAATAGTAGTAGCTGGTGTGCCTGCTGCAGTATTAGCTGGAATTTCGACTTTTGGCACAAATGTCGGAGGAATCTCTCCCATTGGCAATTAAAAAATAGGCAATTCTAAATGTTATGCAACAAAGCTAAATCAAGTGACAAAGTAGTCAAAGCAGTATCGGGCGAAAATGCTCTCTTAAAAATGACCATCAAATCTGCGGGACAACAATCCTTTCTCTTCATAAACTCATCTTGTAGATACTCTACCATCACCTGTAACACTTTCCTTTGCATTGCAGGAGCATACTGACTAAATGTGGCATGCACTTCAATGGGAAAAATGTAAACATCCGAAATCCATCTAAGAGCGTCTCTTGTGCAAACACACATTTTTTCACTCATTGATTTCAATGGAGGAAGAAATCGCTTCTGCACATATGAGGCTTCCAGTCTATTACCATCTAATTCATCTTCCTGTAACCAATATAGCTCCCTTTTAAACTCAAATACCTCTCAACATGCTCATATACTTTCTCTGCAGTGTCCCCTGAGCAGGCAGGGACATTAACATCCGTCAACCTCTGTGGGACATTCATGTCCATCAAATCACTCCAAATATCAGCCAAATGCGTTCCCATCCCTTCTATCAAAATAGTGTGTTTGGGAATATGTTCTTGGACAGAAATCGCAACTAAAACAGCTGATTCTTCACCCTCTTCTATGTATTCTTTGGCCCATGTATACAATTCTCTTTTTCTAGCTTTAGATACTGTACCACGAGTCACTATTCTTGAATCAGCTCCCACCCCTTCAATCACTACAAGTGGAGCAGAACCACTTGGAAAAGAAAATTCAGACAAATCGTGTTCAATAGGTAGCGGAGACACTACTGTTGACGGTGGAGACGGAATTAAGGGAACAGCAACTGTCGGTAAGGGTGGAGATGCAGGAGGGTGAACAGAAATAGGAAGAGGAACAACAGCAGGAAGAGGAACAACAGCAGGGGGAGGAGGAACAACAACGGGAGGAGGCACAACAGCAGGGGGAGGCACATAAGGAGGAGGTGCAGTTGCAACAGTTTATCTGATGTATGAAAATCCTGGGACAGATATATCTTCTGCACATCAAGTGAAAAAGCCCTATCCATACTTTTAATAGATTCAGCCTGCTTCTGTTGCTCATACAATAGTACTTTTTCAGCATTAGTCATGTGCCTACGTGCATGCTTTTCTTTACTGCTGAGTTGCTGCATAGCTTCCTTTCTCCAATCTTTCATTGTATCAAATGCTGCAGGCCTAGTCTTTTCCTTCAACAATATAGATTCTAAATACTCTAAACAGGCAATTATAAAACTGCCATAGACTAGCCACTGAAGTTCAGAAACATGTCTAGCCTGTCTGTGCCAAATATCATTAAATACGAAACTACTTAGGCTGTAATTACAGTACATTAAACAAGCCAGCGACCCAACGGGTGGCGCCGGTTGGCCTCGTCCCAAAGATTGTCTTTCTCTGCGGAATAATCCCCTGAGACCGGATGAAAATTTCCCAGGCATGTCAGATTACTGTTGTTACCTGGCATAGTTTGTACTCGCGAGTGCAAATCTGC
Organism: Ambystoma mexicanum; assembly: GCF_040938575.1. Taxonomy (NCBI): domain Eukaryota; kingdom Metazoa; phylum Chordata; class Amphibia; order Caudata; family Ambystomatidae; genus Ambystoma; species Ambystoma mexicanum. The sequence goes on from NC_090935.1 coordinate 1,055,716,713, forward strand.
AACCATTGTCAGGATTCTTATGAATCGGGGCACGACTCACCTGATTTCGAAACAGAGCAGGTCTGATCGGATTACAAAGGATCGTTGTCATTGGCGATTTTGGCAAAGAGCCTGCTCGATATGGGGACCCTCTTCAAGATGTCCTCTTAAACCGTTTGCTCGCCTTCCAGGGATCGGATTGTGCTAGTGCTGAGGTGTTGCGTCTCTTGCAAGGGGCCCCTTCACTCTCCGATCCCAGTCCAATAGCCCCATCTCCTGTTCAGCGAGGTGACATCAATTTTGAGGGTCCCTATTCGAACGCCATCTGAAAGACCAAAGGAAATATTGACGCTTAGTACCACCAAAATGAAATACGGCAATCACGAGTTCAGAGTTATAAGTATACTTTTAATCAAAGTACAGATAGCTATCTGGCTCTCAAGTACCTTGCAGTGTGTACCAGAAGACACCGTGAGGGGAGAGAGTGCTGAACATCACAAAGCATGCATTATTTAAACACAGTCCCGGTCATTGTCCATCCCTTCTCCAAACTAATAAGTTACAAAAAGGGTTCATGCCCTGTTCACATGACAAATATGACAATATTGTTTTTAGGTTTAAGACATGTGTTTCTATACATAGAGTACAATGTTGGCAAACTTTGTTCTGTTCGGCCATGTAGATCTTTCCTTGTTCTTGAGCTTAAAGTAAGTCCAGTTTCAAGAAACAAATTCAATGAGTTTCTGCAAAGGCACATAGTTTCAGTTGTCCAACATTGAGTTCCAGTGTTTGTATAAGGATGAAGCTATTGATGCAGACAACACTTGAATTGAGGTTCAATTGGACTCCAAGGTCTCTTAGCATAGGACAAACAGTCCGCTCTCAGCAGCCTCAATGTTGACATAGTTCAAAGTTCATTCAGCTCTGCTGCAGCTGAAAACACAATTTACCATTTTAGGACAGAAAGCAGGAGTTAAAATCAAAATGGCGGATAGTTCTAAGATGGCAGCGAAGTCAACTCTATTCAGGTCTGTTAAAACATGGTTTTCAATAAAATGCGACAGAGCTTAGGCCAATATTCATTATCAGACAATATTATGCGAATCTGGTTTAACAGTATCAGCACAGGAACAGAAAATACTCATGCACATCTCACTCTTCCTCGGCTTTCAGGCTGGTTTTACTTCCAAATTATGTCAGCACTTCATCACAACTTGGGCCCTTCTCCAGAAAACCATTTGGGCCAAGTGATTGAGCATTGAGTATTCTATTACCTATGTAGGACATATATATGTTATTCTACTGGCCCTCACATGTCAGGTGGCTGGCCTGTTTCATCCCCAAGTCACTAACTATAACATTGTTGCTGTGTTGTAGACTTACCATTGGTTCTTGCCTGTTGCTATCACCCCTATGGTACTAAACTGTGATTTGCTAACGCTGACATCCCCAGGATTGGGATCCAAAAAGGTTCTCAGCTCACTGTGTATCTCTTCAAGGTGATGAGAATGACTTTGTGTCTGTATTATTTGTTTGTTTGTTTTTATTACTTGTATTGCGCACCAGACCCAAGGGTAACCAGGCACATTTTTTAGACAATTTACAGCTTAGTTACAGGCAAACACAACAAGAAATATACAAAGAATATATACGTATTTACAGTTCTACTTAGGCAGGCGGTAACCGCTGGGTAGTAGGTGTGTGCAAAGTGCAGAAGTGGAGAGAGATGCAGGAGAAGACCAGGCAACTTGTGTAACTTGTGTGCACCACCTTGCCTTATGAGAGTGCTCTCCGGACCAGCGCAACACTTGTTGCATACTGTTGCATACTTGTTGCAGTCTGTGTCTGGCGCCCTGGGACTGGATCTCCTTTCCCACCGCCGATCGATGTCCATTGTTTGCTTCGGCAACGTCACATGTTCAGAGATCATGAATCTGCGCTGTGCAGCTCTAAATTATGAGGATTTATTTGTATTTTCTGCAGCTGGTCCCTTTGTCATCTGGGTATTGGAATGTCATCCGTATCGCTTGACCTTGGCTGCGGGTCCTGTCTCACACATCTTGCTCTCTGTCCAGCCTGCATCAGCTCAGCTCGTCTCTTGATCAGAGGCCTCAGGCCTGCTGTAATTGTTCTAAACCTTTTAATGCAGCTTCTACAGTGTCCATGCTGTACTAAATTTCCATAGGTTAGTCACATTTGGCTCTGTCAGGTCCCATAGGTGCCCCTGCAGTTCCATAGGGTTGTTCACATGTAAGCATCTGCAAGCTCTGCTCGGGATCTCTTGTGCCTTGCGGTTTCTGCATTGCTGAGTTTGGCAAATGGAAAAATAATAAAAGCAATGATAGTATGTTTATGTATCAATCCACTAACTATAGAACTGGACACTCCTGTTCTTCATGTATTCGAGTGCGTATTTGTGTCCCGAAGTGCGGATGGCATGTGTGCCTCATGTCTAATGCTGCTATGTCAGAGTGTCTCTAACGATATCAGCAACATGGCATCTAGGGGTTTAGTCCAAGCTGTCCATACACGTGTTTCTAATCATAGCCTCTTGCTCTTCATCCACACATGGATAGATATGTACGTCCCTTGGTCAGTATGGCTGGGTGAGGGCATACTTTGCAACGTACTTTTCAATCGTGGGTCCGTTGGGAATTCATCAAATAGAATCAGTGATTGATGTGTTTTCTGGCCTTCTTCCTTGTCATGAATTCAGTAAGAGGGGGAGTAGTGGCAGGATTCCCCATCCCTCTTCGGTTAAGTGATGCTGATCGTAATTTACAGAGGGCATGCGATTTGAGTGATTCTGATCGTGAATTGAGTGATGCTGATCAAAACCTACAGAGGGCATGCAAGTTGTGTGAAGATGATCGTAACTTAAAGAGGGCATGCAAGTTGAGTGATGTTGATCCTAAGTTGTGTGATGCTGACCATAACTTACAGAGAGCATGCAAGTTGCGAGTGCTTGTAACTGGACTTTACGCCTACTGATCATATATGGCATATGAGTCCTGGGGTTTGCGTCTGATTTTTTGCGATGTTCCGATTTCAAATCCATGACTACAGTTCTAGTTGCGTTGGTATGGGTGTGCGATTGCTTGGCCGTGGACCGTCCCTCAAAACGCCCATTTTTTCACGTGTTCTTCCTCATTCTGAATGTTCCGCCCCTATTTGGGTCATTGCGTAGACCCGGCCCACACTCTGCTTGGAGTCTAGCGCAATGTGCTTGAACATTCGCAGAGACATTCCGGGCCTGCGCAGAATCCACACAAGTCCCAGAAAAGCGCATTCGGTTCCATGAATCGCCGAATGAGGATTTGCATGCAGATTGGCACGCAAATCCCTGATTTTCCATGTAAATATTTCCATAAATCAGAGCCTATGTACTTAATTGTGCTAGTGTACAGAATATATTTATGGTAAATATAAAAAATATGTAAGGTAAATATAAAAGAGAGTGTGAAAGAGAGAGAGGGGGTTGTTAGGAAGAATTATATGAAGTACTCTTTGGGAACACCACACACAATTAAGACTACAATTGACACTACAAGTTCACCTTTGGTACTAGCCTGTACTACACAGTAAAGTGGTAGCGATGGCTGAGCAGCCAGACTTATCTCAAGAGCAAGTGAGCAGTATCAATAGTTACACAAAGGACAGCAATTACTATGATTCAAACAAACACTGACTCAAGGTTTCTGAGTAAAAGAACATACATTTATTAACACATCAGTTGTATAACATCTCACTAAAGTAAAGTAGTTGAAAAATCACACTCTTAATATACTACACCACTCCCAATAGATTCTGGACAAGTTAAACTCAAAATGAAGTATGAGCAAAATGGCACTCCAGTAATTTAAAAAGGCAGGGAAAGACAATATTAGGTAAAAATTGAGCAGCACCAACAGGTAAGTAAGCAGGGCAATCTAGAAAGAGGAAAATTCATTGATGGACTCAAACCAAAAAGGCTCAGGGCCAAAGTCAATAGGACAAATGTCTTTTGCTCAAGATCACACAGTTCAGGGTAGTTTGCGGTTAAGTCTTTGTCAAGAGTTCTGGACGAAGTGGGTTGGCAGAAAAGTTAGTTTAAATAGTAGAGAAGGACAAGCGCTCGGAGTGGCGAAAGGTTTTACACACCTTCGCCGCGGCTGGACGAAAATAACAACTGGATTTGCACAGTACCTTTAAATGGAGAAGAAGCTGTAGCTGAGGCGGACGTTCCTGGCAGTTCTTGCAGGCTCACGGTTCCTGAAGCGACTGTCAGACTGACACGAAGTAGGAAGAATGGAGGGTCCTGCACTGCCCAGGGAAGAAACCAGCGCAGAGCAAAGCAACAAATAAAAGGTGTGCTCCTTAAAACCAAGCAGGGTCTGACCTTCCTGGCTATCCGGTCCACTGTAGCTCTGTACAGCAAATTTGACCAGAGGAGGGAGTCCTGCCTTGCAGTTTGGGCGACCTGGTTGGTCCCACCAGCTCAGGGGAAGAAGATTCCTGGTAAATCTTCTCTGTCGTTGGAGTCTGAAGATTCGGACCTGCAGCAGTGCTTCACCAGGCGGTTCAGTCATTGTAGGGTCCTCTTCTGTCAGCTCCTCGTCGGTTCTTTCGTTCCAGTGGTAACTCTGCCTTTCCAATCCCAGAGACCTGCTTTTTATGCAGTTTTCCCCCATTCACACAGCCTGGCTGTCAATCACACAGCAGGGTGGCTGTCCCGCTGGGACAGTCACCTAGCCAATCAAACAGGAGTGCGATTTGGGTTACCAAAGGAACCCATGGCAGGGGTCCTAAAACCCCTCCCTCACATCCTGCCTAGCCAGACTTTCAGGCACCTAAGGAGGGCTTCTGTGGAGAAGCCCGTGAAAAGTCGGTGAACAAAGGAACAAAACCTGGTTTGGCGCGCAGAGTAAAACACGAGAAAGACATTTTCAAAAAGAAATGGGGAATAAACCCAGCCAGAACCGTATAAAAACCTATATGGTCTAGGGGGTTTAAGTTCGAGGCTACCAAGATAGCCTAAAACACTACCAAGGTTATTTAAGATAATGGCGGTAAGAAAAATAGGGTAGTTACCACTGCCGCAGCCAAGTCTTGAATAAAAGGGAGCGAAACAATGCTCCAAGAGAAACAGACAAAAAGGTATAAGTATTAACCCTTTCCAGTACTCTATGTAAGATAGGGTGTACTGGGTCTGCAGATTTTAAAAGACTAATAAAGTTAATGGCAACTTTACATGTTCTGGGAGACAGTACTCAGTCTCAGAAAATGGGTTCGGAGTTGGGAAGTCTAAAAGACAACCCTGTGCCACTGCACTGAAGGTGCTGTGTAACACCCAAAAATGATGATGCCTATGGAGTAGGTGAGGCTGCACAGTCTAAGAACACAAGAAAATGTTAAACACACACAGCAAAACACATGTAAGAGTGGGAAAAAGGGCTCACACTCTTACCAGGTGAAAAAAATAAATCCTAGAAATCCAGCAAAGTTGCTGAGGGACTCTTGTAGGTAAGGGAAATTAGCCATTCTTGAGAATTCTGCCCAAAAGGGGTAACCATATATGTGGTACAGAGAGACGCCACTTGGAAGTCCCTGCATTTTCTAACGGGAATCCTTACCAAGAAGCGAAAGTAATGCTCAGGCGCCTGCTGGAATCACGTTCATGGAAGTCAGAACACTTCTCCTGTATCGATCAAGAGCTTTCCTTATTTCCCTGTGTTATTCTTGAAATCTAAATTGAATAGGGCAAATTAACCCAACTGGTTCCGTGACTGGCTGGATGATTTTAAACATCCATTCACAGTAAACCTACAGCAGAGCATTGAGCTGCCGATGCTTACAACATTAAATTAAGTGTTTGCAGTGTGTGGGTTCTTACTTGCTCGTTGCTTGTCTGTGTGTTGTTTCTGTGTTCTTCACTGTTGAAACCTGGTCGGTATTGATGATGTTAGGGATGAAACTGTTTTAAAACCTTGTGTAACACATACGTACTTTAGTAAACACTAGACCCATAGGTGCGGCTGCATACATCCCACTGTTGTCACCACCATATTTTGAGTACCAGGACGTAAATATAGTGCCTGGAGGTACGGTGCCAATGTGCAAATTGCTCAAGTTAACTGTTACATTAGAACCAAGAGAGCATGTCTCGAACTATATGGTTGTGTGTTATTATGTCAGCCATAAGAGTTAGCACCAGAGATCGAACTGTAGTTTGAAGCCATGAGGGACATGTTTGAATCAATGAACAATTGATATTACGTGTAAATAGTCAAATTACTATTGATGTCCCTGCACCTTGAGGAAACAGATATTTCATCTCTATATTGAAACTAGAGCAATTACCCCAAAACTCCACCCACTTTTTTAGAGGAAAGTGCCTGACATTTGGCTCTGTGTTTTACTTGTGGATGACGCATTACCTGTCTAGAGACACGCTATACGAACAAATTCTCTCCTGAGCTTCCTTAATATGTTCCTTACAGTATTTGACAGAACAGTGCTGAGAGCTGACATTCTAATACTGATAATATTGGTATCCTAGAAATGTATGAAATGTAGTGAGAAATTATTCTCCCAGCGTATTCTCAAACGCAGAATAATTTGTGACCCTGTACATGTCTGTTTTCCCATGCTTACACAGGTATTGCCCCAGGATTGTGGGGTACAAGAAATAGAGAAGGCAGCCTATCCTTAACATGCATTTGGTTGCCATTTTTCTTCACAGACTGCTATGTCTGCATGAGCAGGGAAGGAGTGCCACTCCTCTTCCTCCAAGGCTGGCACATTTGCAGTCAGAAACTGACAAAGCATTCCACCATGGCCCCCAAATTGATGCTACCCCACACTACCCCAAGTGTTATTATTATCATTCATTACAATGCTTCATGGAAAAACACTGGGGAGGGGAAGGGCAATCCATGATCTCCGCTAGAGCATGGACACATGGTGTATTCTGTTTATGGGAGGATTTGACTTCACCCCCTACTGGCCTTGCATTCTTTGTGTACCAGCATCTTATCGATGGATCAACTTAACAGCATATGTCTATACTGGACTCACAGAGGGTGCACCAAACATCAGCTAAATATTGAGCAGCTTCGATAGTGACCTCCTAGCCTCCTCCCAGAGGAAACCTTACACTAAAGCCAGCCCTCAGAGCAGGTTCCACAACACATACCCGTTCCAAAGAAGATGCCTGATCCTGACAATTCCAACATAGGTCTGATTGAAGTACATTCAAGCAACACAACCAATGCAGAAACTGATTAATATGACCATATGATTTGACCTAGATGTTTCCTAAAAGGGTACATTATTATTTTCTTTTAAATACTTCCAATACACTTCACGATAACTCCCAATCTGTTTCAGCTCTGCTCCTTTTCAACAGCCATGCTTATTATCCATGATGCAGTCCTAGTTTTGTGTTGACCGATATCCAAGAATCGACCAAGTGGATTTGTGACTATTGCCTTGTAGAAATCATTTTCCGAATCTCAGGTTGGATCTACTCCTCATCAATATCACAAATACAAACTGAAATACATTTTCTAGGACTACTTTAGGTCTTAGAGGAGCAGGCTTCTGTGGAGAATGTTTACGCTCTATGCGCAAATGAAGAGGCAGATGGAGGAGAGAAAGGCAGACAAGGTCACCTTGACGTGAGAAACAGTCAACCAATAGGTAATGGAGAGTGGGTATCAGAAGTGAAGCACCTATTGCAGCACCCAACACAGCCACGTGTGCAACCGATCCATTGTCACATGTTTGTTTGTTTGTTTGTTTGTTTATTTGATATAGCGCGAAACCAAACCCGCAGGTAGCCAGGTGCAAACATTACAAGGATACTTGAGAACTTAGTTACAGTGAACACACAAAAGTAGGAAATAGGAACAGTTCTACAACATTATAGTCTGCAAGTGCTTATACAATTAATGCAGGTGTAGGAAGCAAGGAGATAGGTCATAGGTTAGTTCAATAACGCTTCAGTCTGAATATAGTTGTGCAGTTGATTTCCAGGTGTCGGGAAGCATGAGAGAGCTAAGTAGTAGGAGAAGTGGTCAACCAGAGTTAGTGGTCCTAGTGAGGTCAGTGAGGTGGCTAGGTACTAGCAGTGGAGGTTGGGGTCCCTAGGGTCCCTAGGGAATAGGTTGGCACGCTTAGCATAAGGGCATGGTCAGGAGGGTGTCGCTCAGGACGAGAGGTTCTGTTAGGGAGCGAGAACACATTAGATGTCGTTGGAGCGTATCCATGAGAGCACCTTGTGCCTGAAACTTGGGTAAGGTTGGTCCTTTCTGAGTTCTATGGGGAGTTTGTTCCAGGTTTGAGCAGCTGTGACTGGGAAGTTGGTGCCGCCAGCTGTGCTCTTTTTGTATCTAGGCACCAGCAAGGTGAAGGCGTTAGTCGTTCTTGTGGGGCGGATTGAGATTCTCTTGTTAATTCTATTCATTAGGTAGGGAGGAGCTATATTGTTGAGGCACTTGGATGTGAGCGAAAGAGTTTTGAGGGTGATCCTGTCTTTGATTTTTAGCCAGTGGATGTTCCTTCTGGCGGTGGAGACATGGTCTCTGTTAGGTATGTTTAGGGCTACTCTGAGCGCGTTATTTTGGAGAGTTTGGAGTTTGTTTAGGATATACTTGTTCGATCCCGCATATAGGGCATTACAGTAGTCCAGTCTGGATATGATAAGTGCATTGGCTAGGGTAATACAGCTGGCCTCCGTTAGCAGTGGTCTGGAGGGTTGCCCAGAGCAATGCCAGTGGTTAAGATTCATTCTAAACCTTCTAGCCATCACCTCTTTGTTTTTGCTTTGTCACCCCGAGTGGGACGGGTATGCCCAGACGTGGGTCCCATGCCTGCTGGGCCTAGAGACCAAAGCTACTCCTCACTGATGAGCCCCAAAAAGGGTGAAACATGTTTGGGGATGCTTGTGGTCTCATGCAGAAGGGATGGGATCTAGCAGTTCGGGCTGGACTGCCCCTTTTGGGGCGAGGTCAAGCCTGATTTGCATATGGTCTTTCCCCTTCTGTAATGGCTTGGCAGGCGAAGAACAGTGGTCTGGTGGGTTGCCCAGAGCAAAGCCAGTGGTTAAGATTCATTCTAAACCTTCCAGCCATCACCTCTTTGTTTTTGCTCCGTTAGGAATGGCCTGCATGCTCGGATCAGTTTACAAGTATAGGTTGTGGAGGAGGCTAGGGAGATAATTTGTTTTTTGAAAGTGAGTGCTGAGTCCAAATATACCCCAAGGGTTTTGACTGCAGGCATCACTTTGATGATATTGTTGTCTATGTTAAATGAGGCATAGTTAGGGTCAAGTTTTTTAATCGCTGTCTCTGTGCCGAGGATCAGAATCTCTGTTTTGTCGTCATTCAGACAGAGGCCCTGGGATGCCATCCATGTCTGAATGAGGAGGTATATCCTATTTACCAAAGCTGAGTCTTCCAAGTAGTTTCCTGAAAGGGGGAGGAGGATCTGAGTGTCATCTGCATAGTTAGTGCAGATGACACCCAGTCTATCCAACTTGTCAAACAAGGGTTTGGTAAAGATGTTATACATAGTAAGAGATACACATGATCCCTGGGGGACACCGCAGGAGACTTTTATGGGATCAGCAGCTGCAAGGGGGGAGAAGACTCTCATAGTCCGGTTGGCAAGGAAAGATTGAACCCAAGTTATGGCATCGCTTGAAAAATGGGCAGCGGAGCTGAGGTGATTGCATAAAACTGCGTGATCTACCAGGTCGAAGGCTGCCGATAAGTCAAGGAGGAGTAGCATAGCTGATTTTCCACTATCCATCAACTCGTCGATTTGAGTCTTAAGATCAATAAGGGCTGTTTCAGTGCCGTGAAGGGGGTGGAAGCCAGATTGTCGTGAGCCTAGAAGGTTATTGGTTTCAAGGTAATCCTGGATTTGCAGGTAGGCTACCCTGTCGATAAATTTAAGTAGGAGTGGGGCGGTGGTGATGGGTCTGTAGTTTGTCGGGATGGAAGGGTCGAGAGTTTGTTTTTTTAGCAGGTGTAAGACCCAAGACTGAGTAAGGTTATTGGGCACTTGGTTGGTTTTAAAGGAGGCGTTGATCAGTTTTGAGATGAAGGGAGCTAGGTCTCTCGCTGCATCTTTTATAATTTGAGGAGGGCAGTTATCTCCTTTGCAATTAGATGGATTTAGGGAGAGTATTATTTTTTCTGTCTCAAGTATAGTTATTTCTTTGAAGCTAAAGGGGTGCAGGGCGTTAATGGCCTGGTTTAGGGAGGGCTGTGCCAAGGGGATGGGCTCAGGTGGCAATAGCAAGGCGGATTTTTTATTTGCAATTTTATTCTGAAGAGAGCTAATTTTTCCTGCAACGGTATTTTGTATGTTGGTGCACCAGAGTTGATTTTTGGGGGTGTTATCCATTTGCAGTATGGGCGATTCCATTTCACACAGGATGGAGAATAATTCCTTGGTGTCAGATTTGGCTTTGGTTATTCTTTCATTGTAGGTGTTCTTTTTAGTGCTGATAATTTCCTTTTTGTATTGTTTGGCATGGGTGGCTAACTTGACTTTGTTTTCCTCAGTAGGCGAGTCTCGCCATATAGATTGCAGTTTTCTTTTTTGAGTCCTAAGGTCTTTTAGTTGAGGTGTGAACCAGTTGTTTAGGTGGGAGAGTTGTTTGCCTTTCCTGATTTTAGTGGGGGCGATCAAATCTAATGCCAAGATCATGGTGTTATTGTAGGTTTCTACAAGTAGGGATGGGTCTGTAATATTGTCTACATTGTTCAAGGTGGGGAGGAGGTGTGGAAGGAGTTGTTCTGCTGTGATGTCTTTTTTGCTCCTGGTGGGGAGTGGCAGGGTCATTATAATCTGTTTAGGATGGGTGAGGTCAAGTGAGGCGGAGAATGAAATAAGATGGTGGTCTGTCCAAATTTGAGGGGTTATACTGGTGATGCTGATGTTGCAGTTTAGGTCAGCAACCCAGTCAAGGGTCCGAGCTTTGGAATGGGTGAAGTTAGTGACTTTTTGCGTTAATCCAAAGTCGTACAGTAATGCTGCAACAGATGTGGCATGTTTGTTGTTGCAGTCATTGAAACCAAGGTTGAGGTCTCCTAATAGTAGGATTTGCGCGTGGTCTATTGTATTGTTATTCAGGATACTAGTTAGGTCGTCCTCGAAGGTGCCTAGTGGACCAGGTGGTCTGTAGATCACATAGATGTGAGAGTGTGGTTGCAGGAGAGATGAAGTTTGGCAGTGAGGAGTTCACAGGACTGGAGTGGCGCAGTAGTAGCTAGTCTGATGGGCAGGTTGGCTTTGTGGATAATAGCTAAGCCACCTCCTTTGGTATTGGGTCTATCGGCTCTTAGCAGTTACAGTATTCCTAGTGTGTGGAATTTGCCTTAGCTAGCTTTGTTGTAAGATTAGCTAATTATTTGGTAGCTTCATCCAAGGAGTTATTGAACAGACCAACTGGATTTTTCATAACTGAGTTCTCGGACAAGCATACATCCCATATTTCCTGCACAGGGAATCACATGTACCACATGCACCTGTTCATGGTGGTTATTGTTGACTAGCCATCGGAAAGAGCCCAACAAACCATGACTTGTCCAATGGGATCTTTCCCTCCATGTACGTATGCCTATGATCACAACAGAGACAGATCAGTGACTTATTCAATTCATGTGGTGAATTATTGGATGATCTATGCTGTGCGCACATGTGATTGCAAGACATCCTCAACAGCAGCAGCCATTACTGCTAATCCAACCACACCACCAACTCCACCATGCACTTGCCTGTATTGTGCCTGGTCTGTGCAAGTGTAGGGATGCCATACACAACGATTCTACATGCATCTGGGAATAATTTGGTACTACACATTCATTGTATCCCCTTATGAAGGTGGTGCGAGAGAATGGAGGACACAACAAACATACAATTAGGCAGCAGAAAAAAATGAGAAGGCTGTTCGAACATTTTCTCTACCTATGCACACTTTGCAAAAAGACTGAACATGAGTTTAATAAACATAATATACTAAGCTGGCATGGATAAGCAAAGTGCAATGTGGTGCTAAATGTGCTCCTAATTCATGCTACTGCATTTGTAATGTTGGCAATGAACCTAGACCCTGTAGTTTAAAACCTGTCCCGTGTATAGGATCAGTGAGCCTCTTTGGTCCTGTGTAAAGAATTCTAGTGGATTCCCTTCCTCATTGTACAGATAAGGTGGAGGGAATTCATAATATTGATTTCAACCTTGCAAAAATACATCTGAGGACATTAGAAGCGTGAAGAACTGGAACAAGGCTGAGAGGCTTAGTGTGCATGTGTGGTCTGAGGTTTCCTTTTCTAGTTCTCAATTGCCGTCCCTCATCTGCTCAGGACTACTTGTGCTGAGCCTTTGCAGCTGTGTATCAAGAATCAGGGCTTGCCAGGTAAAATATATTCTATCTTGTAAATGCTTAGTCAAGCAGATGCTATGAGATCATGATCTTTTGCATACTCCACCGATACCCGGGGGATATCCCACACACTCCAACAGAAACATTCTGTATTGAAAATCACTTCATATTCAAAAGAAATTAATGTATCACAGTATTTACTATTATATGCAAGTTCTATTCATTATTCAAACTTTACTCTTCATAAAATCACTGAATCCTTATGACTAATAGCACAATGCATACACACATTCATCAACACATTTCTTCCAGAAAAATGACAGTAAAAAGTTACAGAACAGATTAATGAATCAAACAATTGTCTTCAAAATCATCTGGTGTTCATCCCCGTTTATATCCCAATAACCTATGCAAACAGTACGTCCACCATATCTGGGTTCTGAAGTTTCTTCCTTCCAATTCGTAAAGTAAGTTTTTGTTCATTGTTAGTTCAAGTCATTGCTGATGTGCCAAAAACAGAACCACTGGGTTATTTGTCAAGATAGACACTTATTCATGAGTGGACTGACTTCCTATAATAAAAAAAAAACATTTTGATTAAAACCTTTCAACATTCTTTTACTTTTCCATTTAGTTAATACACATTGCCATTCTTACTGCAGAACTTTGTCAAGTTAAATGTTCATTACAAAACGTTCTGAACTACATTAGGTGCTCGGAAAACTCAGAGCATCAGAATACTTATCCTGTGAAATATATATAAATACATATCAATTCTCCATATTTTTATAAATCCAAACAAAACTCAGACACTTCTATGAGAATCTTCCTTACGCCTCACCTGATTCATGTCACATTAGATTTACATAAAACATAATTTTCAGAACCTTTCACTGACTCTGTATGTACGACACAAAAATCAACAATACAAAAATCCACATGAGTCAATAAAGCACACTGGAGCAAGAAAAACAAATGTTTATTACATGCAAACATGGCTGGGAGTAATTGAAAAATCATTCAACGAACAATACAAAATTGTGCTGTTTTATAGTAGAAAGTACAGTGACATTGTAAAACATTGTCTCAGAAAAGACTGTTCACTGATTTGTCAATCAGTATTGCTCTATAGGGGAATCTATGCAATGCCTAGCCCTATTGGCCTATCCTATCCCTCATGACCATTCTGTTAGCTACCTCATAGCTCCCTCATAATAATGACTTCATGGTTGTACCATTTTCGTTTTCCAGACTTGTGATTGGATAATCCACATTGTATTATGTTTCTTATAATCTTTGGTGTTAAATTGGTGGAGCTCCTTTGGCCTTTCTAGGGCCGGCCACTTCGGTCATCGTTGACCAATGAAATTAGGAGGTGTGAACAGTGTGGCAGCAATTGTATTCGTCGCATCCTGTTTTCATGAGAATTAAACATTGGCACCATCTTACTGTTCTCCCCCTTACAGCTGCTTCAACCAGCAGTATATTGCCAGCAGCATATTATTGTGAATTCTAATTGGAAACATGTAACTTCTCTCCTTCTTTTCCCATGGTTAATGTGCATGACATGCTACTAAGCCCTTGGATAGGGGAACGTGCACATGTTGGGATTATGTGTGATTTTACCTCTGCCTGGAAGTGTGGTCTTGAGGCTAAAATCAGTCAGGTAATTCATTGGTGTGTCCCAGTCGATGTACAATCTTTATTGCGTCTTCAGTGTTGAGCTATGGCCTTTGAACCTTCCGAAGTCCTGAACACTGAGGTCTCCCTGGGCTGAGAGCTTACATTATACATGGTATGTGTCTCCACTCCTGTGTGGAGGTTTTCCTAAAGGGGGCAACGTGCTTCTTCTGTTTGAATGACTCTGTCCTTTGCATGTCTCTGCACGTAGTCCTGTTCTCGCCAGGGCTGTGAACTTGTGATAGTTAGTTTTAAGAACATGGGCAGAACCTTTATTAGTTATATGTTTCACTTGCTGAATGTGTGTGACCGGATTGAGAATTCTCATTCGTAGCCAATCCCCACACAGCATGCTCCCTATTCCCCTCAGAGACCCTGCTTCTGGTAGCAACATCTAATTAACTCATGTTCCTTTGTGTTGTCCTTAGAAAAGAGTTTCACCTCCTCCTTCTAGCCAATCACTGCACGATTTTACACTATCCTCAAGGCTGCTGGCCTTGCCAGCACATTCCTTACATGCTGACTTGAACGGACTGTCTTTTTGCTCTGTAAAACTATCTCTGATGCTTTAAGGCCTGCCATTCAAATGGCCCATGCGTTGCCTTCAACTGTTAAGCCTACTTTGTTTTAGGTACCTATGAAGTGTCAATGTATGCATATATATATATTGTGTGTTACATTGTCTACTCCTGGGTGTTTCTAGCCCACACTCATAACTATCTGATGTGTTTCTCGTTTCTTCTAGTCTGTGCTGACATATGTGTATGTATTCGGTTAGGGTTAACCTCTGTCTCTATGTTATCCTGTCATTGCCATTCCTTATATGGCTTAAGGACTACCAATAAATGCACCTACCTGTGTGTATGCGTTTTGCTGGCTGCTACCTATCTTGTGTCACAAAAAATGAACTATCACTACTGCTGGTATGTAATGTTCATTGCCAGGATCTGTTCATGCTTGCTGTATGTAATGAATGCTTACTCTATCGCCTACCCTGAACCCTGCCTCTTAGGCCTAATCCCTTGTATCTATATGTGAGTATGTGCCAAGTTGACTCTTGGTGCATAATTGCTGGTTAACAGTGTCTTCCGTCTTTCTGCTCATCTGAACTCAAAATGAATGTGTGTGTGATGCTGTACTCCATTTACATTTCAGTGAAGAGATACAGTGGGAATGACAGGGTGATCAGCTTGCAACCTGGACCTTTGGCCTTATATGCATTTTCTGCCTCCTGCTTTATGGGTTCTCTTAGTTTATGTTTCCACTCACATGTGTGATGAAAGATATTCATCCCAACAACTCATAATGATAATGTAGTCGGGAAGATAAACGAAACAGGAGAATGTTAACATCCTTCTGTGGGTGAATTCATCATAAAACTTTCTTCTAAGTAGATGTATATTAGGGTAATTTAAATATTGAAGACTGAATTGACCTTTATCCAGGAAACATGAGTGCAATTCCAAATGTGTAGTTGCAGGATGCCGTATGTATGAGGTTTTATGAAACCGTCACAGTATCAAACCGCCACTACTTAATATCTAAGCTTACGGAAACTGAGAAATGTCTTGACATAATTTAGCCAATGCGTTAAACTGACATAATCACGTAATATGTGGTGCATCATCTGCTTTGTTTATATACCAAAGAATGTTTGTATTGAACCCACATTGACCCCTGTGGTGTATGCATGTTTTTTTAATTTATTTTTTATTTGATTTGGCTGAATTTAATCAACCTTTCAAAATTCATTCAAAACAGATTATGGTACAAAAACATTCATAAAACTTATCTTAAAAGTTGATTACATTACATATTCATTTCTAATCATCTCACTCATTGTCATCAGACTAATATAACAAATTTGGGAGAGATTAATTAATTAAAACAGGAAAAAAAAACAAATTCAAGCTTGTTTGCATATCTTAAGCAGACCAACCAATCAAAGTAGATAATCAGGAAAAATGATTGACAGACAATGTCACTCTGATCTGTTTTCTCTTCTTCCATATTTAGCCTGTGCAAAAAGTTAACAGCTGCAATTTGTATTGCCATGTTGTTACACCCTAACAATACCGCCCAGCATTCGATTTGTGATAAGTTCCCCAAATATTCACAATGTCTTGTAAAGACAATTTCTCTTTTAGACCTAGGCATTGTACATTCAGTGATCAGGTGAGCAAGAGTTTCGGGAATAACAACAACTTTACAAAAACAACATAAATTTTGATCTATGCTCACAAGACGTCATCTTGCTTTTATGTCATTTGTGATCCACAAATTGAAACAGAGTCGTAATATTCCATTACAATATTAAGGTGAAGGACAACGTATCAAATATGGTGGTAAGATGCCTGCCCTTTTCGGGAGAAAACGCAATGTATCGCCATCACAAAAGGTTAGACACTGCTCACAGGTGTTGATCCATTCCGTTTGATGTATCTTAAGTTTTGCTTTATTGGGATTGGTCAACAACAGATCAATCGTTATGTCAGCTTTGGCTAAGATGTAATAGACTTTGTCTAACCAATTGGTTACAAAAGCATATTTGGCAGTAAACAAATGGTGTGAACGTTTTTTTAATAGTACATTTTCCTTTGTCGACAGCAAGCATTCCGCCAGCTGCAATGGGCCTGGAGAGACAGCAATCCGAGCTCATATCGCAGCCATGCAATTGGTGTGCATTGAGGCAGATGGAGCACAGATCGCCAGAATTTGGCTTCCCATTGATTACATTTTAATGGGGACTCAGTTTGCATTGACTCTAGGGCATATAACAATATTGGGACGATTATTTTGGTCCAGAAATGCACACCGGCAAGATCGAAAATTTGCCAAATTCATGCATGATAATACGTGCCTGAGATATGGCTGAGATTAACTTGGTCTCTACCCGTTCCAGCTGTCTTTGCCCTTTCCACTTACCCTCGAAGATCATTCCCAAGTAGCAATAGCTTGGAACTTTCTGAATTGGAATGGAACCGATAGTCCAAACAAACAAGAGAGGCCCTAGACATTTCGGTGAGTATTGTACAATTTGCATTTTAGAAGAGTTAATTGATAGTTCATTTAACTTTACATATTCTAGAAACGTGTCAAGTAAGCGCTGTAGACCAACTTGAGTTCTTGAGATGTGGACCAAATCGCCAGCGTACATGAGTGCTTGAATTTGGACGTTGTTTATCTTGGGAGAATCTGAGATAACGTTTGACAAGGATTCTTTGACATCATGTATATAATAGTTGAAAACGGCAGAGGCCAGTGAACACCCTTGCTTTAATCCTCGATAGGTGGGAATTTTTCCTGTTAATAGCCCGTCCACAGCTATTCTAATACGGACAGATGTTTCATGGTGTAGTGAGAAAATGATATCATATAAAGCGGAAGGACAATTGTCTCTCACTAACTTTTCCAGTAGGAGACGGCGACTAACAGAGTCGAATGCTGCGTTTAAATAAATGAACCCAAAAAAGACCTGCTGCTTGCTTTCCTGACATTGTGCTTTGATGGCATTAAAGGTCAGGCCCTACTGCTTGTGAAGAGCTAATTTTCTGTATGATGGTGTAAATTGTTTCATGAGATGCTTCCACCTGCCATGTCGATGTAGAGACCGGATCATAGGCGCGACTAGCATACTGAGAATCGGCATATAAAATGGAAAAATGGTTAATCCACACTTGCTCAGACACACCATTTAGCTGAGCATCAGCTTGCTGATGGCAGGTGTGATTATTTAGCAGAAGCCACATACCAGAGGAATTTTTATTACGCATTGCGTGAGCCATGGCTTTGCTATCTTGTTGGAAAAGAGTCGACTTCCTACCACGCAGCCAATTCTTGTATTTGCATTTGGCAGATTTCAGGTCCTGCCACTTGGAAGTTGACATGGAAGCAAGAATTTGCCATTTGAGGGCCCTAAATTTGGCTCTTTTTTTTGCGATGTTAGAGTCAAAGGCATGTGGATGTCTGATGATATTACCTTGAGGTATTGTAACTGTTTCAGCAAAAACATGCAGCAGGTCGGTGTACTGGTTTCTATATAACATATTTGAATTGTCATCAACCAGATGCTCAAAATGACTTAATGATCTCAGATTCCATTTCAGGCATGTGCATGAACTATTGACTCCTAGATTCACATGATAGTAGACCTCACTTCGTTTTGGCAACTGTGCAAATTTTAACTGAATGATCAGTAGACTGTGATCACTCTTTGGGTGTTCTTTGATGGTTAAGGAGACAATCCTTTGAAATAATGTGAAATCAACATACAGTTAGTCAATTGTGCTTGTAAGGAGACCGTGGTGCCAAGTATGATGGGGTGGGATATCACCCTGCAATGCGCTATTTACAATATAATAGTTTCGCTCATGCATGAGTGATTTCCACTTGGACACTGCTTGATTCTGGAGACTATCTTTCCAACAATTTAAGTTTAGATCTCCCAATAGGATGGTATATGTGATCGAGTTGTCGAATGAGATGAGATGGAACATATCATGGAGACCAGCAAAAAAGATTTCATCAGCCATGCTAGCAATGTTTCTATATACATTAATTACGGCAAACATTTTCGGCCATTAATAATGTTGACTAACTGTAGGTGTATTCCCAGAGAGGCCCATTGAACAATTGAGAAACCTGCTTTAATATTTGCTGCAATGAGAAGGTCAGATGATGGGCTACCTCCAGTTGGAATTGCTGGAATAAGTGATAGTTCGTAATTGTCCCACACTGGAGGTTTAGTTAGCCATGTCTCCTGCAATGCTATAATGTGATAAGATTCACACATCTCTCTAAATGAACTAGACAGATGATTATGCCCTCTGGAATTGCAGCTAACAACACTCAATTTATCAAACGAAATACATGGTGAGCTTGATGTTTGTAATGGTTATTATTGTGACCTCTCAGTTACCCAATTTTCTCTAGTTTCATGCTGAGTTCCTTGGTAAATCTTAGGTGTAATAATGTTTGTTTTTGCTTACGGTAAGACATTTTGAGGGTCCTCGGCTAGCAGAAATCCCATGTCGAACAGAAGCATTTTGCTACGCCAAAGCGAATGCCAAAGAACTCCTGAGGGAATCCAAAGTCTCACCACAGAAAGCAATGAGTCAGTTAAGAATTCAATCTGATCTATGTCAAGTGTGGATATATTGGACAGATCATCAATTTCACCAAATATGTTTAGTATACTTTGATGATTGAGGTTGTAGACTGGGTAGTTACCCTCTCTACATTTTAAGATCAATGTATGTAACTTGGCACATTGAGGATGTAAATGTCGAGAGGGCAACCGAATGTCAGTCCTACGAGATGTCCATTTTGGAGAGACCGGAGTACCAGCTGTTTTAGATTGCCATTCATTCCTTTGCTTCTGTGAAGCTCTTGGTTCACCTGAGTTAGCTGAATTAGGAAAACCAGCCAAGTCACTTTTCCCTTGAGACACATTATTCAAACAAGATGGCTGAGCAACTACTTGCAAAACTGCCATCACAAGATTACTGGATAGATATTCATCCACTCTTTTTATCAGCTCATCGGTCATTATCTGAGGTAGTATGGTATCCAGTGAACATGGCCGTTGTGGTGGAGGTGCAAAGGATACTGATTTGGGTTGAATTGGAGGAACCAATACCAACTGTGATGGCACAGGTGGGCCCAGCGAACCAACTCCTACTGCCATCCGGCAATCAGTAGTCAAAATTGACTTGCTGCATGCTGAGGGAATAGGCACTGTATTAAATTTATCAGAGGGCATTTTCTGTACATCACGAAGAGCATGAATCAGCTGTGTTAATGGAGAAAGAATCACAGCTGTCTTCGTTTTTACATTATTATCTGGTATTCGAAATGTGGCTTGGTTGGTTACTTCAGCTGCTTTGGTTTGTTCAGGGGCATTCGGAGCAAAGACAAGAGGTTGACGCACTTCAGAGAAAGTCGATGATTTGCCAACTGCTTTAAAAAAAGTATTAAGAGTACTTTTGGGATTTTTGGTTCCAATCATGTTTTTTGTTTTCTTAATTGGAATTGTTGATTTTTTTTTATAGTTATTGAGCTTAGGATTTTTGGATTTCAATTGTTGCAAATGACTTTGTCCGTCCGTACAGACGGGTTGCACCTTGGATTTCTCCATATGTCGAGAGGGCACGTCATCACATGCAATTGCATTTGGTAAAGGCAAACTAGTATCCTCCACATGAGATGCCTCAAGGCCAATAATGCCAGAAATTGGTGGACGAGGACAGGGGGTCAAAGCAACCGGAGCCACCACCAGAGATGTTTGTGTCGGTTAGTGAGCACTGGAAGGGTTTTCGTTACCTACGTCCTCATGTCTGGAGATCATTATAACAGACTCATTAGGACATTCCTTGCTTTGGGAGGCTTTGGACAGCTGTTGCAGAGACAGCCATTTCATTAATTCCTCAAATTGAAAGTTTGGCGCATTACTTTGGAATCTAGGGACTCAAAAAGTTTACACAGACTGTACACAGCTGTGTTGATTGCTGTAAAAGCAGGTTGTATCAATAGTAGAGATTGTGCAGTATTGTCAGTAGGATAGACTTGGATGGGACGGGGGTTGGTAATGCAAAGGATTTAAGCATTGGTAAATCATTTGCATGCAACACGTCAGAAGACACAGAGATGGCACTATATATATATTCAATCCCCTTAGTGGAGTGATCAGACTCACGTATACTGGCATGAATTGAAAGCGCCATAGAGTCTGGTAATAGTTGGGGAAATGTAATTGGAGAAATAGACAGCCTCGAATTGTGGACCCCCTGACAATTTTTGGTAGATTCCATCATTGTCATGTCCGAGATTGGCTGAGTATTGATACGCCTTAATGGCGTGCATTGAGACGCATTGACATTTCCAATGGTCAAGGGAGAAGGTGTATGTGCCTCGCTTGATGGGCTAGAAACTGGAGACACTGGTAAGGGCATGCTTGTTCTGCTATTTGAAAAATTAAAAGGAAATCTTGTTTGCATATTACCAGATCGAGGTGTAATCGATGTAGCAGAAAAAAAGGTTTGCGGAAACAAGGAAGAGTCTAGGTGACCTTATGACATTGGATTAGATTGGCAAGCAAGCAACAATGGTAAAATGGGAGGCATGCAGGTTGTTAATTTATAGGAGGTATAAGCAGTCATTGGGAGATGAAACAGTGAGAGCACAACATTACAACACAGAAGTAATGCAGTGCACAGGGCAAAGGACAACCAATATGCTGTGTGGAAATTGATCAATAATCAGTACCACAATGGAGGACAAAAAGGAGAGCCAATGTATGTTAAACAGACCGCTTCACCCAAACATTGCAATCATAAAAGAATGAAAGAAGACTAGGTAATTATGAAAATAAAACAGAACTTAACCGCAACTCTGTGTCTACGCGGCTAAGCCGCAAAGCGGTACTTATCTCAGTACTTTACCCGAGATGCGCGCGTGTGATGCGTGTGTAATCTGTTACAAGTACACAATCCAATGAATGGGCCAGAAAACAGGCCAATCCGGGAACAGTGGAGGCGGGCCAAATTTGCCAATATCAATCAAGCTATGGGAGGAAACAGAGTGAGGTCAGCAAAATGTTCGAGCAAATGATTGAGCAAATGATCGAGCGTTGCTTGTGGAGGGCAGGGAGCAATGTACTCAGTCAGTCACCTGGTGAAATCAGTTCTCAGCTCTTCACAGCCACAGGCAAACATGGCACTCCAGCAGAAGGAAAGAGCAGACTGAGCAGCATCAAGGAGAACTGCAGCAAAGCGGTACTCATCTCGGTACTTGTCCAAGATGCACGCGTGCGATGCGCATGTAATCTGCTACAAGTACACAATCCAATGAATTGGCCAGAAAACAGGCCAATCCAGGAACAGTGGAGGCGGCCAAATTTGGCAATGTCAATCAAGCTGGTGAAATCATTTCTCAGCTCTTCACAGCCACAGGCAAACACGGCACTCCAGCAGAAGGAAACAGCAGACTGAACAGCAGCATGTATATACACTATAACACAAGGAAACTGGTTATCCCTCTCTCCAGGTGACAGTCAAGTATAACTTACTTCAAAGCATAATGAAATTACACAGCAAAAATTACACAGCAAAAATTATCTCGGCCACGAGACATAAGGCATACAAAATGTATCCAAAATGTGGCTTTATTACATATCAAATACACATATATATAAAAACACAACATCTCAAAATCCAGTATTTGAAATAATCAAAGTCAGAATCAAATCATCCATAAGATTCACTACATATAGTCAAAAGGATTTGTTCAACAAAACAAAGGTTATTGAAGACAAGTCAATCAATAAATGGGTAAAACTCACAATACATTGGGGTTTTAGTTATGTTGTTGTATTAGAATTCATCCTCACTCATCATGGATGAAAAAAGTAACGCAGGTTCTAAATTTAGACATATTTCCGATGAAGTTCATAGATGACAGGCCGTTCTCATTTTTTGTACAACATATGATACAACAGAACAAAGGGGGGTCTGGGAATCTCTCTACCAGCACGAACACAGCCCAATGACCTGTTCTTGGGTGAATAACCCCTGGGAGAGACTCTACCAAGTCTTTAGCTCACTGTCCCTTTCACAGAGAAGAAATGTCCCCACATATCAGCCTTTGTCCTGCCCAGGGGCAGTCCAGCGCCGAAATGCTAGGCAATTCTCCTTTGAACAAGAGTACCATCAGTAACCCCATACAGGTGTTTCAGCCTTGTTGGGCATCATCAGTGAGGTGAAACTGTTGCCTCTCTAAGAACAGTGAGCAAGGGGTCCACGTCTGGATCGCCCTGTTAACTTAGGGTGAAACCCAAAGTTAATTCATGCAAAACAAAGGGGGGTCTGGGAATCTCTCTACCAGCACGAACACAGCCCAATGACCTGTTCTTGGGTGAATAACCCCTGGGAGAGACTCTACCAAGTCTTTAGCTCACTGTCCCTTTCACAGAGAAGAAATTTCCCCTCATATCAGCCTTTGTCCTGCCCAGGGGCAGTCAAGCGCCGAAATGCTAGGCAATTCTCCTTTGAACAAGAGTACCATCAGTAACCCCATACACGTGTTTCAGCCTTGTTGGGCATCATCAGTGAGGTGAAACTGTTGCCTCTCTAAGAACAGTGAGCAAGGGGTCCACGTCTGGATCGCCCTGTTAACTTAGGGTGAAACCCAAAGTTAATTCATGCAAAACAAAGGGGGGTCTGGGAATCTCTCTACCAGCACGAACACAGCCCAATGACCTGTTCTTGGGTGAATAACCCCTGGGAGAGACTCTACCAAGTCTTTAGCTCACTGTCCCTTTCACAGAGAAGAAATTTCCCCACATATCAGGATATGCGCGGAAATTTCTTCTCTGTGAAAAGGACAGTGAGCTAAAGACTTGGTAGAGTCTCTCCCAAGGGTTATTCACCCAAGAACAGGTCATTGGGCTGTGTTCGTGCTGGTAGAGAGATTCCCAGGCCCCCCTTTTTTGCATACATTAACTTTGGGTTTCACCCTATGTTAACAGGGCAATCCAGACGTGGACCCCTTGCTCACTGTTCTTAGAGAAGCAACTGTTTCACCTCACTGATGATGCCCAACAAGGCTGAAACACGTGTATGGGGTTACTGATGGTACTCTTGTTCAGAGGAGAATTGCCTAGCATTTTGGCGCTGGACTGCCCCTGGGCAGGACAAAGGCTGATATGCGGGGAAATTTCTTCTCTGTGAAAAGGACAGTGAGCTAAAGACTTGGTAGAGTCTCTCCCAGGGGTTATTCACCCAAGAACAGGTCATTGGGCTGTGTTCGTGCTGGTAGAGAGATTCCCAGACCCCCCTTTTTTGCATACATTAACTTTGGGTTTCACCCTAAGTTAACAGGGCAATCCAGACGTGGACCCCTTGCTCACTGTTCTTAGAGAGGCAACAGTTTCAACTCACTGATGATGCCCAACAAGGCTGAAACACGTGTATGGGGTTACTGATGGTACTCTTGTTCAGAGGGGAATTGCCTAGCATTTTGGCGTTGGACTGCCCCTGGGCAGGACAAAGGCTGATATGCGGGGAAATTTCTTCTCTGTGAAAAGGACAGTGAGCTAAAGATTTGGTAGAGTCTCTCCCAGGGGTTATTCACCCAAGAACAGGTCATTGGGCTGTGTTCGTGCTGGTAGAGAGATTCCCAGACCCCCCTTTTTTTGCATACATTAACTTTGGGTTTCACCCTAAGTTAACAGGGCAATCCAGACGTGGATCCCTTGCTCACTGTTCTTAGAGAGGCAACAGTTTCACCTCACTGATGATGCACAACAAGGCTGAAACACGTGTATGGGGTTACTGATGGTACTCTTGTACAGAGGAGAATTGCCTAGCATTTCGGCGCTGGACTGCCCCTGGGCAGGACAAAGGCTGATATGCGGGGAAATTTCTTCTCTGTGAAAAGGACAGTGAGCTAAAGACTTGGTAGAGTCTCTCCCAGGGGTTATTCACCCAAGAACAGGTCATTGGGCTGTGTTCGTGCTGGTAGAGAGATTCCCAGACCCCCCTTTTTTTGCATACATTAACTTTGGGTTTCACCCTAAGTTAACAGGGTGATCCAGACGTGGACCCCTTGCTCACTGTTCTTAGAGAGGCAACAGTTTCACCTCACTGATGATGCCCAACAAGGCTGAAACACGTGTATGGGGTTACTGATGGTACTCTTGTTCAGAGGAGAATTGCCTAGCATTTCGGCGCTGGACTGCCCCTGGGCAGGACAAAGGCTGATATGCGGGGAAATT
The DNA here is from genome assembly GCF_040938575.1 of Ambystoma mexicanum. NCBI lineage: Eukaryota > Metazoa > Chordata > Amphibia > Caudata > Ambystomatidae > Ambystoma > Ambystoma mexicanum. The sequence goes on from NC_090935.1 coordinate 1,055,741,519, forward strand.
TCTTCTCTGTGAAAAGGACAGTGAGCTTAAGACTTGGTAGAGTCTCTCCCAGGGGTTATTCACCCAAGAACAGGTCATTGGGCTGTGTTTGTGCTAGTAGAGAGATTCCCAGACCCCCCTTTTTTTGCATACATTAACTTTGGGTTTCACCCTAAGTTAACAGGGCAATCCAGACGTGGACCCCTTGCTCACTGTTCTTAGAGAGGCAACAGTTTCACCTCACTGATGATGCCCAACAAGGCTGAAACACGTGTATGGGGTTACTGATGGTGCTCTTGTTCAGAGGAGAATTGCCTAGCATTTCGGCGCTGGACTGCCCCTGGGCTGGACAAAGGCTGATATGCGGGGAAATTTCTTCTCTGTGAAAAGGACAGTGAGCTAAAGACTTGGTAGAGTCTCTCCCAGGGGTTATTCACCCAAGAACAGGTCATTGGGCTGTGTTCGTACTGGTAGAGAGATTCACAGACCCCCCTTTTTTGGCATACATTAACTTTGGGTTTCACCCTAAGTTAACAGGGCAATCCAGACGTGGACCCCTTGCTCACTGTTCTTAGAGAGGCAACAGTTTCACCTCACTGATGATGCCCAACAAGGCTGAAACACGTGTATGGGGTTACTGATGGTACTCTTGTTCAGAGGAGAATTGCCTAGCATTTCGGCGCTGGACTGCCCCTGGGCAGGACAAAGGCTGATATGCGGGGAAATTTCTTCTCTGTGAAAAGGACAGTGAGCTAAAGACTTGGTAGAGTCTCTCCCAGGGGTTATTCACCCAAGAACAGGTCATTGGACTGTGTTCGTGCTGGTAGAGAGATTCCCAGACCCCCCTTTTTTTGCATATAATACAACAGATCTTAGTCCTCTCTTGTATTGGCTTCTGATGAAAAAAAACAGACTTTACTTCCTAGTCTAATAGATGGTCGACATGTTTCGGCCATTATGATCAAAATTAGACACTATGGGCCTCATTACACGGAAGGCGGTGAGCCATGGCGCTATTAGCGCCATGGCTCATGCCGGTAAAATACCGGCACCGCCTTGGCGGAAAGGGGATTTACCGCCCCATTCCAAGGTTGGAGGGGCGGTAAATCCCCCTTCCGCCATTGCCCTTCCCCATTCCCATTTCTGCCCCATAGGGCTCTATGGGAATGGGGAAGGCGCTAATTACGGCACCGCAATTTTGCGGTGCCGTAATTAGCTCCGAGGTCCCTTAGCGGGTTGGTTTTTAACGCCTGCAAAAAGCAGGCGTTAAATCACCAACCCGCAAAGGGACCTCGTAGTACGGCGGTAAGGGTTAACGGTCACCGTTGCCATTAACGGTGACCGTTAACCCTTACCGCCGTCCGTGTAATGAGGCCCTATCTCTAGTGGCATTTCAGAACAGATTTCCTTGGCCTTCTTCAGGACAAACTATTTCTTGTGTAGAAGCATATGTCTTGTGTACCCCATTTTTCATTCTTAGGGCCTCATCACAAGTTTGGCGGTAACGCTTTAATCCGGCGGCAGCGCTGTTACCGCTGGATTTAAGGGACCGCCAAATCAGGGCTTTGGCGGATTCTCCCCAGCTCTGAGCTGGGGGGAAATCCGCCAAAAATTTGCGTTCATACCGCCGGCGGGAAATCTGCCGGCGGTCTGAGCTTGAAATTTCCCCATTGATTCCGGAATGGGCTCAATGGGGAATGGGCTCAATGGGGAATGGGGACTTCCAAATCCGCCAAACCTGTGATCCGGCGCTAATAGCGCCGGTGGGTTTGGTGGTAGGGCAGAGAGCGCCAGCGCTATTAGCGCCGGTGTTATCGCCCAGCTCGTGATGAGGCCCTTAGATGCGTACTTGCAGTAAAAAAGCACAAAAAAATGTCAATGGGCCTCATTACACGGACGGCGGTAAGGGTTAACGGTCACCGTTAATGGCAACGGTGACCGTTAACCCTTACCGCCGTACTACGAGGTCCCTTTGCGGGTTGGAGGAACTAACGCCTGCTTCTTGCAGGCGTTAAGTACCAACCCGCTAAGGGACCTCGGAGCTAATTACGGCACCTCAAAATTGCGGTGCCGTAATTAGCGCCTTCCCCATTCCCATAGAGCCCTATGGGGCTGAAATGGGAATGGGGAAGGGCAATGGCGGAAAGGGGATTTACCGCCCCTCCAACCTTGGAATGGGGCAGTAAATCCCCTTTCCGCCAAGGCGGTGCCGGTAATTTACCGGCATGGTCCAGGGTGCTAATAGCACCCTGGATTACCGCCTTCCGTGTAATGAGGCCCAATGAATGTCTGGAATGACGGGACTTCGCTTCAATTCCACACATTAGATTGTTTCAAAGAGGTATACGTGAACTGCTCACAGTTCACATATGATTCATCGGTGAAAAATAATTTAATTTTATAACCTCTATATGTCTCATGTTTCATTTCCTAATGTGCACTTACAGTCTCAATACATATAGACAAAACACAGAACCAAATTTATTTCAACACTTTCTTACTTATGAGTGGTGACGCTTATGATTTCAAATGGACGTCAAAAAAAGAGTCTCCACAAAGGGACGTCATTTCACCCAAATGCCAGGGGTAGCGGAAGTGACATCACATGACCCTTGACCCCCTGATGACATCACAGGAAGTGGTGTAATTTGACCCCACCCCAAAGTGATATCACAGGAAGCGATGGAACACGACCTTTCACCCATTGACAAAACAGTAAGTGCCATCACATAGCTTTGTACACTACAAAAATATGGTTATGATATCACTATAATGTGATGTACATTTCATACCTGAATGGATCGCCATATGGTTAAGATCAGTGTGTATAGGCCCATATTACCAAATTACTGTGATTGCAAGCAGACGTCCATGACCAAATGATAATGATGTGTTATTATATAGCACTTACGCTTAAGCGCTTTACATAGAAGAAATATACACCCAATATCACCCAACCTGTGTTGGTGCTCATTTATCGACCTCAGAAGGATGAAAGGCTGAGTTGAGGTGTTTGAGAACAGACTAAATCACTGACTCACCCCCTGAAGTGTGCCTGAAATAAACCTTTAATGAGTCTAGCAATTATTGTATAGAATTCCAGAAAGACACATTATTTGGTATTCCTATTCTTTCTTATTTAGGGTCAGTGCTGAAAGTGTTAGACTTGTGGCACCCCTGTTCTTATTCTTCTTCTTTTTTTAAGGGGCCCGAACAAGAAAGCCAGCCACTCCAGAAGCAAAGAGCCACATGGTGCTGGCCACAGCCCAGGCGCTTACATTGCAAAAATAAAAAATAAAAAGATTTTTGGATTTCTTTTTTCTTTTTTAGAGGTCGCAAGGGAGATCACAGAGGTCGCAAGGGAGACCTCAGAGGTCCCACTTGCGACCCCTGGTGACCCCCAAATGACGTCCCTTTCTCCACACGTTACTTCTTTTTTGTAGAGGAGCCCGCGTTGCCTGCGTATCTGTTTTGGATTTTCTACAAAAAACATGAGATATATATAAACAGGGGTTTAGTCTTACACGAGGGCTAATAGGTTGAAAACAAATGACTACGAGACCGTATTTTAGGAGATAAAGTACTGCTATTCAGAAAAGAGCAACGTGTGCCCGCCATATTCAGCGTGAACTGACAATGTATGACTCATTACACGCAACTACTTTTTCATAGATCGTTACGCTAGACATGAATCACTGACCTGCGTGGTTGTGTGTCCAGCTTCTAGGGACTCTCATTTGTTCTGTAGCGTTCGGGAAATCAAAGAGTCCGGAAAGTTGGAGCAGCTACGTCAGACTCTTGAAACAAACGTGCCCTTCTGTGTCATATTCTTAAACGGCCACAAGCTTGTATTATTGTTTATCGCAGAATGTGCTTGTAATTAGCAAGGCGTTCCCCATTCTTTTTTATATCTGGACATTACTATTTCTCATCTTGAGATTTCACTGTTTAATATGCCAGGATCACAGACTCTCATGTAAATGATCATATGCTGGTTTTGCGAACGCTGGTTTGAAACGTAACAGTATTAGATCTTCACAAAATGGTGAAGCGTCTTCCTCATCTTTATTATTACGCAGAACTACTGCAGACAGGCCCTTTTCCTTTATTACCCAAGGTACTTAGTCAATCGTTTTTTGATATTGTCTATCTTTGCATTATGTACTTAGTTAAGTCACTTTTTTATGTTTTCATATATTTCCAACAGGTACAATTATAAAATATCTCTGCCGGAAAATGATGGTCAATTACCCTTTTTCATAAAGGGACTTATACATATTCAATGGTTCTGCTCCATTTTAGAGGGTATTATCTAGGCCTTCTAGAGGTAGTCTATATCCTGTATACACAGAGGTATTATTCTCTTACAGGTATGGAAAAAACAGATGGGATTCATATTTTGATGTCTAAGACCACGAAGGTCACCTAACTAAAAGTTTACATCGAGATATTCCACTTGATATAAACATTCAGACCTTTCCTTGCGGTGCCCAAATTATATATCCAGCGTTGTTCACACTTGGATAGGGCTAGATCTCGATTACCCCCTCTTTTAGTGGATTTAACAACCTGAATAACAAACCAAAATATACCTGTGTGCTTATGCTGGTGTGCCACAAAATGTGCCACCAATGGCTTGTTCTCAACTTTATTTTTTATACACGAGCGGTGCTAACTGATTATTTGCCAAATGTGGCGCTTTGTTTTCCCTACATATATGAGGTTCCAGGGGCATTTAATGCTGTACACAACCCACTCGGTAGTGCAGGTAGTAACGTTACGCAATAAGAGTTAGTAACTGATTACTGATCTTCAGAGCATCTCCCATTTATCAAAAGTAAAAAAAGTCAATTTCTGAATTCAGTGGTTTAATTTGCTGTGCCTCCCAGTGTGCGGGTGTTTAATAGTAATATCTCCCCTTATTAAATTATGTCAAGGGATAGTGTCTTGTTCTCTTCCTTTCAACTCAATCAGTACATTTCTCTCTACCATGACCAGATAATCCCTTAATGATGGACCACTTCTGAATGCAAAATAGGACTAGTCGGGAACAGCTCTGTAAGCTCCCCTCTGAATGCTAACCGAGTGTACCATGGCTCGCAGCACCACAGGAGTGCATTGATTGCTTTTACTAAGTCTTACATAAGGACAGGGCAGTGAAACTGTTTCTGAACAGGGTACCCCCTTTGCAAAGGTAACAGATCATCAACCATGTTATGAGTGGTCATCCTGTGCTACCAAAGCGGAAGCCGCACATTGCACTGACCACATTCCAATCGCCAATACCGATTGAGAGTTACACTCCGTTTAGACCACGTGCAGCACCTGCTTAGTTTTATCTCAGTCGGTCTTTCTTTATTTCCTTTAAACTTCATTCAAATACAGCCGTATTCCCCAATGCAGGTGATGTACTGTAAAAAGCATTTTTAGAGCGCACCCACACCAACAGGGGCACCATGGCGATCCATCTGCACTGCAATGACTGCCAGCTTGTTTTGCGGTTTAAGGATCGGACTCTGGAATATCTCCTATGGGGAAGTATGACAGATCTGTAAAGAAAGGGTGCCATGTCCCACTGTATCCCTTACATGGTATAGTGCATGGAGGAGTACCCTATTTAGAGAACTAACTGTGCCCACTCTTCACATCTGCAGATTCATATCAAGAGAGGCCTCCCTGCACTAGTCCACTCAGTTCATCAGCTAAGCACAAAACGATAGTAGCAGCATTTATACTGGTAGACACCGTATCATGAGAAAGGAGGGTACATAGAATAATTGGTACCCACTATGCACCATCACTGATGACGATTAGCATGTGGGCATGTGGGTATATGCCTTACATAAGGCCACTTTACCAGATACCTGATTGCATCACATGACTATGTGCGGATGTCCGTGCAATATGATGGCAAGGCCTGCAAATGTAAATTTGGATATTACATACTATCTGAACCTCTCTCTCGCTCACTCTCTATCCCTCTCTGTCTGTCTGTCTCTCTCCCTTTCTCTATTACTTTATGACTCTGGCTCTCTCCTTTTTAGAGGAGAGTCGCATTGTCAGCGGTGTGTTTACCGGATCCACCCATCTGTTCCTGACAGTAGTGCAACCGGAGGAAAACTCAGATATCTTTAAGGGCGGTGAAGGGGATGCGCTAGGGTTTATGGTTAAAAGTAGAATGAGCGCAGCCGCTAGAGAGGCGTCGCCCAAGGTGGAATATGGACACGCACACTACCAGACATGTCCCTCAGGAATGTCTTTTTCAAACTGAGGGGGCATTGTCCGTAAGGGAGGTGAGAGGGACACACTTAGGCTCTGCAGAGAGTTCTGGGAGTCTGAAAAAGCATAAAAGAGCCCAAAAGACCCGGCCGCAGGGTAGAGGGCTGTGTTCCTATTTGTATTTTTCATTCAGATATTACTGTTATAGAATCACTAAAAGGAACATTGCATTGGTGCTCACAGAAGAAACCGATCATTGGTTTTAATCTGAGAGAAACCCTCTTCAAGAAGAAAGGAGATTTTGAGAGACTAAGGGGTTAATTCATAGAATTAAGCGCACAAGTGGCGCACGCAGCTGGCGCACAGTGTGCGCGTGCGAATCCCTGCGCCAGCCGCGTGCGCCAAAACCCATTTCCGCGCACAGCGTATTCATGGATTCCAGCCACCAAAACCAGCTGTGGCGCACAGTGGCGCAGCGACCTTGCAGCAGCGCCAGTTACGCCCCCAAGAACGCCTTCCGCGCAGGGAAAAGCCATCAAAATCCCCAATCCAGCGCAAAGGGCTGCGCTAACCCTGTACCAGCACGGCAAGCGGGCTACGTGTATTTCAGGGGTTCGCGTGAAGTTTCTCACGCGATCGGGCCTGGGGGAGCGTGCTACGTGTATTTCAGGGGTTCGCGTGAACTTTCTCACGCGATCGGGCCTGGGGGAGCGGGCTACGTGTATTTCAGGGGTTCGCGTGAACTTTCTCATGCGATCGGGCCTGGGGGAGCGGGCTACGTGTATTACAGGGGTTCGCGTGAACTTTCTCACGCGATCGGGCCTGGGGGAGCGTGCTACGTGTATTTCAGGGGTTTGCGTCAAGTTTCTCACGCGATCGGGCCTGGGGGAGCGGGCTACGTGTATTTCAGGGGTTCGCGTGAAGTTCCACACGCGATTGGCCTGGCCGCGTGTATTTCAGGGTTGCGTGGGAAGTTCCACACGCGATTGTCCTGGGCGCGTGTATTTCAGGGGTGCGCGGGAAGTTCCACACGCGATTGTCCTGGGCGCGTGTATTTCAGGGGTGCGCGGGAAGTTCTACACGCGATTGTCCTGGGCGCGTGTATTTCAGGGGTGCGCGGGAAGTTCCACACGCGATTGTCCTGGCCGCGTGTATTTCAGGGGTGCGTGGGAAGTTCCACACGCGATTGGCCTGGGCGTGTGTATTTCAGGGGTGCGCAGGAAGTTCTACATGCGATTGGGCTGCGTGCGGGTATTAGGGGTGCGCGCAAAGTTTCACACGCGATTGGGCTGCGTGCGGGTATTACAGGGGTGCGCACGAAGTTTTACACGCGATTGCAGCAGGGTACGTGTATTTCAGGGGTGCCGGGGAGTCCTACATGTGATTTGCCAGTGTGGGTCCTCCCAGGTGTTCCCTGTACACCCTCCACGGCCCCTGCAGGCAGCCCACACCACAGGGGACTACCCTGCATCCCTGGTCATGTCCCGCAGGCAGCCCACCCAACATGGGCATGCCCCCCAGCAAAGGCACATGTCTCCTTGCACCAATGATCACCAACCCATGTCCCCTTGCACCCCCACCCCCAGCATTGCGGGGCACATGCCAGCAGGCCCCCACCCATGTCTCCCAGCACCCCCACCTCCCCAGTCACCAGGGGCAGCCTCCACCAGGCCCCCACCCATGTCTCCCAGCACCCCCACCCCCCCAGTCACCAGGGGCAGCCTCCACCAGGCCCCCACCCATGTCTCCCAGCACCCCCACCCCCCAGTCACCAGGGGCAGCCTCCACCAGGCCCCCACCCATGTCTCCCAGCACCCCCACCCCCCAGTCACCAGGGGCAGCCTCCACCAGGCCCCCACCCATGTCTCCCAGCACCCCCACCCCCCCAGTCACCAGGGGCAGCCTCCACCAGGCCCCCACCCATGTCTCCCAGCACCCCCACCCCCCCCCAGTCACCAAGGGCAGCCTCCACCAGGCCCCCACCCATGTCTCCCAGCACCCCCACCCCCCAGTCACCAGGGGCAGCCTCCACCAGGCCCCCACCCATGTCTCCCACCACCCCCACCCCCCAGCACTGTGGGGCACCTGCCAGCAGGCCCCCACCCATGTCCAACTCATGTCCCCCACCACCCCCCAGCACTGTGGGGCACCTGCCAGCAGGCCCCCACCCATGTCCCATCCATGCCCCCCTGCACCTGGGTCCCAACAATCCCCAATCATGTCCGTAATGGCCATCCTACCCTGCCAAAAGGCCCAACCAACTATCACATCCACCCACATATCAAAGGCAATTACATGTTACACACCCAATGTAAATAATGCAAATGAACACATGTCTGTCACACACAATGGCTGCAAGTGAATGTTAAAACAGCCAACATGACATGCATGAAAGTAATGAGATGATACGAAACATTGAAGGATGAAAATAAAAATGTATTGAAAATCAACAAGAATGGAAATGAAATAAGAAAAACCACAAAGGAAAACAACAAAAAGAAGTTGAATGTCCATGAAAAAAATCCAAATAATCCAAAAATCCATAGTAGAACTATATACAAGACAATCCCGGGTCCATGAGCCCAACCAAATGAAACCTAACTATGTCAACTAACTAAAAACTGAACTATATACAAAAAAGTGGCGCATTGTCCAATCGCAACCAAATAAAAAAAAAAATAATTCAAAGGAAACCTACCACTAACTATATAACTATATACAATGGCAGCGGGCAAGTCCTGCGGCTCACTCTGTGATGTTGCCGGCCAGGGCATCATCGAACTCCATGTCGATGTCCTGGAGGCGGGACTCTGTCCTGGCCCCGAGGTCTCGCAGGGATAACCCCATGTTCACCTCAAACTCCCTGCGAGCTTCCTCGAGGCACTCAGCCCGCCTCAACGCCCGACGCATGGAGAACTCCGCCCTGACCATGGTGAGCCGCTCCTCTTCCGCCCGCTGCCGCTCCGCACCTATCCGCTGGACCAACTGCTCCCACACGGAAGACACTACCATCCCAGGGTTCTCCTGCCCTCCGGCCGATGCCTGCCCCTCTGATCTTGATGGCCCCGAGCCATGATGCCTCCCACGTCGAGCCTGCTGCTGCCTTCGACGCCACTGCCTCTGCCAGCGCGACGGCATCCAGGATGATGGAAACCACCGACGCCATCGTGCACGTGCCCTGCCCGATGATGCCGTCACATCCTCCATCTGCTGGGGTCCAGTTGCTGTGTTGTCCACCCCTGCTGGAACCGGAACCGAAGACTCCCGACTGGGATTCCATCACTCCACAGCCCAGCCCCAGGACCCAGTTGCCCACCCACTCCTGCCTCTGGGGTTGTCATGTCGGGGCAAAGACCATCTGTGACCACTGACAACCCCCGGCCAGAGAGGCAGAGGGGCACCAGCTTCAGTGCCACCGAAGTTGGTGTCCTGGTGGAGCAAGTCCTGGGCCAGTATGATGCCCTCTTCGGAAGTTCCCACGCCGACAAGGAAGGACAGACTCGGATCTGGACTGACATCGTGACTGCCATCAACGCGGAGGGGGTGGCAGTCCGCGACTTCCAACATGTCAGGAAGCGCTGGGAGGACTTCAGGTCCAGGACTCTGAACAAGGGCCGGCGCCTCTTGAAGGCAGCGGATGCCAAGGGGCGCCGGGGCCACTTGTCGGAAGAACAGATGAGGGTCCTGGAACGCATATCCCCAGCGCTCCACGTCCATGTCCTAGAGAAGCAGACCCATCTGGAGTCGAGCGGTGAGTGTACATGCATCCTGATTGTGAGCAGTGCGTGTGGTGATTATTCGGTAGTGTTGCACATCTGTTTGTATGGGGTCGAGTATGGGTGGGGGTGTACAGGGCCGTGGGGCTGACACATGCGAGGGCTGTGATGTGTGAGACATGGATGGTGCTTGTGTGTGTAGGCTTGCATGCCAAATGCAGTTGTGTGGGCACACATGTTTGGATGAATGTGTATGTGAGTAGTCATGTCCGTGATGTCACGCATGTATGTTGTTTTCGGCTGCATGTATCAGCACTGTGTACATGTGCATGTGTGTGTATTTGACAAGGGTGCAACAGTGATGCCACATGGATGCATGTGACAGCGGTATGTGGAAGCCTGATTGGCAGATGTGACATGAATGGCTGTCTGAACAGTGCGACACTTGGCAGGGGTGTACACATGCATGCAAGTGTGGTGGTGTGTGTACATGTGTGGTGCACTTCCTGTGTTGCATGTGATGTCTGGCTCCCCTTTGGCTGCTCATGCTGTTGTATGTGTATGGATGGTGGTGGCAGTTGCGATATGGCTGTGGTATGGCTCATGTGTGCGAGTTGTAATGACATGTGTGTTGGGGATTGTGAGGACCTGGTGGAGGCTGCCCATGGTGGCTGGGGGGTGGGGGTGATAGGGGACATGAGTGGGGGCCTGGTGGGGGCTGGCCATGGTGACTGGGGGGTGGGGGTGGTGGGAGACATGGGTGTGGGCCTGGTGGCTGCTGCCCCTGGTGCCTGGGAGGTGGGGGTGGTGGGAGACATGAGTTGGACATGGGTGGGGGCCTGCTGGCAGGTGCCCCACAGTGCTGGGGGGTGGGGGTGGTGGGAGACATGAGTTGGACATGGGTGGGGCCTGCTGGCAGGTGCCCCACAGTGCTGGGGGGTGGGGGTGGTGGGGAACATGAGTTGGACATGGGTGGGGGCCTGCTGGCAGGTGCCCCACAGTGCTGGGGGGGGGGGGAACATGAGTTGGACATGGGTGGGGGCCTGCTGGCAGGTGCCCCACAGTGCTGGGGGGTTGGGGGGAACATGAGTTGGACATGGGTGGGGGCCTGCTGGCAGGTGCCCTGGTGACTGGGGGGTGGGGGTGGTGTGAGACATGGGTGGGGGCCTGGTGGAGGCTGCCCCTGGTGGCTGGGGGTGCAGGGGGACATGCGTTGGGGGGGAGTAGTGCAAGTTGACATGTGGGTTGGCTGGTGGGCATAGGCATGGTGGGTGGGGTGCCTGCATGACATGTGCTGGGTAGGCCCCTGTGGTGTGAGCCACCTGCAGGGGCCGTGGAGGGTGTAGAGGGAACACCTGGGAGGACCCACACGTGCAATTCAAGTGTGCTGCTCCCCGCGCACCCCTGTAATACACGTACCCTGTTGATATCGCGCACACCTGTAATTCACGTACCCTGATGGAATTGCGTGTGTAACTTCCCGCGCACCCCCGATATACACGTACTCCGCTCAATCATGTGTCACTTCCCGCGCGCCCCCGAAATACGCGTAGCCCGCTCCCCCAGGCCCGATCGCGTGAGAAAGTTCACGCGAACCCCTGAAATACACGTAGCCCGCTCCCCCAGGCCCGATCGCGTGAGAAAGTTCACGCGGACCACTGAAATACACGTAGCCCGCTCCCCCAGGCCCGATCGCGTGAAAAAGTTCACGCGAACCCCTGAAATACACTTAGCCCGCTCCCCCAGGCCCGATCGCGTGAGAAAGTTCACGCGAACCCCTGAAATACACGTAGCCCGCTCCCCCAGGCCCGATCGCGTGAGTTAGTTCACGCGAACCCCCGAAATACACGTGCCCCGCTCGCACAATTGCTGTATGTTGCCACTTTTGTAATGCGCAGGGACGCTACCGCCTGCCTTCGTGTGGCGGACGTGTATCGGCTTGTGCGTGTCTTTCGCTGTGTGTGGCTTTGCCCTATTCGGTTCCATGAATACGTGTGGTTTGGGTGCGTGTGGGCGTTCCCTCTGCTTCCCTGCAGTACATCCCCAGTTACGCCCTTGTTTTCGCAAGTTGTTCCCCATTCCGCACGTTACGCCCCGTGTTCCGCCCACTTTCTAGTGTATGCGCAGAGGTTGTGCGCTTTCACTGTGCGCGTCGCGCACGTCTTTCGGGATGTTGCAGTGACGTGTGCGCCATGCACGGGTTTGCCGCACATCCCGAGGAAGACACTCGCAGGGACTTCCATGAATCGCACGTGTGCGCCTCTTTTTTTCCGCTTGCGCCTGCTTGCGCCTGCTTGCGCGTGGATTTTCGGCGCACGTTTGTTCCATGAATCGGCCCCTAAATGGTGAGTATTATTGGCAAATGTAGCGCTTAAAAGGGAAATTATTTAATTGTACAAATATCGTAAACTGTCTCTTTTTAAACTTGTACATGGCTCGTTCTCAAAGATCACTTAAATATGCATTGTAGCCATAAAAAGAACATTATACTTTACTGAGCATAGCATGTTTTCATAACCTAGAAAAAACATTTTCTGATAAATGTTTATCCTTCCAACCTGGACAGTCTAGTACACTCAAACTGCACTCTTTCAAAACACCTCTATGGAAAAGGGGAGGTGGACAAATAGCACCAATGATGGCTCCTGACTGGTTTGCCTAAAACCAAATTACAGCTTGGGAACTTACCACCAATCTTTATATTTGACAAATATATCTGTTAAAAAAAAGATTGTATACTTGAATCAATAGGCACCTGATGCACACTGGGCTTGGTGCGCATTTTATTTTTCATAATACTCACCTGATTTTTTTTTTTACAGCCATGTACATATATACTTATTTAGACAGCCTCAGGTTTTGGATATGATGGTGGAATGTCTGTGTTGTATCTTATTCCCATATGATAAATCGAACCGAATTGAACCATAATTTGAGAGACAGGAAATAGGGGAGGTGATGCTCAGAGGGGAAGCTGGTCTGTGTGCTTGTCAAGTCCCTGATACACAGACCTCTTAGGGAATTAGATGTATAGGATAGTGACCATATCATCACCAGCATGTATTAACACCATTTGGAGTAAAAGGTGCTGCAGACTGCTCACTTGCCCAAAAAAAACTTCTCTTGAAAATCCCTGGCGACTAATGACAATTCATAGCAATAACATGGAAAGAGCTGGTAAATGGAGGGCTAGCTGGCCATATGATGGCAGTGCCTGCATACTATCTGGCAAATGGTCATACATGACCCAAGACCGTTGACTTTGGTAATCCTTGTTATTGTTTGGGATTTGCAGAGTGTGGAGAGATGTACATAATGAGTACACCCTGGAAACCCTCTAATTGAATTGTTTAGTCTGCTGCAGACCATTTAAAACATACATATAATCATAGATGTAGTCACTAATTACTTGACCACTAAAGGTACATCTTTTAAAACATTAAGGGGTCTGTGCAGTATCCCACATGAAAGTTTAATGCTTCCATGGTTTCATTAGCGTCCCTTTGGCATGCCTCCCTCCCATGGAACTCGCTAGCTAATGGCACGCTTCAAGGGTCAGTGCTAAAGGCACTTTGGTCTCCCCAGCCTGGTGCGTGTGCACCAATACATGACTATTTTCCAAACATCAAGCTGGACGAAGATGTCTCTCCCACTCTGCCAAGCATTGCTGTTTGTTCCATGTGTGGAAAGATCTATATACGGAAAAGGAAACTATTGATTCTGTCCAGGGAAGGCACTCTAAGAATCCTAGCCATTATGGGATTAATAATAAGTGAGCAAAACAAAACAAAAAACACGTTCAAATAACTGTACCAATGGACTGGCATTGAACAGCTGACTTCCTCCCCACGTTAATACATCGGGTGGCGCGGAACGTGGGCAATCATGGCTGGTAATGTTCTCTTGTCTGTGCTACCTGAAAGAAAGACTTACTACATACACTTCCTGTTCCTTTTGCTTTACACATACCTGCTAGCTGATATCTCCATTTCCCCTCGCACTGTCTTCTATTCTTTCTTCTCCCAGAACTCGCCAGGGCACTACAAAGGTACCTTTTTTTATTTCTGTGTGGGCCATGTCAGCAGAAACTTTTCAACAGGGATAAACATGTTCACCTTTGCGAGAGCACTGCATTGCGTTGGGCAAGCCAACATGTTTGCCTTTGATATGATTTGATATGATAGGTTACTTTTTAACGTGCTTAATACACAGAGTTTCTAAGCGCGGATCCGGGGATCGAACCTGCGTTGCTCCGTGTCGTCTTGCTTCCAAGGCGAGCACATTGCCGTTGAGCTATCCTCCCGGAACTTTGAGGAAACCTAGAACAATGAAATTTGACATAGGTGCTAATGGATCCTGGGAAATGGTACACCTGTCCTTAAAGGTGTGGCTACTGAGTTAAATAGGTGTCTGGTGCCTTTAGCACCTGGTATACCCCATCCCATTGGCTCCTAATGCTATTTGAGAATATTGGGAAGCTTATGTGTACATTGAAAACATGTGGGCACAGCTGAAATAGACCTCTTTCTTAAGCCGCCTGCGTAGTTGATAACACCCTGTTTCCCTGTCTCCACTGGCCGTTGGTGAAGAGAAGGAAATGCATAGACCTCCCAAGGGGCCTTCGCCTTCCCTACACAGTACCATCTTAAAACAAAACTACAGTTACAGTAATGGCGTTACAGGAAAAGGGGCACAGCTTCTGCTGTACCTCATGTCATGCAATGTAAATGGTAATGTATAGTGCCTTTCTGCCACTATTGGTGGCATTGCTGCACTTGGATCTATAAGAAAAAGGGGCAGCGGAAGACAGTGGGAAAGGCAGATGCAAATTCTGTGGTGTTGATGGTTGCAGGTCGGAAATACCTGGTTCCTGATTGCCAAACTGCTTTTTATGGGTTTGACAGAGAAACCTGGGAACATGTTACACATGGGGAAGAGCCCAAGTTCTAACAGACTACAGCCCTTTGGCCCTAGTTAGCCACTGATGTGGGAGCGTGTCACATGACTAAAGAGGCGAGCTTAATCATGGCTTGGATAGTGTTGATGTGCTAACGGCTAGTTCTGTGGTGGGCATCTTCATGGGGTTTGTGTGTGTGGGGTAAGGTCCTAGGAGTTCTTAGAGGTGAGACGGTTAGTCGTGGGAATCGGTGAGTAGATCTTACAAGGCAACAGAAAATGAAAGCCTGCACTTCCACCACTGGCCTCTTGCATACAGGTCCCATTTCACTATCTCACTCCGCCCTTGTCGACCTCTCTCTCTCGCTCTCTCTTTCTCTACTATACGTTGTACCCGATGTGCAACAAAACAAGCGCCTGTGAGTTGGCAGATGTGGGGGACGAGACAGCCTGCAATCTCGGGTCAATTTCCATAAGCTACAGCAAAGGGCTATGGGAGGCAAGAACCTGTGCGTCAGAGAAAGGGCTACTTAACATTTCAGTCTGCTGTCACCCATTTGCCTTGGTTATCTGGTTGGCAGACTATGAGATGCTTCAAAGTGCACTGTACCATTCTCTGGTGTTGTGCTCAGTGGCCTTCTGGGAAATCTGCCTGTTAGGGAAAGGGCCATCTTGATCAGGGCAAGAAGTCCTTCATCAGTAATTGGTTGGGGAGAGGCCAGAATCCCTGCTCATTTCACCACCAGAGGTCTACCCTGCTGTCTCGCTCATGCCTCAAACTCTTGTCACACAGTCCGCCCTCCACCGCCACCAACAGACACAAACTGACCGGCTGTTGATGTGTCACCAGGCCTTTGGAATCAGACTGATGCTGCAACCCTCTCAGGGGATTCTTCGCCACTATGAAACAGAGCAGAAACGATGGAGGGTTTAGTGTAGACTCCTCAAACAAATTTGCAGCACCTTGGAATAAGAAATGGAGACAGGGCGATGTGAGGGCTGCACAATGTTTAAAAGCAATATATTGGCAGTGACAGACTAGTGTTTTAGGACTGGGGATATGATGGGCGTTCCAATAAGAACACAATCTCGAGTTTGCAGTCACTCTAGCCTCTTTCTAGCTAAGAGAAGAGAATTTTCAAGTCACCTTCTAGCGCACCTGAAGTTAAAGCTAACTATAGGTTAAATGATGTTCCAAAAATCATGTTTGTTGTATCATGAGGCTTTTTTATTCCAAAAATGATCCTCCAAAAATGATTCTTAAATAGTAGTGCCCTCTACACGTGTTTCACCAAATCTTATGGCTCATCAGGAGGGATTTATAACAGAAAATTCAATTCAAATTCATTGATTAGATATAAACATGCCTAATGGTTAAATATTCACATTCATTTAGAAAGCTTGGCCCATGTTTAGATTCCAAATTAGTTTGAAATTGGAGTGGTTTTGGTCACGTGTGTGTTTGAGGTTTCCCCTGTGCTGTTTTACCCCAATAGGAGTTTCTTTAAAGTCTTCCCATTTCCAAGGAAAGAGGACGATTTTCAGAAGCTCTCAAGTCTCAATCGAAAGATTGAGACTAATTTGGAATCTAAACATGGGCCAAGCTTTCTAAATAAATGGGAATATTTAACCATTAGGCATGTTTATATCTAATCAATGAATTTGAATTGAATTTTCTGTTATAAATCCCTCCTGATGAGCCAATAGATTTGGTGAAACACGTGCAGGGGGCACTACTATTTAAGAATAGTTTTTGGAGGATCATTTTTGGAATAAAAAAGCCCCATGATACACCAAACATGATTTTTGGAACATCATTTAACCTATAGTTAGCGTTAACTTCAGGTGCGCTAGAAGGTGACTTGAAATTTCTGTTCTTCATAAATTGTGATACACTCGGCAGTCTAAGTGTTACTAGTCACCACCAAGCAGCACCCAAATTACCTTTACCAAAATAAAAACACTGTCAACCAAAGACCAATTCGCTATCAGTTGTATTTGAGACTGCAAATGTACAAACAATCTTTCTAGCTAAGAGTCTCAGGGGTGTTTCGTTACTTGTAGCACAGCTAAATGATGGCATCAGGGCAAAAACCTAATTCAGTTATTGAAACCACACAGGCAGTGAGTTGAAAGGCACCAGGAGTGGTGGAGGGGAGGGGTTTAATCCCTTAACTGCAAAGGGTGTATATGTCTGCCCTAATTTCCGGTAGGAAATCATTAAAGGCCTTCACACTTAAATTCCTCAAGACACACAGAACATTAATATGTTGAGAGAACATTTTGTCATATTAGGGCATATTTTGCAAATATCCCTATTTTGGTCTCAGTGTCGTAATTAATGGGGTTGTTGTTGCCCTTCACGCCATCATCCTCACTTATATCAGGCTTGGGTCAATAGTTCAGAGACAAGCAGTTAACAGACATCAAGGCACATGTCTATAGTCAATGGTGCTTAGTTATAAAGAACAAGTTATGGATGACTTTGGGATTCGTGTTTTTATTACACCCCCGCAGCTGCCGAAGTATAAAGTTACACCTAATTTTTCATAGGAAAATGCAAACATGTTTTCCTCTGTAACTTTTGTTCTTCTCCATGAGTACACACACATTGTAAGGCAACCATTTTGCCCAAAATCACATATTCATGTTAAATTTGGAGAAGCTTTATCAGCGTTTTGAGGCCTAAAATGATTGTTTATGCTAAATAAAACCTAAATTTGGAATAGGCTGTTAATAAAGGCTGGAAAATGAAGCATGTAGCCCACGATATATTTGCTTCAATTTTAGAGATTTTTGGTACACACTAAACCCATATGCTTAAACATTGCATACTGTAAGACGTTTGAAATAACGTCAGCGAAATTCGAATATTCCCTTTTTTAGACTAAAAACGTATTACTATTTCTGGACATGGGAAGTAGAAGTAGAGGAAAAAAGGGAATTAAAAATACACCTACAAACATCGACAGCTCTCTTCCCTGAGCACATACACTCATGAGTATGGGCACCTTTGGCTTAATGGACAAAACGAAATAAAAATTATGCAGCAAATGAAAAAGATTCAGCAGAATGCACAAACACACTCTAAACAATTGGTTGGACAAAATTAAATGAACAATATACTGCAAAATGAAATATATTTTGCAAGGATTTGCCAACCAAACATGCAATAGGACCACCCTACCTGCAAAGTGAAGTTGAAGAACAAAATGGAATCAAAAATGTTTCACAAAATCAAAAATGTTCTCCAAAATGCACAGAAATATACACATTCCCCAATTCACACACCCCTATTCAGACATGCACACAAGGCTTGGAAACACAACATTAAATTAAAGGCATTCTGCAAAATAAATAATAATCTGAAAAACCCACTAAATAACCCCTGCCTCCATTGCAAACAATCACATACACACCCATGTTCAGCCGTGTGAACCGAAATGTGGGTTGGGGAAATGAAATGAAAAATAAATCACCAAATTCAAAAATGCATACATTCCAAGCCGAAAAAAACCTTAGGGCCAACAGTTATGCACTGTGGGCTCAGTGGGACAAAATGAAACACAGAGATATGTCGGTCATGTGCAGGACAGTCGGAGGTACAAAATTAAATTAAAACACTCTACAAAATAGAAAATATTCAACAAAACATACAGAAACATCTGCCACACCGCAATACAAATGAACACGACTAATCATTCATGTGCTGAGCACTGGGGGCAGAGAAGCAACAAAAATATAAATTGTTTTGAACAACGAATATTATTTCCCAAAACACAGAAGATTATCTGTCACACCAAACACACGGTAGTGCTGTGCTGTCGTACGTAGGCACGAAGGTTGGAGCCATAAAACAAAATGAAAAACCTTCAGAGAAATGACAAATATTCAGCAAAATACAACAGATGATCCACCACACCTAACTAAACTCTGCTCATATAACTTGCATACAATTCAAGCCGACTCTAGTTTCACCAATATTGGCGGTCTGTTTACATTTCCTTTTACAGCTGTGATGTCACGCACGTATAAGGTGTGACGTCACATACACTTAATCAACATAAATACTAATTCCAATGGCGCACGCGTGTTCCACGGATGCGGTTCGTCCACAGAGGTCTCCCTAATCAAGCTCACCATCCATTTCATAGACGCTACACCTTTCACTTTAGTGATGTTTCGGTACACGATGTTTCGGTACA
The DNA here is from genome assembly GCF_040938575.1 of Ambystoma mexicanum. NCBI lineage: Eukaryota > Metazoa > Chordata > Amphibia > Caudata > Ambystomatidae > Ambystoma > Ambystoma mexicanum. Next base: position 1,055,760,534 of record NC_090935.1, read on the forward strand.
CGATACAAATCTCATAGACGCTACACCTTTCACTTTAGTGATGTTTCGGTACACGATGTTTCGGTACACGATACAAATCTCATAGACGCTACACCTTTCACTTTATTGATGTTTCGGTATACGATAAAAATCTCATAGACGCTACACCTTTCACTTTAGTGATGTTTCGGTACACGATGTTTCGGTACACGATACAAATCTCATAGACGCTACAGCTTTCACTTTATTGATGTTTCGGTATACGATAAAAATCTCATAGACGCTACACCTTTCACTTTATTGATGTTTCGGTACTCGATACAAATCTCGTAGACACTACCTTTCACTTTAGTGATGTTTCGGTACACGATACAAATCCTTAGAGCAAGTAATTCATGAACGTAATTTGGACCTTACCAGCCTTTCAGACGTCACAATTGTACTCCATAGATCTTCTCCTATGTCCCACAAATTTTGTGCATGCAACTTATGAAGGAAATATAGTCGCCTGTGTCATTTACTGACTACATTAACTGTGAATGATCTATCAGCAATTACTAACAGTATGAGGGTGATACCACATCACATGATGTCCTGATTCTTGCAGGATTCTATATCACTGTTGATCCACGCAAATACTAGCACCACGTACTGACAGTTCGAACACTTAAGGTGAATGTAGAGCATTCCGTAAACTAGTATAACACATCAGTGCATTAAGTTAATGTTCCCCATAATCAGTTATTTGATCACTTCTCTCTCTTTTCAGCAGATCATTTATTTTCCAATTCACGCAACTCTGAATGCTGAAACAACCCCTGGTAATATTGTGCACTTTATTACAGTACACTGGGCCTCATTACGACCCTGGCGGTACGGGGTGAACGGCGCCGTAAAAGGTGCCGGCGCCGTTTACCCCGTACCGCCTCATTACGAGGTCCCCTCGTGGGACCCAGGAAGCAACGCCTGGTCAAACCAGGCGTGCTTACCGGGTCCCGCGAGGGGAAGAGGGAGCAAACAACAGGCCAACTCGTAATGGCCCGTTGTTTGCTTCCTCTCCCATTCCCATTCAGCCCTTAGGGGGGCTGAAATGGGAATGGGGAAGGACCGGGTCCGGGTCCTTGGAGGGAGGAATTACCGTGCCTTCTGAACTTGGAATGGCCCGGTAATTCCTCATTCTGAGGACCCAGACGCGATTTCGGCAGCAGCCATGCCGCCAATAGCGGCATGGCTACCGCCGAGGTCGTAATGAGGCCCACTGACTAGATAATTTATGCCTTCAAAATAAAAGCCAGAATGCATCATACATGTATCCTTTGCTTTACTTCATAGTGATGTTCATCCAATGATTAATGGTGAGTGGCTAAACCGTGCTTTACTACATATTCGCATTACCAAACGATGGACAAGTCCTTTTTTGACAAACTTGCATGCTGGACAGTCACTGGCATGCACAATTGATGCAATTGCATGACCGATTGAGTCTAACATACCATCCAAGGAAACAGGAGTCCCACTACCACATTGCATGAAAGTATTTTGGGTGCTTCATTTTCGACCCATCTTTGATATAGGTCAATCTCTATCCAACTCACTAGCTACTTGCGAGCCGTCAGGTCTCGATTTCGGGACGTCAATTGGGAATCATGTAAAAGAATGACTGTTGGGGTCATTACGACCCAGGCGGTAAGTACACCAACTTTACCACCATGGTGTAAACTATGTTTACACCATGGTGGATGGCGGATTTACCGCCCCATTCCAAGGTGAGTGGGGCGGTAAATCCCCATTTCCCATTTACCCTTCCCCATTCCCATTTTTGCCCCATAGGGCATAATGGGAGTGGGGAAGGCGCTAATTACGGCACCGTAAATTACGGTGCCGTAATTAGCACCAAGGCGGTTTAGCGCCATGGATTTTAACGCCTGCTAAAAGCAGCCGTTAAAATTGGAATCAGGCGTTAGGGGTTAACGACGGCGTTAACCCTTAACGCCTGAGTTGTAATGAGGCCCTGTGACTGTTAACGGCTTACCCCTCACTCTGTCTGGAATACCCCCCCCTGTTCTCTCTCTCTTGCTTCACATGCCAAATTAATTAATTTCGGTATGTATATATCTTCTTGTTTGTGATATACATTTGTTTTGTTCTGATGTGCATTTTTCTCACTGTTATCATTTAACGTGTGCAAATATTGCTTTATTTATTTTTTCTGTTTTACCGACACAGCCTTGAGAAAGACTTACAGGCCGATTCATGGAATTCCTCACAAAAGTGTCGCACGCGGCTGGCGCACAGCGTGCCCGTGCGAATGTCTGCACCAGCCGCGTGCGATAAAATCAATTTCCGCGCACAGCGTATTCATGGATTCTCGCCTCCAAAAGCAGACGTGGCGCAGAGAGGCGCAGCGACCCTGCAGCAGCGCCAGTTACGCCCCAAAGAACGCCCTCGCGCAAGGAAAAGCCATCAAGATCGCAAAACCATCGCAAAGGGCTGTGCCAACCCTGTACCAGTTTACCGGACTGGCAAACAGCAAACGCAAAGCGGGGAACGCGTATTACGGGTTTCGGGAACACGCGTGCGCGAGAAGTTTCACACGCGATCTGGCCTGGGGGAGCGTGTGCGTGTATTTCAGGGGTGCACGAGAAGTTCAATACGCGAATGGCCTGGGTGCGTGTATTTCAGGGGTGCGCGAGAAGTTCCACACGCGAATGGCCTGGGCGCGTGTATTTCAGGGGTGCGCCAGAAGTTCCACACGCGATTGGCCTGGGCGCATGTAGTTCAGATGTGCGCGAGAAGTTCCACACGCGATCGGGCCTGGGGGAGCGTGTGCGTGTATTTCAGGGGTGCGTGAGAAGTTCCACACGCGATCGGGACTGGGGGAGCGTGTGCGTGTATTTCAGGGGTGCGCGAGAAGTTCCACACGCGATTGGCCTAGGCACGTGTATTTCAGGGGTGTGTGAGAAGTTCCATACGCGAATGGCCTGGGCGCGTGTAATTCCGAGGTGCGCAAGAAGTTCCACACGCGATTGGCCTGGGCGTGTGTATTTCAGAGGTGCGCGAGAAGTTCCACACGCGATCGGGCCTGGGGGAGCGTGTGCGTGTATTTCAGGGGTGCGCGAGAAGTTCCACACGTGATTGACCTGGGCGAGTGTAGTTCAGAGGTGCGCGAGAAGTTCCACACGCGATTGGCCAGGGCGCGTGTAGTTCAGGGGTGCGCGAGAAGTTCCACATGTGAATGGCCTGGGCGCGTGTATTTCAGGGGTGCGCGAGAAGTTCCACACGCGAATGGCCTGGGCGCGTGTATTTCAGGGGTGCGCGAGAAGTTCCATGCGTGATCGGGCCTGGGGGAGCATGTGCGTGTATTTCAGAGGTGCGCGAGAAGTTCCACACGCGATTGGCCTGGGTGCGTGTATTTCAGAGGTGCGCGAGAAGTTCCACACGCGATCGGGCCTGGGGGAGCGTGTGCGTGTATTTCAGGGGTGCGCGAGAAGTTCCACACGGGATTGGCCTGGGTGCGTGTAGTTCAGAGGTGCACGAGAAGTTCCACATGCGATCGGGCCTGGGGGAGCATGTGTGTGTATTTCAGAGGTGCGCAAGAAGTTCCACACGCGATCGGGCCTGGGGGAGCAGGGTACGTGTATTTCAGGGGTGCGTGAGAAGTTCCACACGCGATTGGGCTGGGTGCGGGTATTCCAGGGCTGCGCGGGAAGTTTTACACGCTCGCCTACAACACGTATTCATGGAATCGAACGTGGCCAATCCGGAAACACGTACGCCAGCAGGAAGTAGGCGTACGTCCACCCGCACAGCATAAAAGTGCACGCAAAAAACAAACAAGCTCAGATGCCAGGATGAACATACCGTTCCTAGCAGCAGTGGCCGTGGGATAAAGCAGGAGGAGGAGGAGGAAAGTCCGGGCCAGAATTTTTACACCCAGAACCAGCCTTTTTGGGATGCCTGATGACCATGTGTATGGGAGGTACAGGTTTCCACCTCACATAATACTCGACCTGGTCAGTGAGTGGGAGGATGACCTCACATCAACCACCCTGTGCTCCCAAGCACTCAGCCCCCTGGAGAAGGTCCTCAATGCACTGCACTTCCTGGCCACTGGATCATTTCAGCGGACAAGTGCCATAGTGGGGGGGTGTCACAGGCCACGCAGTCACGCTGCCTATACCAGGTCTTGGCCATCATCACTGCACGCCCATCAGTCCGCAGGCACATATGCCTGCCCAGAACACCTGCAGAAAGGCAGGCTGTTGCCCAGGATTTCTACAGGGTGGCACAATTCCCCAAAGTGCTAGGTGCCATTGATTGCACCCATGTGGCTCTACGTCCCCCTAGGGCAACTGAGCACATCTATAGAAACCGCAAGCACTGGCATTCCATCAACGCCCAGGTAGTATGTGATGCCAAGGGAATCATCACCTCAGTATACGCCAACTATCCAGGCTCCACCCACGACAGTTTCATCTACAGAATGTCTACCCTAAACCGGGACATAGAAGCTGGGCGGCATGGCGATACATGGCTGCTCGGTGAATATAAATGCCACTGCGCATGCATGCATGTCAGATACTGAGTAATGTCACAACCCCACTAATGATACCCATCACCACCTCCCCAGGGGACAGTGCCTACCCTCTCAGCACCCACATGATGACGCCAATTCGGAACCCCACCACGCCACCCCAGGTGAGATGCAACACAGCCCACATTGCAACCCGGGGCATCGTGGAGCGCACATTCGGAGTGCTCAAGTCACGCTTCCGCTCCCTTGACCGTTCTGGCGGGCAGCTGTTATACGCTCCCCCAGTAGTGTGCAGGATCATAGTGGCAGCATGTGTCCTGCACAATGTTGCAACACGCCAGGGCCTGGCCGTGGACATGGTGGTGCCCCCACATCCCCAACCACATGCATGCCCACTGCGCATGGGAGGGGAAAGGGCACGGGGTGAGGCAGCCCGTACGCAGCTCGTGGCTAATTACTTCACATAAAATCACACCCCTGTGGAGTGCACACAGCCCTGGCACATACCAGCTGACAATCAATGATGATTGTAACTGACAATTATGATGTGTCAATGGACAGTCAACTGTCACAACCATACCAGCCTGAGATTGTACATCTGGAAGTGTTCCATTGTGTGCTTCCCTACCTACACAAACACCACCAATGCTGTGTTCAAAAGACACACTTCTATGCTGCTAAAATCATTACCCCCTTGCAAGACACAACATGACAACAGTGCCATGTCACCCAACCCCTCCCCAGCACCGCCACCCAACACACCATGGCATGACATGCCATGTGAGAGTAAACAAAGTCATCCCCCAAACATGACACATGTCACAAAGTACAGTGTCCCTAATGGAAACTGGCCACACACAATATGCCCACATAAATGTAGAAACAACAACACACATGACCAAATACTTACCACAATACAATCGACATAGCATAAACATGACAGTACTAAGGCAAAGGATACGTAGTCTTACAACATGAGAATGCCAGCACATCCACCACCTCCAACTGTACAGTGTTGTTGCCACGCACATCTGGAAGTCCACTGCTCACAACATGAGCTCCATCTCCAAAGTGGACGGCCTTGTGAAGACATGAGGAATGAACCTGCAAATTAGGAGGGAGACATGGATGCACAAGCACACATCAATACACCATGCAGTGCACAATACAACAACAATATGCACTAGGAATGTATACACAGCATTGACTACAGACTACAGTGGGAGTCCAACGTCACTGTGTAAGTCACTGTCACTTGGGCACACCCTTTTCAAGCCCATGGAAACGGGAAGCAGGAGGGGTGTGTGTCTCACGAACCCAAGCATCTAACCCAAACTCAGGACAAGCCTGCATGTGCCCAGCCGGAATACAGTGGATGCCCACGGGAGCCACACAAGGCAACACACTGCAACAAAAAATCAAAAATCAAAAATGGCCATGTGTGGGCCAGGAGGGGTGGGGGAGGCCATCCAGGAGGTCTAAGGACAGGGTGCCCACCAACAGCCACCTGCGTGAATGTTGGGAAAAAAAAACACCTCCATGGGCTCATGGCCTGCACGGCTACTAAATTGTGGGAGAGTCACTGCTGGATTCGCTCTCTTCAACCTCTGCTGCCACAGGAGGTGGTGGTGCTATGGGAGGCAGCCCACTCAAAGCCCTAGTTTGGTCCTCCATGGCAGCAAGCATGCGGGTGTGGAAGGCCTCGTTCTGGAGGGATATGGTGCAGAGATCCCCATGCAACACCCGACGTGTTGCCCGGACCTCCGCCCGAGTTGCCTGGGCCTCCGCCCGAGTTGCCTGCATCTATGCTGAGAGCGTACGGGTGACGCACTCCAGCAGCTGTTCCGTCCTGGTGACAGTGGAAGCCTCAAGGTCCACAAGAGTCTGCCTGAGGTGCCGGACATCTCCCCTCAGGGCTTCCCTCTGTCCCTGGGCATCTATAGAAATTGATTCCCTCAGATTGTCCAGGGCCGCCTGTCTGTCCCTGCTGGACGCCAACATGTCCTCCCTGACTGATTGGCAAATGGAGTCTGTTGCCTGCTGTAGTAGCTCCATCTGCCTTTCTGGGGGGACAATGGAAGTGGCCACCCTCTCCATGGCTTGAGCAATCATGTCTGATGATGCTGCCTGTTGGTTGGCCATACCGTAAATGGATTGCTCCCATGCGGTATTGCCCGGTGGCGGACGGCCACCGCGGTGGCGGGCACCACACCTGTCTGGGGCAAGGCGAACTGCGCCTTGCTGTGTCGGTACTGCCTGAGGCTGCAGGACTGCATTTCCCCTCTGAACTGCTGGCCCAGGAACAGGATCAGATGTTGTGGAGTGTGGCCCTGCATCCGTAACCACCACAGGCGCACCTACCAACACTGACATCCCCATAGTGGGCTCTACCCCTGGTGCAGGTGGGTCGGACAGAACAGTATCCCTTCCATGAACACATACCTGCGAATCCACATAGGCCTCATCCGAATGAACACCTGAAAAGAGTTCTGGGGAGGTGCAGCCAGGGATACCCCTGGACAGTATGGCCTGCAGCAAGAGAGGGTTCTCCCCCACCACCAAACCACGTCCCCCACTGGTGCCTGGTTGTGCTTCAGATCCCTCCTGGGCCTGCACCATCTCCTCTCCCTCAACAACATCAGGTGCGTCATCCTCTGCAAAAACATGAAAGACAAAAAATGGAAACAGGCATTAGCACCATGGCACGCTATTAGGCCAGACAAGCTACAGTACCAGTACTTGATTTACACATGTCCCACATGACTATAACCCTCCCATGCATGCACTGTCCATGAGTTGGAAGGGGAGGAAAATGTCAGACACTGATGACACCAAGATGGGAGAGCAACACATCAGCTGCATGCTGGCTAGCAGTGCCATCACACATTGGCCTGTGAGTGGCATGTCCAATACACATACATGACACATGCCATCACACAGATGGCATGTACCATAGGCATGTCATATATGTGACAATAGGGCAGAGTGATGCGCAGTAGAACCAGGTGAATTTCTACAATCAGCCTGAATGAACACAGCTAAATACGGAACAATGTTGTAGCAAGATGCCACTTCAAGGGCAACTGGCGCGATGTAGTGCAAAACGCCTACTGTGGGCAGAAGGGATGCTGTAATACCCAAATCCTGGGGCGCCGAATGCATTGGATGAAGCACATGGGTGGCCCAACACACTCAGGCACACACACCCTGACCTGGCACTCAACCAGAACCCCTCCCACAAACAACATACACATGGATCACACACACATGCATGTGCACTCACCGGACAATGCCTCGTAATCTGGCAATTCTCCCACACCTTGGATCTGCTCCTCTGTGACGTAGGTCCCAGCAACATGCTCATGTAGAGTGAGTTCAATGTCCTCTTGTGGAGACCCACCTCCAGTCACCAGAGTTGCGGCATGACTTGAGGCCAGGTTTTTCTTTGCCCTACGCTTAAGGTCGTTCCAGCGCTTGTAGCACTCAACAGCTGTGCGCCTCATAAACCCAAGGGCACTTATGCTGTCCGCGATGGACTGCCAGTGTGCCTGACGTCGAGCAGGTGTAATCCTACACCCTGAAGTGACCAACATTTCGGCGTCATGTTCGGACACATACTGCACAAGTGCATCCAGTTCGGCATCATTGAAGCTTGGCTTCCTTGGCGTGCCGGACCGTGTAGCCGTGTCGGGGTCATAAGCCTGTACTGGACAAGCACTCTTCCTCTTTCTTTTTGTGGGTGGTGGGGATCCGGAGTGCCCTACGCCGCTCTGGACACTAGAGGCAGGAGCACCGGTGGACTGTGTAGTAGTAGTGTGCGATGGCACACTGACCACATGACTTTCTGCAGGCATTAGCTGAAGTGTGATGATGGCAGGGGGAACCTCAGTCTGATGTACCGGGACCAACATTGTCCTGGCTGGGAGAGTCAGAGCTGGGGTGGACGGAGCTGCAGCTGCCCCTGCAGCCTCCCCACCCCGCCTACTCGGGGCAGCAGATGACATGGCTGCCCCTGTACCACGTGGCCTGGTGACACTGGCTTGCGCCGCCACCCGTGGCCTAGACTTGGCGACCTGGAAGTCAGCCTGGGAGTCACCCTGTGCTAGGTCAGGTGCCACAACGGGCCGGTCCAACAAGGGCTGAGCAGGGATGGTGTCAGCCACGTTTCCCTCAACCATGGGGGTGGGGGGAGATGTGTGTCCCTGACTGGTCCTCCACACGTGGGGGGCTAGGGGAAGTCTGCAAATCCTGGCCACATCCCCTACCGCGCCCACCACGCCCACCTCTTGAGGCTCGGCCACCTTTGCCACCCTTACCACTTGCTCGCCTCCCAGCCATGGCACTGATGGAGTTGTGCGTATGGGAGTTGCAGTGGACAATTGTCCTGGGCAATTGGGGGTCAAAGGGGTATGGTACTAGATGGAATTCGTACCCAAGTGCTCTAGCAATGCTGTATGGAACCCCTGGGGAAAGATGACGGGTCACGCAACGCACAGGCACCCCTAAAACAGAAAATGACGTGCACGCGACCCCTCGTAGACCATGTGCGTGGGAAAAGGAACCTGCACTACGCTGTGGCACCCAGAAACACAAAAATGAACGTATGCGTGTCACACGCAGCCTACAATGACCTCTGAAGGGGTACGCTACACACGGGGCTAGCACAGATGGTAAAAACGTGCGCGACTCACCGTCTGCCTGGGAAAAGAGCGTAAAAACACCCCCGCCAAAAGAAGATTTGTACACTGTCTAAGGAGACAGGACAAAAGGAGAAGTCAACGCTGTTTGAGGAAACAGGTCGAAGAGAAAATCAGAAAAATACTGACAGAGGTAACAGGGAGTACGAACTAGAAACGCTGTGAAGTAAATCGCATGTGAACCGACAAGAAGTACAGATTTCACCCACTCGCTCTCCACGGGGAGCACGTACAAGGAAATGACGTACTACACGCACCTTTTAAACCGCACCACACATCCAACGTCACTTCCGCGTATACGCACTGAGGCACTATCCTCCAATTACGCGGGCTGACACTCGGACGTGCAGTTTTTGGTCTTGTAACATTCCCCCGGGTACAGGGACACGCCCGCGCGTGTCACGTCACAGACGCGCCTGCGCTGTCAGGGCCTTTGGTCCAGTGGAATCGCGTACACAGGCCAATCACGTGTGGAACTTCTCGCGCACCTCTGAAATACACGCACACGCTCCCCCAGGCCCGATCGCGTGTGGAACTTCTCGCGCACCTCTGAAATACACGCGCCCAGGCCAATCGCGTGTGGAACTTCTCGCGCACCTCTGAAATACACGCGCCCAGGCCAATCGCGTGTGAAACTTCTCGCGCACCTCTGAAATACACGCACACGCTCCCCCAGGCCCGATCGCATGTGGAACTTCTCGCGCAACTCTGAAATACACGCACACGCTCCCCCAAGCCCGATCGCGTGTGGGCCTTCTCGCGCGTGTAGAACTTTGGCGCACATTTTTTTCCTGCGCAGGGACACTACCGCCTGCTTTCGTGTGGCGGACATGTATGGGCCTGTGCGCGTCTTTGGCCGTGCGCTGTTTTTCCCTATTCGATTCCATGAATACGTGTTGTAGGCGAGCGTGTGGGCGTTCTGCGCACTTGCCTCCTGTACTTCCCCCGTGACGCCCACATTTTCACGAGTTGTTCCCCATTCTGCGTGTGACGCCCCGTGTTACGCCTACTTTTGTTATGTGCGCCGCGCTATGTGCGAATTCGCTGTGGCCTTATCGCACGGCGTTCGATGACCTGTGCGCCAGCGTGCGCCAGTGTGCGCCGCGCACTTTTTCAACGCACATCCCACATTTTGCGCGTGCACGGACTTCCATGAATAGATGTGCGATGTTTTCTGTGCGATAATCGCACTTGCACTGCGATTTTCGCTATTTCACTGCGAATCGCACGTTTTCACACGCGTGCGCCGTTTTTTCAGCGCACATTAATTCCATGAATCGGCCTGTTAATGTCAAAACACGTGTTGGCTGTTTCTTCTTAAGAGTGGACTACAATAATAAAAAAACACTCTTAACTGACACTAGATACATGTTATGTGAAATAATGTGATGGTGCGAGCGCAAGCAACTAGCACAACCTGTTATCTCATGTATATTTTTTCATCTTTCGTATTTTTTGTTCTATTTTTATGTGAATATTGTGCAGTGCTTTGGTGAAAGCGCTTCATAAATAGCAATACAATACTTAAAGAGGTGCCTAGGATACTACAATTATTTTTTACTTCAGAAGAGACATCAACAAACACTCATCATACCAATAAGGTAAGCTAGCATCCGAATGAATATGACAAATAATCGCAATACCAGTTGTCGATGTATAATCAACATTGAACAAGTAGCTGACAGTTAATTGCAATGTATGCATTACTTGCAGCAATTGAAACATTGACATGATATCGATCGTTATTCTTTTACGTTCTCATTTTGTTTCTTCCTCTCGCTGGTTCTGTTTTTATGCTTACATTTACCTTAATGTACACATGTATTTATCATTTTTTCTATCAGATCATTTTTGCATTTCTAATAAAATGATATGTTTTTTCTTTCTTTTATGCATGTTCTGTACACATTTATTCAACTGAATGTTGAAAATATGGCTACTGTCTATTAAGTTTATTTATTCTCTTTGGTTTTGTTTTTGTTTCATCCTTGTAAGTTCTGACACTTTCTGTATTGATCCGAATATGTCATGGGCCGAGCAGAAGCTCCATTAGGAGTGAAAATGTGTAGACCTACAATAGTTGATTACAAGTTCAACAAGCCTTAATTAATTCTATTTTTAGATGTTTTGACATTTAAATTATAAAAATATATGAACATACATAATAGAGGTTCATTAATAGTATTTTTCTTCAACCATAAACTATATAATTTTGTTTACCAAAAATTAGCCGCATGAAGTTCCTTCAATAAATTAGACTGTTTCTAATGTAATCTGTTTTGGGACTGTTAAGGTTATGGTTTGCTTCATTGCTCTGCATTAATATGAGAACAAAACACACAAAAAGCAAATCGAGGTTAAACTGTCTTTCTGACCACATATATCATTTTTGACAAAAGCTTGGCTCAGAGGATGATTTTCAATAGATTGCAGCAAAATAGCTGCTCTGCTACTTACAAAACCCTGACCCAGAATCAGGTAATCTACGGATGATTTAGCACCCGGTTCCCCGCGAACATGTGGTGCACTATGGGTGAAGGAGCTGTCCCTCTTCTGTCCACACTCATGTCTTGAGGCAAGCAGCTCTATGCAGAGGCCAGCTATCCTGGCCAACCGAGGTTCCACAGCACCACAGTATCATTACGATTCGGGGGGGATTCTGACTTAGAGGCGTTGAGTCATAATCCCGCAGATGGTAGCTTCGCCCCATTGGCTCCTCAGCCAAGCACGTACCTCTCTTTCAGGCTCCCCTTATCCACCTCTACTCCTTCTCTCATTCTTGACTGTCTGACCGCAATTCAGGAGTGCTGCACCGCCAACGATCTCTGCCTTAATGCCAATAACACAGAGATCCTCCTCATCGGAACACCAGCTCTCTCCTTTCCTCTCACTCTCTGGCTGCCCGCCCTGCGCCCTTTTCCTGCTCCCACCTGTGAGACTAAGAACCTCAGGGTCATCTTCGACTCCTCAATCTCCTTCTCTTCTCACATGTCTGACGTCTCTAAGAAGTAAAACTACCAGCTGCACCTCCTCAGAGGTATTCTTCCTGTCCCCACTTTCCCCCAGAAGCTCACTGTGTCCAGAGCTCAGCCCTTACTAGGCTGGACTACTGCAATAGCCTCTTTCTAAATCTTCCTGCCTCTACTCGCCATCCTCTACAACTTATCCAGAACAGGACTGCATCACTTGTCCTTGTCCAAGGCTTTGTGGGGCCCGGGACTGCGTGACTTGTCCTTGGCCTCAAGACCAGGGACCATATCTCCCCAGCTCGGAAATCTCTTCACTGCCTCCCAGTGGCGGCAATGGTCAAATTCAAGACCCTGTGCATGGTCCACAAGGCTTTGTGGGGCCTGGGACTGCACTACCTCCAACTCTCTCTTCCTAAATATCTGCCTTCTCGAACTTTCCGCTCCTCCACCTCCAAATCTCTGAGGGTCAGTCGCTTTCCAAGGAAACAGTTGGGGGCAGATTTCTTTCTTCAGCTAGGGCCACCCCCTGGAACAGCCTCCCTACCTCTCTGAAACTTGAGCAGAACTATCTCTGGTTCCGGAAGCAACTCAAGACCTTCCTCTTTGCTTTGTCCTTCTCTCTTCCTCTCCCATGCTGATCACCTGTCGGATCGAAGCACTGGTCACCTGGCCACCCTCTGAATTTGGGCCCAGGTCCCTGCCTATCCAGCTGCAACCCACACTCCCTCTTGGCTCCCCATGCACTTGTGCTCTTTATCTGTAACCCTACAGTCCCCTTTCTTGCACTTATTAGCCACCTGTTGGCTGCACTTCTGAGTACCCACACTTTGCAACCCTTTGGCTGCATTCCTTTGTTTCCTTTGTCCCGTACTTCTCCCTCCACCCCTCACCCTTGGAACTTCTCCCCTCCCCCTTCCCTGCTCTTGCATGATCTGAATGTCACAAGGCCTAGTAAGATCATTGTTTTGTCCTCCCTTTGTTTACCCCTCCTTGTCGTGTCGTACCTAGAAACACTTGTGTACAGGCAAGTTATAAATGCCATGTATCATATCATATCATACACCTAATGTCTTGGGAGGATAGCTCCAGGGCAACGTGCTTGCCTTGGAAGCAAGATGACACAGAGCAACACAGGTTGGATCCCCGTGTCCGTGCTTAGAAACCTCTGGGTATTAAGCGCGTTATAAAAAACAATCATATCATATCAAATGTCTGAACGTGCTGTCCCTCTCATACTAAGCAGGATTACTATTGCAACAACACATCATCAGTAGGGTAAAACTGACCTGTCTCATGATGGTCTAAACCCAGCTTCCGTTCCCTATTAGTGGGTGAACAATCCAATGCTTGATGAATTCTGCTTCAGAATGATATGAAAAGCCGACATCAAAGGATCGAAAAGCGACCTTTCTATGAACAGTTGGCTGCCATAAGCCAGTTATTCCTGTGATAACTTTACGGACGTTTTCTGCATGGAACCAAAAAAGACTGAAGGATTGTGAGGACCAACATTCACGGTTTGTATTCTTACAGAAAATCGAGAACAAGCAAGTTTTTTCCCTTCTGTTCCATGGAAGGTTTCTGTCCTCCCTAATCTCGCCTTAGGATACCTGCGTTATCGTTTGACAGGTGTAGCGCCTGATTCAAACTCTCCACCTGCCACTGTCGCCTGTGTGGGTTGCACACCAGATAAGTGAAAACGCAATAAGAGTAGTTGTATTTCACCGGCGGGCCCGTGGGCCTCCCACTTATCTGACAGCTCTCATGTCTCTTCACAGTGCCAGACTAGAGTCAAGCTCAATGGGGTCTTCTTTTCCTGCTGATTCTGACAAGCCTGTTTCCTTGGCTGTGGTTTCGCTAGATAGTAGGTAGGGACAGTGAGAATCTTGTTCATCCATTCATGCACGCCACTAATTAGATGAAAACGCATTTGTGAGGCACGTGTGAGACAAGTGCCCAAGGAAAGGAAGCAGGCAGCCCACCCGGCCATACTGGAGCACTGGCCGAGGGGGCATTAGAGCTTTTCCCTCCAGAAAGCGACAGGGACCCCACTGGGTGTGTGCTGGGACTGCTGCTGGGCAGCGGGAAGGATCGACCCACTGTGAAGTAGGCACTAACGACGGTGGGGCTGCACCTCAGGCCATCCTGGAGCCCTGGCTGTAACGTGATAGAGCTTTTACCGCAAGGGAGGGTCAGGTATCCAACTGGTCTGCCGCAGGGCTGAGGGGCAATCAACCAACATGCGAAACAGGTTGCCATGGGATGGGGCAGCACCCAAGGCCATCCTGGATCTGTCACGGGGGCTTATTAATGCTTTTCCCTCTGGGGAGGGACAGGCACCCCGCAGGGGGGCGTTGGACGAAACGCTGCTGGACAAGAGGAAGGATCAACCCTTGTGTCAGGCAGGCACCCAAGGGGGTGGGGCAGCAACCCTGGCCATCCTGCAGCTCTGGCTGTGGAATGATAGAGTTTTTGCCTCCACAGAGGGACGAGGACCCTGCCGGGGTATGCAGGGACCTCCACTGAGCAAAGGAAGGAAAAAACCTGGACTGCCTTGAGGTACACACATGGAATTGGGAAACTTGACAGAGCGAGGCGAAGCCCCACAAAGAGGCTGCTTTAGCTAATGAGTCCTGTAATCACCCAGAGCACTGGATCCATTAGTTTATAGGGTTTGTGGATAATTCTGTGTCCAGGGCAAAGGACATTTTTTAATACAAAACTGGGGATCTCTCTAGAACCTTTGACTCCTCTCGGGACAGGACCTTATATTTCCAGCAAAAGGCCACTCAGGGGTTAGGTTCACAGTGGGTGGGAGGAGCAGGTCATCTGAGATTACCTTCCTTATATTTTAATTCTCCTGTAAAAATGAACTACTCTGGGCATGAAGGGGAGTTCTGCAGTGCTATGCCCAGCAACACCAGGGCTGAGACGGCAGTAGTGCCATCTCTTAAGGATTTATTTTCTGCTACATCCATACACTCGGGTCAGGAGGAGAATATTATTTTGGCTAAGAGAGCTGGGACGCTTCTGGAGTCATCGCCTGAAGATCCCCCGTGCTTCCCACTGCTCTGCCCAGGATCATGGGCAGAGGAGATAAAAAGAGAAGGGGAGGTCATGACTTGATTTGAATTAGAGGATACAGAAGAAGAAGCTAGAAAGCATTGCGGCTCCTGTGTTTGGCTCTTTTGCTGTGGTGCATCTCAAGTGTAGAGTGTAGGGTCCTTTAGAAGTGGTTGGAAAGTATGCAAACTCAATTCTTAGACCAGGTTGGATTTGGGCTCACAATACAATGGAGGCTGAATGACCCCCAGTCCAAGCTGCTGGGCAGGGCAAACGCTGGTTGGTGACAAGGAAGTCTCTAATTCTTTTGCAAAGTACAGTATAGATCTAGTAAAAATGGATGATTGACAGAGCCTGGTTCACTTACTAGGATATGGTCTTCAATACATTTGGTCCTTCGGTCAGAAATTTAAATATGGAAGAAGAAGTCGACATGGAAGGCACCATTTTGGATGCATCAATGGTTAGCAGTTGTTCTCAACAACGGGCATTTGTTTTTAGGCTATGTTAATGATGGCATTGCATACGAGAGGCACATGGGCATCTTGCTTAAAAGGCCTTCTATGCTTGGGAGCATGGCATAATGGTTGTATTCAGGGTTTGTGGGAGCACGTTTTGGGGAAGATGTTTGTGAAAGTCCTGGGTAAATAGATAAATATATGTACAGCAATTAACTATGCAGAAAATGTTCTCACCTTGGTCTCTGGGAGATCGAGTTTGAGGCAGCTCAACTGGCTGTTTTACCAGTTCCTCATGCTCCTCATTTTAGACAGCACAGGGCATGACATGATTTCCAGCCCCCTACACCCACCTCTTCAATCAGCCGGATCAGTTTCTACAGCGTAGGTCTGCAATAGCATGAGAAGGGGTTTCCATTGAGGGATCGTATTCATAATTTTATCAACAACTGGTCCGTATTGTTTAGGATCCCTGGGTTATGCAGACTGTTCTGGGATTCCAGCAGGAGTCTGAATCCCATGAATCTAGTTCCCAATGTCCTGCCATCTGATAAATGTTGGTATTGAAAAAGCATCAATATATCCAACATCACATTCAACACTTCTCCACTCCCGCACAATTGGGGGAAATGATGGGTTTAATCCAGTCAGATGTGGTCATTTGGCATAGTTAAAATTGTATTAGTGATTAAGGATGACCATACCATATGCTATGGCAGCATTTGTCCAGAGAAAACCTAATACCCCCTACATGTGACAAACAAATAGAGAAGAGTTCAGGTGAGATAGATGGCTCATTGCCTTCTTGGGAATGTGGCACGTATGTACTGAGGGATAATTCGTAATGCCGAACTTCTTTCAATAGAGGATGGGTGACAGAACCTCTTGGTTGTTTCAGTTTTATAGATTCGGGTTGAATTCCACTGTGGCAGACTGCAATACCTTTAGTAACCACATTGCTTCATGCTACTACAACACATGGGATAAAGTGCAGTTTCCACCACAGATCAAGTTTAGTCAATAGAGTAATATGGGGAGGATACATTCAAATTTTAATGGGACAGAGTATAAACTGCACCCTTTCAGAAAACTAATGGTCACAAATGTGTGATCACACCAAGTCAGTATCTGTGAACTCCTGATGTCAATTTTTCTAGTTTACAGTCTGAACAGGGCATTCCTATTGCAATTTATATCCAGTTATATCACTGATCGATGATTTACACAGTGCTTTACAATTATAAAAATAATAATGCAATGCGTCAAAAAAGCACACACATTCTAACATTTTAGAAAGACACACAACCAGTAAAAATATAAGATTATTATGTCTCTGCAGAAAAAGATAGTCCTTCAACGGTTTTTGAAACACAATTAAAGAAGTGTCTGACCATAGTGCAGACAGTTCCAGAAGGCTGGAGACAAACAGGGACAAGCTTGATTTTTTGTGTCTTTTTTTACCTTTGGAATTTCCACAACATTTGTTTCCTGATAATGGGACATCTCCCTAAAAAATGCAGTTTCAAAGAAAGATTAACAGGTTAGCTTAAACACGCAACTTTAAAGATTAAACAGCAGAGTTTGATGATAATGTATGCTTTAGTTAGGAGTCCGTGCAGAGAGTATACTATTGGTAAGACAGAGTCAAATTTTCTATCTGCCACAATTAGATTTGCAGCTAATTGAAGAGCCACTTTCAGGGACCTTAACATGGAACAATATACATCTGCCAAGGCATTTCCACCATCTACACGAGAGAGCACCAAATATTGAACCAGAGAATGAATGCAGTCAAAAGAACCAATGATTAGCTCTTACAAAGAATAGAGGCTTGACAATTGACTAGTTTAATATTTTGGAGTCATGTCATTTCATTGATAGATGACTATCCAGAATAAATCCTAACGAGTTAGTTGAGACATTTAATGATGGTACGTTAGCCCCCAACTGCCTTGGAAGGGAGCAAAGACTCCACTTGATTGAAAACTTCATCTGGGCCAAACAGTAAACATTCTTTATTTAAATTATTATGATATTTTAGATAAACTGAGCTCATCACGCTTGCAGTGGCCAAGAGGCAGCGCACCAGGTAACAGACATCATCCTCAGATGACACTGACATAACCTTCATGTTGTCCACATGTTGATGAATGGAAATGTCATGTTCTAGCACCAAATCCTCCAGCAGTTCCCTACAGAGATTAAACAATATTGGGATCAATATAAACGCAGATGCATCTGACATAACACGCGAGCAGTGGAAGACGTTGAAGGTCCACGATGAAACATTTGCTGCCTTTCAGACAAAGAAATTGGATCAATTTCAAGATGGCAGCCCCAAACCCATGCGCTGCGATATGATATTCAAGATCACGCCATGGTCCACCGTGTCAAGCACCACTGAGGGATTAATCAGTAACAACACAGATGTGCCACGAGTGTCAGTAATGTGTAGTGTGACTTGGAGAATAGCAGTCTCAGTGCTATGGTTCCACCTAAAGTTGGACTGATAAAGCCTCAAAAGGTTCCACCATAAGATATTACTATTAAGCTGAACGGAAACTGTCTTTTGACCAATCTTTCCTAGACAAAGCAGATTAGAGACTGGATGAAAATTGCTTAGGAGTTCCTGACCTAGAATATTGTTTTTTTAAATATGGGGTGATAATACCAGTCTTTAACAGATCATGAAACACATCTCCAGACTCGGAGTAAACTGTACTAATATGAAGCGGCATCGCAGAAGACATAGAATGTTTCTTAATAAAGTTGTCTGGAAATAAATACACTGAATCAGTTTTAACATTTATTCTACGAATGGCATAGGAAAAGAGGACCAATGCTCTATTACACATTTATCTGAGGTTTACAATTCGAATGCATCTCAAAATTAGGGTATGCCTTATCTATTGCCTTATCTATAAAGAAATGGTTACATTTCTCACACACTCTGTAGAAAGTTCATGGATGGCTCTTCTTTTGAGATTTACATATTTTTATATAGTACCAAAAAGTGTTTTTGATATATCATCTGCAGGATTAATAGACAGTGAATAATACTTTTATGTTGTTGCTAGATAACTTTCAATTGTTGTATAGTGCAATGATTGGCAAGTTACTTAACACAGCTTTAGTTATCCTAAACAGTGGCTTAGCAACATCTGAGCCCAGTTTTGAATGTGTTTACTTCAGAGGGCTTATGCCTCACATTCCCCCTTCCCTTATAGAGACACTGGGCCTCATTACGACCCAGGCATTAACTAT
This sequence comes from Ambystoma mexicanum, assembly GCF_040938575.1. Taxonomy (NCBI): domain Eukaryota; kingdom Metazoa; phylum Chordata; class Amphibia; order Caudata; family Ambystomatidae; genus Ambystoma; species Ambystoma mexicanum. Next base: position 1,055,779,498 of record NC_090935.1, read on the forward strand.
GGCGCTACTAGCGCCATGGTTGAAGACGGATTCCGCCATGGTGAATGGCGGAATTACCGCCCCATTCCAAGGTTGGCGGGGCGGTAATTCCCCATTCACCATTGGCCCTTCCCCATTCCCATTCTTGCCCCCATAGGGCTCAATGGGAATGGGGAAGGCAGTAATTACGGCACCGCAAATTGCGGTACCGTAATTACATCCAAGGTCCCTTTGCGGGTCCCTTCCTTAACGTCTGGTAAAACCAGCCGTTAAGGACGCCAAAGGAGGCTGGTAAAACTAGCCGTTATGGTAGGGACCTGCAAAGGGACCTCGTAATTGGGCGGTCAGGGATTACCAGCACCAGTGCCCTTACCGGTACCTGTAATCCCTTACCGCCCGGGTCGTAATGAGCCCCACTGACTGAAGGAGATATATTCCCTTAATTGGATCAACTTTTTGAATGTTTAGAAAATGCCACTTGTTTTCAATGTGTTGCATTGCAAGCGTAGATGTTCAGTAATTCAATATCCAAGTGATGGAAATTGCATTTGATCTCATGTGACGATTCACGGGATCTCATCAGTTCTCCCCAGAAAGGAGTCCTTCCCTGTGAGGCTAGGGAGGTGAGGTCGCTAACCAATAATCCCCCTATGGGTGGTAAAAAGTGGAAGGACCTTAAGGGGAGAGACACCATTTCTGGTGATAGGGACTCCCTTTTTGTTCAGGAAGCCCCTTACCCTCTCATCCCTGAGACTTTAAGACATTCTAAAAGTATTATTTGCCCATATGAAAGCACTACTATTGTATTGTATTGTAATTTTCCATTGAATACTTACTCAGAGGTTGAGCACAGTAAAATCAATAAAGGTCCAGGACATTTACAAGTCCTTTCTGAAACTATTGAGATGGGACAAAAACTCAATGCAGCATACCAAGCACTCATCCAAGTATTGAGACGAGGAGGCCACAAGGAATGATGAGTATGGGCCAAACGAAACAATGGAAGGACTGTGATTTTACTCTGGGGATGGCTCAGCTTATTTGATGAAGAACTACCTGGAGAGAGAATAATCAGGTGTAAAGCATGGAGTGCCCAAGAGGTTGAAAATGGGCAAGTGGACGGAACACTGAGGAAGCCGACCAGTGCTGCTGTGGACGCCAAAGGAAAGGTGATGGAGTCCGCTGCAGCCTGATTGAGCGAGGGCTTACTGGGAAGATTGAAGTTGGAAAACAGTGGCGCAATCTTATCGAGGTGGGTTGACTAGACCAAGGATGGTGCTGATACCGTTGAGCTGCAGAGTGGCCCGCAGAGTTACCGCGGGATGAAAGAAAATGAGGAAAGTAGACACGGGTGCTGGCATGGTGATCCACTGCCCCTGGTAGAACCAGTGATGTGTCCCGCTACACATACAGGTAACCGGGAACATGAGAGACCCAGTAAGGGAGTGGGGCCGACCAAGAGCAGCATCCAAAGTGATATTCCCCATCCCAGTAGTCAAGTTGAAGCTATGGAAAAGGGAGAGTGTTTGGGGAGTAATCTTCTTCATCTCAGATCTCCCTCATCCCTATGATTACCAACAACATGCCACAAGCGTCAATACACAAAGGAAGGCTCTATCTTGTCTCAGAGAGAGTGCTGAATGTAAAACGAGTGTGAGAAGCCATGTGAGAAGCCATGGGAGTGATCTCCCTCTTCAGAGAGACTGTGATAATAGAAACTTAAATGTAAAGTACACTGAATGTGATTCCCTCCATCATTGTGAGTGTGATATCAGAGAGAGAGACACAAGAACCAGTCACATTGGCCTCTCTGGTTTAAAAATTACAACTAAGAGTCAGAAGGAAAAAGATTGCATTAGGACTGGCCATTCTAATCCTATTGGCCCTGAGAATCTCAGTGCTTGTTTGAGTGACATTGAAGTTCAAAAAGGTAAAGTAACTAAGTCTCCTCAATGAGGGAGAAATAAGGAAAAGGAGGAGTTTAACTTCACCCTAAAAGGAGTTTGGAAGGAGCTACAAGAGCTCTTGAAAAGTATTGTTTCAGCTTCAAGAATGCTTACATTAATCCAGGTGAGGGGAGTCTTTGTCTTGGTTGGTTAATCAGAAAATAAAGCAACAGAATACAGAGTCAAGCCTGAAAGGAGGTTGAAGACCAGAAGACGGCTGTTTGTGTTAAATTATCATCAGTGAATTAGAGACTATCATCACAGCTGAAACCTGATAAACCAGGAGAAGGGAGTCAGCCTCCTGGTTTTTCATTTGAACTTTAACTATTCTTTAGTTAATTGTCACATGATTGTGGTGCACTGTTTCAGTAGGAGGGAGTGATCCTCCTAAGCTTTCTTACCTAGTTATTCATTTCATCTAGTGGTAGGAACAGAAGAGGATTTTGGGACAGATGGTGGTTATTTTGGTTGGTCGTTCATTCTGTCAACGAGCACCCAGTTATCTTTACTTTAGGTAGGGATTCCCATTAGAGCCAGGGAAAGGTAGGTGTTGTTTTGTGGTTAAAAATAAAATTCTATTGCCAAAATGCCACCTTTGTGCCCACCTCCTTCTTCTGGCTCTGATTTAATTCCCTGTTGTCAGTATTGCTGTAAAATATACTAAGCTGCCATGCAGAAACACTGTTGTGATATATTTGCTTTATATTCTCTTTTATGATGCATACAAATATTCATTTCAAAGAAATCTTCAAACTGTTACCATTCAAGAATGTTGATACAAAGTCTCTGGCATTTGTTGGTTACGTTTTTTTATAAAATAACTGCGTATCCTATTTCCCAAAAAATCCAGTATTAAGATATTTTGGAAATTCTCCTGCTAATCGCTATAGTACCAAGCGCCATCATGAGGTTGGTGGTAGCAGTAAAATCTGGTGATATTTCAAAAACATGCATTTTTATCACCCACCTGATAAAGTGCCAGGAAATATGAAATTATTTATGAAGTCATTACAAAAGGTGTACATTCTGCAGATATTTTAAAAGATTAGTCTTTCATGACATACAGGAATGCACTATGGCTTAACTACAACTTCCAGGGAAACATACATAGGCAGACCCTTTATGTTGGTCCGGGATGAGCTACACAGAGGATCTAAGGGACTTCCCGATCCATCATTTGCCTAAGGGTTACAGAAAGTTATGGAACACTTAGTATCCCAAAGGAAAAGCTTGCCGACACTGTCAGAATTGGCAGGAATCCAAAGCCCACGTCAACATCAATGGACAGAACATATGCAAAGAGCTTGCAGGGACCGGTAACAAAGCAGATGAAAGCGGGAAATTAATAAAAAGAAATGTGACAGGAGATGCCAGCCACCTGGCTAAACTCTATGAAGTGACCCCTAACCCTCAACAGAAGGCAACTAATATCAATATACAAAAGAGTGTTAAAAAAGTCAGCCAATGCATCCTCCCCAAAGTCCTTGGTCCTGTGGAACATCTGTGGATCCTCTACTCATCGCTGTACACATTCCTTAGGGGAAGAAAATCCACGATTCCCCATGAACAGACTGAGAAATGTATTGCTGACTGGGTTGTACCAAAGAAGTGTATATTGGCAGACCCTGCTCATTCAGGCACCTAAAACCGCTACCGTTTGCAGGCAGCAACACTCTCACTGCATCTCATTGGAGTCCCAACCCATCAGGAAAGGAACATGCCCATTCCACGTAATAATAAGGTTTAAAGATGGTGGACCAGCCTGATAATAATTTGGTCAGGGAGTCACTCTCGACTTAGGGAGGAAAATCAAATCACCTGGTGAGTTAATCGTTTCATCATGACTGGATGACTGGAGAACCACTGTGCTTTTGTAGTCAAAGCAGCCTGATAAAGTCAATCCCATACGTATTGGTCCCATTGGTAAGCACACCAATGTATAAAAGGATCCAGGCCATATGGGGAAGTATGGGATTTAGAGGTTGGAGGCATAGGAAGTTGGAGTGGAGATTGTGTATTCATTCCAGGTGAAGGAGGAGTTCAGTAGGTGGCAGAGGAGGAGATGAAGTAGGTGGTGCAGGGTGCAGAAGCATAGGAGGGAATGGTGGAGAAAGAGAGGGCCCATCAAGTGCAGTTGCTGAGCAGGTTCAAGTGGATCTAGGTCACATGGCCTAAGCCCCGCCCACCTGTCAAAGCACTGCTAAACTGTTAGTGCCTTCCTATTTTGCCACCCTTTTGCCCGACTTAAGCATCCCTCCACCCTCTTTTCCTTGGCAGTTGGTGAGGAGGTGCAAGTGGATCTCTGTCATATGTCCTAAGCCCACCCCCCTGTCAATCACAGCTAAACTGTTGATGCCTTCCTATTTTGCTGCCTTTTTGCCCTACTTAAGCAGCACTCCAGCCTCTTTTCCTTTGCAGTTGATGAGCAGGTGCAAGTGGGTCTAGGTTTTGTGGACTAGGCCTCACCCACCTGTCAATCACTGCTAAACTATTGGTGCCTTCCTATTTTGCCACCCGTTTGCTACACTTTAGCAGCCCTCCAGCCTCTTTTCCTTTGCAGCTATTGTGCAGGTGCAAGTGGATCTAGGTCACTTGGCCTAAGCCCCACCCACCTTCTAAGCCCTGCTTTTTTCTTTCTGCCCTTAACTCTTAGATCAATGTTGTCTCTCACCTGGGCAACTGAAGTGAAGGGCAGATAAAGGAAAGAGCGATACCGGTTTGGACACAGAGGCCCCCAGGGCCCAAACCCCTGCTCAGACAACAGGTAAGCATGCACCGACATGTGTTTTCTCCCTTTGTCCCCACATTCCATTCCCATTATCACCAGGCAACGCCAATGTTGAATAGACTGCCCCTCCTCTAAGAAATGGACTCCGGAAATGCAGCAACCTCACCCACATCAGCCTCAAGCCCATCAGCACCCCCTCACCAGGAGCAACACAGGCGTTTCTGCTCACCAACGTCTGCTCAGCTATCACCCATGCAGTAGACATCGCCTATCTCATCACTACAAACTACCTTGGTGCCATATTCATCACCAAGTCCTGGCTGACACCCACCTCCAGCCACATCCTAGATGTCCTTGTCACTGATGGCTACAGCTTCCAACAACAAAGACTGACCAAACAATGCAGCTGGAGGAATTGCAATCATCCACAAGACCTTGTGGCCCGTCAAAAGACCTGACGTCAACACCTTTGGCCCTTAGATGTCCTCTCCTGCCTCTTCCTGCTCTTTCCAATGGATTTGGTCAGTTTCCATCTCATCTACAGACCACCCATCTCAACTCAACACCACTTCATCAGAGACTTCAACAACCTGGTCACCACCATGTCCCTCACGCACGCCAACCATATATTTCTAGGCGACTTTGACCTCCCAGGCAACAAGGCCGCTAAACTGATGAAGGAAGCTCTCCTCAGCCTTGTCAACACCCTCTGCCTCACAAAGCACACGAAAAGACCCAATGCATGAGAAAGGTAACAGCTTCAACGTAATCCTCACTGTACTGCCTTTCCTCCACTAAAGCTCTCCTCTCCTGCTTGACTGGTCTCATCATCTGGCATGCATTTTAACATCCTGCAGACCACCCCAGTCAAGTACTCCTAGCAGAAACCCATCAGACAAACCTTCAGGTCCTTCAAGAACTTCTCTCATAGAAGACCTCGCCAACTCCACCTCACCTCCACCTCACATGGACCAAACACCCCCAACCAAACTGCGACTCTCTGCTGGAAGCATTCAATGCCACCCTCTCAGCCTCCATCGACCGTCACGCACCTCAGAAACAACGCACCTGCAAACCGAAACCATCAGCACCCAGGTACATGCAAGTACTCAGCCTCAGCAAAAGGGTCATCAGGAAACAAGAGAAGACCTGGTGCCCCAACAGGACTGCATCCGACCTGGCGCTCCTCATGGAACTCTGAACAACCCATCAACAACTAATCAACACAGCTATGGCTTCATACTATCAGAACACCATAGCAGAAGCCGACCACAAAAGCAGAGCCCTCTTCAAAGCGGCCAATCACTGTGTCAACCCACTACCCGACCCTCCAATATCACACTCCATAGAAAAATACACTGCAATCAACACCTTCTTCATTGACAAAATTAGCAAGATTTGCCAGCACATAGATACCAGCATCCATACACCCACCTCATGTCCCTCCTCACAAAATCTGCACACCCTAGACAACATTCAAGCCGCTCTCTACAGAGGCCCTGGTAGAAACCCTGGCCACCCTCATAGCCACATTGTGATGCTGGAAATGCATTGGAGGGACAGGGCATCTGTAGCCTTGTCCTTTACTGCTTTTTATTGTGTATTCTGTTGTGTTCCTCACGCAGGAGTTCATGTGGGACTCCTACTGGTGCAGCTCTCTCTTCTGGTTTGGTGTACAGACCTATGGGATACCCTTATGGCAACCATGGTTGGGGGTACAAACCTGTGCCCCAGTGTATGTTTTTGGGCACCTGTGTTTGGCCCACAGAGCAGTGTACGGGCTGGTGGCAGCTCCATGCGGAATTGATAGGTGCCCTGAGCTTCCTCCATTTTCGGATGCCCATGCCATGTAATTAGAATCAGTGGATTCCTGATGGAGACAAGATGGCCCTCGTGGCCCCTTGCCTTCCATCGCCTGTTACCTTGGTTTTCCCAAAGTCCCGGGAAGCCCTGACTCTGTCCCTTCCCCCTGACTGGCTGTTGGGTGGAAGTTCCATAGATTGTAGTGTGGAGAAATGCCAAACTGACTGGCTGGAGCCTTCCCAATGACTGTATGTTGTGGGTACTTCTGTGGGTGGGACCTGAGTGAATGGAGTGTGTGACGAATACGTATTCTGTGTTGTAGATGATTAGTATCTGGTGTTTAACCTAATGACTAAGCCAGCCCTTCCCGAAACTGGTATGAATGCAGTGTGTAGTGTTGAATCGCGTGGTACTTTCCCAAATCCACATTCTGTGTTGTGAGTGTCTGGATGGAGAAGAATGGCCTGAATGCACTGTCCGTCTGATTGGCTGACTGACTGCCTCTATGCCCTTCTGAGTGATTGGTTGTGTGAGTGTGACCCAGCAGAGTTAATGGGAGATCAACAGTATATCTGGGGGCCTCTCACTGCTAGAAATTGTTCAGAAGCTAAAGGTGAAACTGACATTGAAACTGAAGCTTAACCTTAAAGCCCTGCTGGAAGAGAAGTATTGCTGTTGCTCTACTTCGTCGATCTGAAAGCTGCTGTGTCTTCAAGAACTGATCCAGAGAGTACCTGGTTAGGCGCCCTCTTCCCGAGCTATGAGGGACCATCGTACACTGCTAACCTTTGCCGAACCTCCCCAGAAGTCAGACCCTCGACAGGCGGCCGACCAGAGACGGTGGAAAATGAAGAGAAGCACCGAACATTCCGACCACCGTCGTCGACCAGGGTTCGCAGCTTTGCTATAACCGCTGGAGGCCCGTCGCAGTTAGTTGCCCAGAAGCAGGGACTGTTTGACGCTGTGCGTCGACGACCGGAGCCGCAACGCTCCATTGATTAAGATATTTGATTCCCGGACACGCTCATCTGCACCGCCGACCGCCTTATCCTGCCAGAGAAGGCCAGGCAGTTCGCCGCACAGAGGAGCATCCGCCAGTGGGTTTCCCGCCACCCAAAGACCATAGAGACGCCGGACAACTCGATGCCCTTGCTGGGCCACAGTTCTTCACAAACTCTTTGCGGTCCTGAACTATTGACATCGAGGTGCCCCCCACGCCTATTCCTTGCAGGACGTCTTCGACTTATCGTAGACGAGCACCGCCAGGACCGAAGCTACTGCCTCAACGTCACCAATCTTTTCATCGAGGATCATCAACACCAAGTTCACCTTCTTTGAGGCACTCAAGAAGTATCCATCGCCACCTCCTCGAGGAACTCTGCCATTCCAGGTACATTGGGGTGGTAGAAACAATTTAGAAGGAAATAAGACTCATTGAACAATATATGGGCTGGGCTTGTAGTGTATCTTTATTTTACAGGTTGCCCAGGTGGGGGGATCTCCACACAGAACTGTGCCTAGCGGTAGGGGCCCAGTTTTCTGCCAATTGTTCTAACCAACTGCTTTCCTCCTATGTCTATTATTGGTTACCTTCATTAATTGATTTTTGTGACATTTGACCAGAGTACAGGTGATACACGTTAATGAAATCTGATAATAATTGTGGTACCACTTATAACTGTATATATTTGCCATTGTAGATTAACTGAGCACAAAGTTATTGTGATTGTGTATATAACCTTGAAACTTAATTATATAAAGACTGTATTTTCACTAATACAGTGTGCAGACATTCCTTTGTGGGTGCTTGGGGACTAAACTGTACTTAAGAACCAGCCTGCATCACCTCCTGAGAAGCTAGGCCTTGATTGCTCTTCCATTGCTACCAACAATAGAGAATCTTGGCTGGGGTTCTCTGTGCCTCTCCTCTATCATAGAGAGAGTAGAAGTACAGACAGCCCCCTCCAGTCTTTACACACATCATATATAGATGACATCCTCTCAGCATCCATCCTCAAGACCCTCTCTGCAGAAGCTATGCTTCCCTACCTGGAGATCATCAACGGCTGCCTAACTCAAGGTATCCTTCCATCGACCCTAAAGACAGGACAAATATGACCTCTTCTAAAGAGACCCACTCTGGATCCCTACAAGCTAGGTAACTATCGCCCCATCACCCATCTTCCCTTCCTAGGTAATATCATAGAGAAAGCTGTAGCCACACAACTGCAGCAACACATGAACACCAGCAACCTCCTCCAAACCTACCAATCCGGGTTCAGACACAGATGTAGCACTGAGACAGAAACCATACAGGTGGTTGATGACGCCCTCACCATCCTTAATGATGGCCACCCCTGTCTCCTGGTCCTACTCAACCTCTCATCCACTTTCAACACAGTAGACCACCAGGTGCTCACAGACACCCTACATCGGTGCATGGGGATCAGCAACCTTGTCATACGCTGCTTCAAATCCTGCCTGGCCATCCGCCAGCTGTTTGTTCAGCTGGACTCCTCTAGATCGTCAATTCTACTCGTCACCTGTGGAGTACAGCAGGGGTTTATCCTCTCCCCATAGAGCCGCTGGAAGCCCTCTAAGCCACGCACAACGTCCACATTCACCAATATGCCAATGAAACACAGCTATAACTCAAGATAGACTCCATCAAAGACTTCCACAGGCTCAAAGCCTGCCTCTCGCTTATACAGTGTTGGATGTCCAGTCGATACTTGAAGCTCGACCCCTCCAAGACTGAATTCCTACTGCTCACCAACAATGCCGAAAAGCCAGACATACAGACCTGGCTATCAACCATGAACCCTGAGGGCTTCAAACCCGAGTACACCTCCTGCACCGAATCCCTCGGGTTCCACATTGACAAACACCTCTCCATCAAGACACACATAGCTACGAAAACTCAGACAGCTTGGTATCAGTGCTCCCTCCTGCAGAAAGTCAAGCCCTTCCTCCCACTGGACAACTTTAGATCCACTGTTCAAGCACTGGGCCTATCCCACCTGGATGGAGGCAATGCCCTCCTTGAAGGCCTCCCATCATTCTCCCTTGTGCCCTTTAGAAGTGTATTACACGCAGCTGCATGCCTCATCAAGGGTCTATGCAGATACGACTGCATCACCGCGGCCCTCATCGACCTCACTGGCTCCCACTGTACGTACAAATCCCCTTCAAGTCTTGCTACATCATCTATAAGGCAGTCACCCTCAAGTCACCCAGCTACCTCAATGACAAATGCAGCATCTCTCGCAGACGGCGCATCACCAGAAGCCAGGACACATGCAGACTTGAAATCCACTGCTACTAAAAGGAAAGGACCGGAAAATAAGCCTTCTCTGCCTACACCCCAAGACTATGGAACATCCTCCCATCAGCATCAGACCCGCCCCCATGCTCCTACAATTCAGAAAAGAACTCAAGACCCACTTCTTCAAGGAGTCTCTCCTCCTCAACACCTAGGCCATCACGTCACCCACTGCACCACCTAACTCACTAGACGCCATCCACTCCTCTCTTCCCCACCACCCTTTACAGGTGTACCCCTCCTCTGTTCCCCTATTTAACTTACCCCCGCTGTATGTCTGTAATAGCCTCTGAAAAGTGCTTTGTGATGCATCTGTACTGCTGTGTTTTATACCTCTGTAAAGTGCTCTGTTGTGCATCTGTATTGTTATATACATCTGTAAAGCTCTCTGTGTGTATCTGTCTTGTTGTATACCTCTGTAAAGTGATCCGTTGCTTCTCGAAGCTAGGTTGGCACTCAATAAATACCATAATAATAATTATTATAATAAAGGTTAGGTGTGGGATTAACAACTAGGAGAAAGAAGGTGGAAGTTAAGACCAGGAAGGGAGAAGAAATGAAGGCGAGAGGAAGTCACTAAGGAAAGAGGAAGTGCCCAATATATAAGACAGAAGATAGTACACAGGTGGGGGAGAGATGGTGGCATTGGAGAAAAGAGGGAACAAGGAGGCGAAGGTTGTGATACCTAACCAAGAGGAAAGAATGAATGCAACATCTAAAGAAGGTACTGTTAGGGAGAATTCTCATATATGTGCTAATTCCCTTCACCTTAGAAACCCTCAGCAACATTACTGGATTTTGAGGACTTGATTTTTTTACCTGGAGAGAGTGTGAGCCTTTTTTCCCAATCTCTCAAGTATTTTGATGTGTGTTTTACTCTTGTGTTCTTTGATTATGGAGTTTTAGACATCTCCATAGGCATCATCTTTTCAGTTGTTTCACACAGCACCTCAGTGCAGTCACACAGGGAAGCCTTTTAGGCTGTCCGAAGGTTTAAATACCTTCTTTGGGATAAACTAATGTTTCCCAGAGAAAGTAAATTGACATTGACTTTACTAGCCGTTCCAAATTCCTCAACCCAGCACACACTATCTTACAATAGAGTGCTGGAAGGGTTACTTAGTATCCCCTGTGTCTAGAAACTCATGTAGCAGTCAAATGCTACCCTTTCTCTCGAAATGGCTGGTGGCAGTGGTTTTACAACAATCTACCATGATTTTTCCCGATCGCGGGATCCCTGTTTTTCAAGATGGCGTCTGAGCCCCCTTTGTTTAAACAGGACCTGGTCTGTTTTCGCCATTTCTTTTTGGAAAGGTCCTTCTAGAGTTTGTCTCTGTGCGCCAAACCACGTTTGGTCCCTTTTTTCCTATGCCTTTGATGGGCTTCAGGACTGAAGACCGACTCTGGCGCCCGAGTGTCTGGGGTGGGCAGGAAGTGAGGGAGGTGCCCGAAACTCCCTGTGCTTTGTCTCCAAGGAGACCCAAATGCACTTTGGCATGATTGGCTGGCTGACTGTCCGGCAAGGACAGTCACCCTGCTTGGTGAGTGGCAGCTAGGCTGGAATGAGTGGGAGGAAACTGGATAAAAGGTGAGTCTCTTGGCTTGGAAGGTAGAGTCGGCCACTGGAACGAAAGAACCGAAGACGAGCTGGAAGAGGATGGCTGCTACAACTCTTGGACCGTTGGTTTGCCCGGTGAAGCCCTGCTGCAGGTCCAAATCGCCAAGTTCATCTCGACAGAGAAGCCCTTCAAGGACGACTTCTCCCTTTGAGTTGGTGGAACAAATCAACTCGTAAGCCACCTGGATACCATTCTCGGAGTTGGTTGTATTTTCCTCAGAGTGCTGCAGGAAACCGAATAGCCAGGGAAAAGGACACCAGTTTGTGTTCTTGACTACAGCTACCGGAATTGAAGATTTGCCTTTGCCAGCTTTTTGACCTGTCCCAGTGCAGTGCAGGAGTCCCCTGACCTCCTCCCTCTTGTCCCCATGACTGAGGCTCAGGAACAGCGAGATTTGCAGGAACTGCCAGGAACAGACTTCTTACACTGCATCTTTTGTTCATTGTAAGGTACTGTGAAAACCCGACCGATAGAACTTACCTCTCTCTGCAAAAGTGCTTGAAACTTTGGCAACTTGCAGGCCTAGTCAGCTTGTGACTCAACATATGCATCTTTATTTTACGAACTCCTCTGAGAACTTTGGCAAAGACTTTTCCGTTTAACTTCCAGAACTGCTTTATCCTATACAAGACATTAGCCCATTGACTTTGGCCAAACCTATTGCATTGAATCAACTCCTCTGCTGAACTTAAACTATTTGCACTGTTTAAGAAGAACTCTAATACTCGTTTTATTAACTTGTGCCTTTTTGCTCCTACTTCAAATGCTCTGAATGCCATTTTTCTCCTCCTTCAAAGTAGTTTAAAGGCCTCAGAACCTGATCTTGTGAAGTACTGAAGTATATTTTTATGTTATATAGTTTGCCTCTTTCTTGTGAATGTTTTATAACTGACTGTGAAATAAATTAATAAGTGTTTTACCAAGAAACCTTGAGTATAAGAGTCTATTTGAATACTTGTAATTATAGACCTCTGTGTAACACCCTTACAGCTCACATTCCCTCTTGAGATAAGCCTGGCTGCTCAGCAACGCTACCACAAAACTGTGTAGTAAAGACTTATACCAAAGGTTGGTTTTGCTTACACCTGTAGTCCGAGTTGTTTGTAGTGGTCCCAAAGAGTACTGCATACAAAATTTGCCTAATAGGTACAAGAGAAAATGTGCTGAGTGTTGTGGATTATCAAGGAGGAAATGAAGGAGGAAATGTCACTTACAACCAGGAATGCATCCACTTAATGCCTGCTTCAAGCTTAGTCCCAAAAAGATGAAATCCCTTCTCTTCCCTCAAATATGAACACCCCCACATCCACAACTGGGTGTAAGCCATCAAACACATAGGCTTCGCTCTGCAGTGGACACCCTGGGGCTCAATTTGGAATTCCCCATAAAATCTGCCACCAAATTGACATCATGTGCACGTTTGACTGCAAATGTGCAAAGCAAGAACGTGTGTATGCCGCCTTTTTCTCCGCACGTTTACTCTCCATTTTGTAAAGTGAGTAAACACTGCCTGTGATGCTTACATTTCAGGTAGCATTTACTTTAAATTGTGAGTGCTGTTTGCCATGTTTACATGGTAAGTGGCTTCCACAATTGCAATTAAGTGCTGTCTGGTCGTGTTTCATTTTCATTCTGAACTCATGTTCACAATTACAAATAAACATGTCGGACAGCATTTAATTGTAATTGTAAATGCAGCCTGTCATGCAAACATGACAGGCAGTGCTTACAATGGATATTTATGGGGTTAGTCTGCTTCATGCTGGATCAAAAAGTAGGCAGACATGATCAGCATTTGTGCCGACATTAACATCCATGCCAGTGTGAATGCTTAGGGCATTTGTATGCCGGGGAGGAAGGAAGTGGCGGAAAACCCAAGTGGTGTTTCGTTGCTCCTCTCTGTCATACAAATAATTGAAAATGAGGAGTGATGTTAATGGAAGGAGTGAAAGCCTTACAAAAGGCTTTTACTTCTTTCATTAATGTTACATGTTCATCCAAAATTAGCCCCCTTTGTCAAGGCTCTAGAATTCCACATACAGAGCCCTAGCTCTTTTCAAAACACATATCATTACGAAAATGCATACAGCTTGGTGCCAACAATCTATCCCTTCCAAGGTGACATCAGCTTCAGCAACACTGTGCATGTTCTGATCCTATCACACCTTGCTGACGGAAATGCACTGCTCACCAGCCAAGAGGGTAAACAAAAGGGAAAGCCCTATACACTGGGGAGGTCAAAGAGGGCATCAGGCACTAGTGAACAAAGGGAGAGCTGACCTACCCACATGGGTTGTTTCACACACTTCTAATTTCTATGTGATTATTTAGCTACAGGTGAGGCTCATGTAGAGTTTGCCCCCAAGAGCAATACATGTTGAACCCAGAAAATGCTTTGGATATATCAATCAATCTATATCTCCGGCTGACCCATTTGGAGGCAAAGGCACCAATCTGGAGCAGGCGAGCAGTAACTCTGACTGACTACTGTATTGACTTAGTAGCCATTATTTAATTTGAAATTTAAAACAAAAAACAAACATTTTTTTAAAGTGTAAAACAACTTCAATTTCAGGTTCAGGTAATCAACAACAAATGGTGAACATATTGAATTACAGGTTTTTACCATCAAATGGTGTACATACATATAAGTTCATACAGGCATTGATGTGAACAGATCAAGTGTCACAAATAATGCCACAAATACAACAAGCGAAAGTATTTGCGAACAGAATTCATTACAAATACACAAAAACCACAAATCTAGAACAACAGCATTCGTTCTGTGAACATGGTAAGTAAGACAGTCTTATTCTGCCATAGTCATGTGTGGTGTAAGGAGACAAGTGAATTAGCCACCAACAGGAGTCTAGCCTCTTAAAAACTGGTATATAAGAGAAATTCTTAGTCTTATAGCCTACAAATAAGCTATTTCTACTACTGAACCAGTTCCAAAAAAGAAGAAATAATTTCCTGGTGGACTCAGAGGTCAGTTAATGAGTGCTGTGGGTGTGTGGAAACCAGACCTAGGTCAACGTCAGTAGATGTATTCCTGGTGTTTTGAGGTGGGCTGCAATGTGATTACGTGTCCAAAGACGTTTCGGCGGGCAGTAAAGGCTACCTTCATCTGGACCTACGGATGTCGCTCTTGAAAAGGAGTGCTACTGTAGTCACTGGTGAAAGTGAGCCTCTTGTGTAGGGGTTGAATGTAGAGCAATTGCGCTGCAGGGCGCTTGTGCTAGGTTCACAGGGTCCCAAATAAGAGTTCCAAGATGTGGACTGAGGTTATCAAGTCGGGGATGACTTCCGACAATTGGTCTGTGTAGAGCAAAAAAGTCCCAGGGGAAGTAAATTCCTTCCAGGCGGGCGCCAATGGTGTGCTGGAGTCTCATCCGGTGGTGGGCACAATGAATGGTGCCATGCTGGGGAGAACGTGTCAAACGAGCCAGTCTGCGTCCCGAGCTGTCGGCCACTGCTCAAGGGTAAATTTAGTAAATGCTGCCTAGCATGCTTGCATGTCAGACAGCATTTACTTTTAGCTGTGAGTGCTGCTTGCCATGGTTGCATGACAAGTGGCTCTCACAATTGCAATGAAATGCTGTCTGGCATGCTTACAAGCAAGGTAAGCAGTGTTAACAATTACAAGTGGCACAGCGTTTAATTGTAATTGTAAATGCTGCCTGTGGATCAGTATGGGGTCTGCCTGCTTCATGCTGGAGCAAAAAGCAGGCAGACCCCATTAGCATTTGCGCCACATTACAGTCCATCCAGTGCAAATGCCTAGGGCATTTGTGTGCCAAAGAGGAAGGAAGTGACAGAAACACAAGTGGTGTTCTGCTGCTCCTCTCCACCGTACAAATAATTGAAAATGAGCCGTGGCCTTAATGTAAGGAGTAAAAGCCTTAAACAATGTGGCAAAAATGACCAATGTGGCAAAAAACAGAATAAGTTGGACCGATGCCAAACTTGTTTCATATAGACACACCCTGGAGAGAAATGCGAACCTAGCAGATCCAGCACACTACACAGATTTATTAGCACCATATATTAATACTGTCACTATAATGAGGACTGGCCGTCCTTAATATAGACATGCATTTGACTCTGAGATTCAAATCAAACGAGCAGCATATCGAAAACAGAGAAGATGTTTGTTAGCTATAGGATCTAAGACCTGTCGTCAAGATCTGAATAATGCCAAATGCCTTTACAAAAACTAGCTCAAGTCTCACAAGCATATAATGTTCCAACATGATAGTGAGCACATCGGACGGGCAATGGCTAATAGAAATTCTGCTGAGATGTGGCATCTATTAAATACTCAACCCTACCACAGTCAGGCGCACGCTCAATTAATTGTGATCAATGAAGACAGGTGGATTGAATATTATACTAGTCTATATGCTGATCCGAGTTTTAATGCATTGCAGAGTTTACCAATAACCCATGCATGCTGGTCCCTGAAGTTCCTCCCGTCGGACATCGAAGAGTTGATCGGTCGGGCCAACTCATCTAGGGCTGCAGGTCCCGATGGACTCACCAACTGCATACTTATAGCAAATATTTCTGAATGGGCGTTGATCTTGTATCAAATTTTCCAACTTGCAATAAAGTCCCACAAAGTACCGAAGCCTTGGAAAACCTCTGTGATCATACCCATTTTCAAAAAGGGAAATCGCACGTTACCCCAAAACTATCGACCTATTGCATTGTTGGATGCGCCAGGCAAGATTTTTACAAAGTTAGTGCTTAGAGACTTTAATGCCTGGACGCTTGCAAACGATTTACGTGATCGGAATCAAACTGGCTTTGTGCCAGGAATGGGCACGCATGTCAATTTAATATGCCTAAATGCAATCAAGGGTCAGTGCCAGTCCATGAGGCAACCAGTCTACTTTGCGTTTGTGGACTTACACTCCGCGTTTGATTCCATCTCGCAAGTTAAGCTGCTGGAGAAATTAAGAAGAGACCATTGCCCAGTAACCTTATTTGAAATCATTCAAGTGGTACAGTCAGGCACTTCCATGCGTGTTCGCCTCTCACTGGATGGTGTCCTTTCTGCGCCCATACATAAAGCTCGTGGTCTTAAGCAAGGGTGCTTACTGGCATCCTCAGTATTTAATTACTTTATACACAATGTCAAACATGTATTTGCAAAGATCCAATCTGACTCTCCCAAACTGGTTAATGAACCCATAAAGGCGTTGTATGCAGACGACCCTGTCTTAATCTCCAAGACCCAAGTGGGTCTTTAAAAACTCTTAACAGTTTTTCAAGATTATATACAACTAAATGAATTAAGACTGAACACCGAGAAAACCCAGGTTGTCCTATATGCTCCGACAAAAGTTGGATTGAAATGTTTTACATGCTGTGTAAACAAAATACAACTGCAAATTGCAGCCCAATACACTTATTTGGACACGTGTTTTGAGGGCACAATCAATTCAAAAAGCCAGATTACCTGTGTTGAAAAGAAAATAAACACAGCAGTATGTCAATCACAAATTATCATGTATAGGTATGGAAAGTTTTCCATTAAACCAGCATGGTTTTATTGGAATCAGAAGGCGGTGCCGGCACTATTGTATGGCATGGAAACCTTTTCACTCACAGCTGGTTTTCAATTTGATAAGTGGGAGGCTAAATTTTGGAGGCAGATTTTACACCTACCGTTGTGTGTACCACATTCATGGATTAGATACGAACTCGGGTCGGTGTCTTTATATTTCTTACACAACTGGCGATGTTGTTCTTTATTTAGGAAATGCTTGATTTCCACTAATAGTAATATTGTATTGAGAGTGTTGTCTGCCTATATGTTTATAACGAAGCACTGTTTTATGGCTGACTGGGTAAACAATGTGTGTCAAATTTTAGCAAATAGTGATATCACCATTGAGTTGCTGATTACCAACCCAGATAAAGCAAAACAAAAATTATACAACACAGATTGGATTTGCACATGCGAACTGTGCGTTAGTTACAAGGAAGGTAATGCATGCAGGTTTCCTCTGAAAAAAATGCGTACCTTACCTGTTTACTTAATCAGAGCTCCAACACCACAATACAGGCTAGCAATTTTACGTTTGCGATTTAATCTGTGGCCTGTAAAAGACATTGGGCCTCATTACGACTCAGGCGGTAAGGGGTTTACGGCGGCGTAAACAGCGCCGACCCTTACTGCCTGATTCCGAGGTCTCTTAGCGCCATGGAGGTTTTAACACCTGCTTTTAGCAGGTGTTAAAATCCATGGCGCTAAGGGACCATGGAGTTAATTACGCCACTGTAATTTACAGTAGCGTAATTAATGCCTTCCCCACTCCCATTATGCCCTATGGGGCAAAAATGGGAATGGGGAAGGGTAAATGGGGATTGGGGACTTACCGCCCCGCCAACCTCGGAATGTGGCGGTAAGTCCGCCAACCACCATGGCGTAAACGTAGTTTACGCCATGGTGGTAAAGGTACGACCCAGGCGGTAACTTACCGCCTGGGTCGTAATGAGGCCCATTCTTGCAAAACGGCATCTGATAGATTTGCAAGCAAATGTGTGCAGATTCTGTAATGATACAAACGCCCCAGAAACTCTGGAACACTTGATAACTCAATGTTTGGCTCTATGTCATCTTAGACAAATACACTATGACAAACATTGTAAGTTCCTAGGCAATTTAGAATACAGCACCTGTTGGACAATTATCATGAGCAATGAACAACTACCACTTCAATTGGCGACCATTCATTTCTTAAATAGCCTTCAGATAGATACAGGAACATCTTGGGAGTGTAACTTAAGTGGATGCTAACACAGAATTGCCTTTGTTCGTTCAAGCATCAAAACAATAGCAAACTATTGTATATGTCATGTCTTTAGAAAGGTAGATGTACATCTTTTATGATTCAATGTCATATTTGTGCAAGGAACCATTTATTTTATTTTCCTGATATGGACGGCTTGATTTTTTTGCTTGTGCATAGCTCATGAGTTGTACCTCACGAACTCTGTTTTTTGTTTTTCTTTTTTTCATTTATTTTATGTAGATTGTCCTTTTAAATGTTGATGAATTTATTATGTTGTTGTAACAACATTGAAAGGCTGTTTTATGGTTACGTTTTTATGGTTATGTTACAATTATTATGCATTGCGTTCAAAAGCAAATTATTTTACTGTGATGTAACAATATTGAAAGGATGATTAAATTCAACTAAAACAATAATTAAAAAAATAAAAAAATAAAAAAACAAACAAGGCTTTTACTTCTTTGATTAACGCTGCCTGCTCATCTAAAATGAGTCCCCCACCCCCATGACACGATTCTGGGATTCCACATATAGGACCCTGTTTCTTTCAAAACACCTATCACAACGAAAGCCCATGCAGCATGGTGCCTACAATCTATCCCTTCCAAGGAGACACCAGCTTAGCAACACTGTCCAGGTTTTGGTCCTATCTCATCTTGCTGACAGAAATGCCCTGCTCACCAGCCAACCGCCTCTGCTCAAGCACCTCTGGGGGGCATCATCCATGCCATTGCCCTCAACAAATATGACTGCATAAGGCCTACACTTATCAACATTCACTGGCTACTACTACCTTCAACATGTACAAAGTTGTCGCCAAGCATGTTCCCTCCTATCTCCCAGAAAGAGCCACCAGCTCTGGTGCCTCGTGCATCATCAGAATGCAGGCTCTATCCTGACTAGTGCAGCAGAAATGCAAAAAAAAGGAACCAAGAAAGGAGCGCTCGTGATCTACAACCCAAGAATTAGAAACAGCATATGCATCAATATCAGAATCACCTCCACCCTCAGGCAACTCAGAAAAGAAATGTAAATACTACTCTTTTAGTAGCTCCCTCTTCGCACCCAGTAGCATGCATCCCCAGACTGACAATCCCAGTATCCCTCCTGATGACCACCCTTTGCAACTTAATCCCAAGTTGTACTACCTCTGAGCACTGTTATATTATCCCCACTAATTGAACACGTTTGTCATAGGCCTCTCAGTCAACATACTAACATACTTTGCTATATCAATCACTTAGAAACAGTTGTGAGATCAGTTTTGTTACTCGCCTATCAAATTTAGAGTATCCTCTTCGATCAACAACAGAAGTGGATTGAGGCAACATGTCCTTTAAATGGTCTAAAATCCAACCCTTCTAGAATTCACATTTTCTGGCACTTTCCCACAGCTGATTCTCTGATACCTGCAGTGCAATGGTCATTCTAAACATGTGGAAGTGTTGGATGGTTGTTTTCAGAGCTACTCTCGAGAGCTTGGAATGTTGCTTGCAAATATTTTTCCTCCACATTTTCTTGCTTGCGGCCACGTTGCCAGGCTTTACAGAGGCCGGCGAAACCACACATTGCTTTACAGAGGCCGGCGAAACCACACATTGCTTTACAGAGGCCGGCGAAACCACACATTGCTTTACAGAGGCCGGCGAAACCACACATTGCTTTACAGAGGCCGGCGAAACCACACATTGCTCTTTGCTGCTCTCGTGTTCTATTAAAGGGGCCATTGTAAACAGTTTATTAATTTGGTAACATTTGAAGGGAATTGCTTTTTATATTGTTTGGTCTTCCTGCAGCATTTTGTAGTTTCATGTGTCAGAAAGTTGCCTGGGTGCCTCCTGCACGTAAAGACTGGTGTTCATTATGACCACCACACCTCAGTGTCTGCTGGTGTGATTTAAATGCACTGGTTGCTGTTCAGAAACTTTATAGAGCTCCTTTCTGTGGGTGTCAGGTTCTAGGAATGCGTAATGTGTACTGAACAATGCACTTTCATTGCAACTTTGCATTTTGATTTTGAAAGTTGTGCACAAAAATGGCACAATGCACAGTAATCTAGAAAAACAGGCTTTTAAATAAACATTTTAAAGTTGACTGCAATTTTGTACGTATATATGGCTATTTTTGCACAAGCAATACAAGTCCCAGGTAGGCATTTTAATTTCTATTGCACATAATAGATGCCATTCTGTACAAGTATCATAAGTGCTTTTGTTGCGCTCTGTACACTTTTAAAAATGCTCTGAAAATATATTTGGGTATTAGAATCCCAGTCTAACGTAATTGGTATGGAATTCTGTTGCAGCCATGTGCAGATTCTAAGGTTCTTATTATGATCACAGAGAACTTGGTGATTATATCCTGGTGCATTTTTTCACCAGATCACGTCACATTCATACTTCAAATGGAGTATGCCACTGTAACCTGGAGGGTGTGCCGAGTAACCCTCACCAAACTATTTCAAAATGGAATGTTAAGCACATCTAAGGCACAGAGAGGATTATCGGTGCCATTTGTTTATTATATATTTGACAAAATACACATGTTTCAAATGTAAATGTATCTTTAACTTTTGGACTCGTGTGGCATGTCGTTTTTGATGCTACCTATCATGGAATCACTTAGCCATGACTGAGCCATGAAGAATGGAAACACTTTTGGCTGTTTTTTGTAGAAAACAAATGTGAACCTGATGCTCGTAATGTTTCATTTGGTGCAGAATTTTGTTTCCACCATACGAAGGCTAAGAATCTAGGATGATTGAACTTTGAAGAACTTTTTATTGGGTTACTAGTGGGCAAGGACGTTGGGCCCTTATGTTTCCCCACCTGTGTGTGTTTCCCTATGTTTTTGTTTTTAACCTCTGAGATAATTGTACGTATACAGCTTATTTCTTTACCGTATGCAATGTTTCACTCACATTTTGTTACACTTTTGGTTTATGGCTTTGTCATATATATTGTTATAATGTACAAATTGATGTTTTTGGATGACCAGGAATTTATGATGGCATGTCATTTCCCTACATATTGTGTATTGTGTATAACTTTTGGTGATTGATTGGATTTACATACATGCTATTCTTAGTTGCTGTGCATGTCCAACATTGTATTTCAATGTAAAAAGTTAGGTTCATTTAGGTACACATTTTTGTACTGGCTAATTGTGGAAATTTACATTATTCCATCTCAGTGTTTAATAATATGCCCACAAACATTCAATATAAAGCATATCTTTTTATTTTACTCTTGGCTTCATTTTGGTTCTGCCACTTCCATATTTATTTTATTTGTATTTGTTAATATTTAGTTTTGTTATTATTAGTTGTTTCATCACAACACATTTTTGTAACCTAGGTTGTTGGCCCCATTTGCTGATGGAGGGAATGGAAATACATTAGTCATTTTCTTTTTTTAAACGTTGGACATTATTTTGTATGCAATACTTTTTCATCCACTGTACATATTTATTTTTTGTAAAAAATGTATTTGGGATATATCTGGGTTATATGAAATTGTGTGGTAACATGAATTACCTAATTAAGTTAATTGCCTTGTGATCAAGTACACACCCTTTGCTTAGATCAAGTGTTGCTTGTTTTGAGTTTTTTGTGTCACTTGCACTTTATATATGTGTGTTTTTTAAGATTTGTTTAACATCTTTGTGTTTTTACGATGTTTTTTTAATTATGACTAATAAAATGTGTATTTTGTGATAATATGTTGGTTTAGCTGATCACATTTTTCTCTACCTTTGCCTTTTGTATTCTTGTTCTTTTATGTGATCACATCTCCTTGTACGTGCCATGTAGTACACTAACGAGTTGCTTATAAGCATGCAGGTGTCCATCCCATCTCCTAAAATGTGCTCAACATGATAACATCTCGCCTAAGCAGCACTGCCCATTTCTGTGCACCTTTCCTCGTGGTCTTCTAGCCTCACTGTATATGAGATGCTGATGAGAGGTGAGGCAAGCTATCATCACTCGAACCATGTACAGCCCTCAGTGCAAGCCATCATCACTCGAACCATGTCCAGCCCTCAGTGCAAGCCATCATCACTCGAACCATGTCCAGCCCTCAGTGCAAGCCATCATCACTCGAACCATGTCCAGCCCTCAGTGCAAGCCATCATCACTCGAACCATGTCCAGCCCTGAGTGCAAGCCATCATCACTCAAACCATGTCCAGCCCTCAGTGCAAGCCATCATCACTCGAACCATGTCCAGCCCTCAGTGCAAACCATCATCACTCGAACCATGTCCAGCCCTCAGACAGTTTGAAGTAATACCACTAGCGGTGACATTTGATGGCTGTAAGGTTTTCATTTAATCATAGCATCCGGCATTGCTCGGAGCAGCCCACCAACCCAATGTCTGGGATTACTTTTGTTTTCATGCAGAAGGGAGGTGGACTAGTAGTTCAGGTTAGACTGCCCGTTTTGGGATAGGAGTAAGCAGTGCACGAAAAGAAGTAGTGGAACTATGTTCCCTGCTAACTTTCCCTTAACTCCCCACAAACTCCATCGCAACTCCCCATTCCCCGCACAATCCAAACCCCCAAACAAACACACCTGCTGTTTAAGGGACTATTCAGTGCAGTGCACTGAAGTGCAAGTTTCAACTTCTTCCTACACTTTCATTTTAAAACGAAACCATTCTGGAATGCTTCCTTTTTAAAACAATAGTAAAGGAGCAGTAAAACATCACAAAAAAAAAAGTAGAGGAGCACCGCTCCCAACTGCACCCACTTCGACCACTAAGAGTGAGCCTGATTTGCATATGGTCTTTCCACGCAATGCCATCATAGGCTGACAAGCAATGGTCTGGAGGACACCCTTCAGCAATGCCAGAAGTTCTGATTCATTCAGAGCCTTCTAACCATCACCCTTTTATTTTACTAAAAAAAAGTAAAACCATTTGATGTTTATTGAAGTGGTACACATTCTGAAAACAGGGAAATCTATGAGGCCATCATATGATGCAGAACATCCAGTGTCTTGGGTTTGTATGGACTGCCTTTCTTATTCTATTTATTTATTTTTTTTATTTGTTTAATGTTTATTGTTTTAAAAAAATAATTTAATTGGCATGCTTTCCCATAACATTGCCAAATAAAAATATAACCATTTACATTGGAGTTTATCTAATTCATTCTTTTCTGGTATACAGATCAAGGGGGTTTTGCCGGATTCCGTCAGCATTCATTGGCAGAGTTTAGTCTTAGAATCAGAAAAACTAGTTTCGATTCTGCCACATAATCACGGTCGAAACATCCTCAGGTCTTCATCAAGGACAGTCTACTTCTGCCTTTAGTAATATTGCTTCGATACATTTTAACACTTCTAAGCATAGGCTCGTACTTTCTCCCATAGTTATCCATTCGCACCTCTCTTGGTCCAGCAAAACATAAGCCAGTTTTCTTCAGATGGAGAGTCCGTAGGCGAGTCAAAAGGGGGCGGGCTGTTACCCAGTGAACTGTGGTCTCAATTAAGTTTTTGTCTTTACAGAACCTACAGTAAGCTTCTTTTTGTCTGTATTAGTTTCCTCTCAAGAGCTATTTCCCTAGTGTGAATTATATTCAGTCTCACTTGTAAGAGGAGATCGCGATATACCTACCGGAGAGGGAAATATTTTTAAATAGAGAGGTAAATCATGTAATCCTTTCTTTTCACCTTCATGGGCCGGTCTATGCGAATCTTGATTTCGATTTGTGATTGTAGCAGTCCATTCTTGTTCAGCAATTCGTTTTTTGATTTTGATGGGATTATGGAGTAGTTTGTCTTCACACAGGTCACGAGATTTCATTATGTTTAGAATTTTTAAATGCCATGTTTGGACTAGTGAATCTTGTGTGTTTTCTAAATCAATGAAACGTTCCATTGGTGAGTCCTCTTCTGCTTACTTATTCTATAGGGTCAGAGTTGGTCCTTAGCCTACGCCTTTGAAGATTGGCCTTTGGTTGGAGGGCTCGGAGCACTCACTTTGGAAGAATGGCATCAGGTGGAAAGTTTGGGCATAAATGGATTGGGTGGCATGATTTGGAATATAGCATTTGGGCCAAAGTTCTTGGATCCTTGGCTTTTGTAGGACTGTCTGCGAGGGATAGAGGCAGGAATATGAGGAATGATGTTGAGTTATAGGACTTGAAGACTGACCTTAACTCAAAGACATTTGCAACCTCCTCTGGGGTCACCAGCCTCATTAAATGCCAGGATTAAAATTAGAAAACAGTGAACTTACATACATAGACACAAAGAGATGAGAGTACAGACAGGTTACTCCGAGAGGCATACACAGTCTAGGGGCCTTATTTACAAAAATGTTTTAACTTGGGAAAGTCCCATTGAAAATGTGTGTGTCAATCTGGCCCTAGGTCTATTCATGCATATCACTGCAAGAGGGTCATTGGCAGGCCCGCAACAAAGACAACCCCAGCCTCCCAAGCTGTATTTCTTCATTTCTGAGCTGTTTTCAACACCCCCATATCCTCGTAGGTCTGCGTGGTCACTGTGCAGTAGGAGCACACATAATCACACTAGCCCCAATAACTACTGCCAGAATGCGTCTTAATAACATGAATACGGCTGGGACATCTGTGAAATTTTAAAATTGGATTTTGTTTAGAAGAAGCTATTTTAGTACATTATGCACACGAATGTGGATGGCTAGTTTAAATGCATTTGTGTACACCTAAACATGCATGTTCATGGAAAACTCAGTCATTAGCGGGTGGAACGATGCCTGCCATACCTACCTGTGAAGGTGCCATAATTAAGGGACCCTTTTTAGCAAAATAAAATAAGACTTACATGAAGCAATGAGGCGTTTTCTGAAAAAAGTAGTTTCAAAACAGGCAGAAATGT
This sequence comes from Ambystoma mexicanum, assembly GCF_040938575.1. Classification (NCBI taxonomy): domain Eukaryota; kingdom Metazoa; phylum Chordata; class Amphibia; order Caudata; family Ambystomatidae; genus Ambystoma; species Ambystoma mexicanum. Next base: position 1,055,804,562 of record NC_090935.1, read on the forward strand.
GTGAGAATTTCTGGTCTTAACAAAGATTGCGAATAAGGATGTCTGTCTGTCTCTGGAAAAAATCCCAATGAAGATCGATCTGACCCCCTCCGTCCTGCACTTGAGGAAGGACCTGAAGAAGACCCTATGCTTCAAAGAGCACACTAAGAATCACTGACTGCTTAGATCAACCCTACTTCCCCCCCCAGGAACAACCTGGGTTCCCCTTATAGATAGAACCCCGTACCCACGGATGCCCCCTCCCACCCGAGCACTACCCATAGACCTTTGGGTTGGTTCCCGATGACCAGCACTCCATGGCTTCCCATCCAGGCGTGTACTGTAGAATACCCCATACATGCAGAAATAGATACAGGAAACACTGTCCACAGCAGCTGATGAGCGGCCATTTTTTAAGGTTATATAGTACAACAATGTATCACCAAAGGGTTCATTTGTGCTGATTACAACATGATATTGTCTACAGGGGGAAGGAAGTAGTAAACGTTTGCATCTTGCATGCCGGCTCTTAAAAATAAGTATTGCTTTCTACATATTGCTGTTCAACCCTGGAGGATTAATTCATTTTCTTTCTAACTTGAGCATTAAACTGGTCCCTAGGATGAAACGGAAGAGGGTGTGCAGCTGTGTCTGCCTTGTGACAAAACAAAACTATCTGTATTTTAAAATTGAACATAGGGCAATTAAAATACAAGCAATAGAAATAATGTTCAAATATGCAAATAAATGTGCAGAGATAAAAAAGAATCTACGTTCTTAAAACTACATTGCGTTTGTGTCAGGAAATGAGTTACATTATCACAGGTCACTGCCCCTTTCAACTTGATAAGCACAATCTGAAATAATTTAACTTCACTGTTGACCTGAAAGATAAAATCCCATTCACGTGACATTGGTGTGTGAGTTGGTCAAGTTAAAAAGGGTGAGGCTAATAGCATGAGGCACATGTTATCCCTGAGCAAATACATGTGATTACACTCTGCATTTTGTGCATGTCGTGGTCCTCCAAACTTGAGGACTGTCCGGAATCTAGGGATAACGCTTTGCGCCAAATTCCTAAAAAGAAGAGCAAAAAAAGGGTGAACGATGCACCTTTGTAATATGCGCTTGTTTTACAACTGCGCAAGTCACCTCATCCTCAAAGGTGACCTGTGCATTTCACGGGGGTGTTTAGCAACACAAGTGATGTGCTGGCCAGCACCCTATCGCTCCTGACATTTATATACCCATGTGGGTGCTGGGAGCGAATGTCTCAGTGTCAGTTCCCTGTAGGGCCCGTCATTGTGAAATGTAAAACATAAAAAGTCAAAGTATTTCTATCCCTGACGAGGGATTGAAATGCTGTTTTTTTTTTAGATAGAAGTGCTAGTAGGACTGCAGCGATTCATAACGTCCCTTCTTTTTTGCGCTTAAACAAGAGCATGGCAGGTCACACAAGTTCATATCATGCATTTCATATCCCCCTGCGTATGCTCGAAGCTGTTTCAGGAGAGTATGATTCATTTCTGTATACTTCAAACTGCATCCTGTTTGTGAAATTGGAATCTGCATTAAAATGTGCAGAAATACCCCCTTACTTGCACAAATAGACACATTCAAATGTCCTTTTTCAATAGGACACATCTTTTTTGCAGCAAGAGCTGAGAAGTTTAAGTGCACCTCCTCACTTGCACATTTTGAGACTCTGCCCCCTTTGTGTGTATAAACACATGCAGATGTAGAGATTGAAACTATTGCAAAGGGGGGGAAGAAAAAGGTGTGCACAGGTACATTGTTTACTGCAAAGACTGTAGTGATCTTATTGCATTGAGGATGGAAAACTAATTTATTAGGGATAGGGATCTGTGACAGAAAGATCTCCCCTTCCCCTGCCACCTATGGCGTCCTATCCCCACTCAGCGTTCTTTCCTCCTTCTTACCTATCACATCAGATGAGGTCTGTAGAGTTCTCCGCTCTATGAAGGTCTCCTCAAAACTGGTCTCCCCCTGGTCTTCCATAACTGTTATGGACAACATTGGTTCTCTTGCCCCTGCACTTACTGATTTCTGCAATTACTCTTTTGCTACTGGGTCTCTTCCCTCAAGCACTCTCTTGTGCACCCCCTCCTGAAAAAAACCTTCTGCAGACCCGTCTTGTCCAGCTAACTACTGGCCCATCTCTATCACCCCCTTTCTTGGGAAACTCTTGGAGAAGCTGGTCTTGCCTCAACAGACCCAGCATACTGAGTTTGTTGGTTGCCTTCACGACCATCATTCTGGATTCCGAGCATCCAGAGGCACGGAAACTGCTCTTCTGAACACCCATGAAGAACTGCTTGCATCACTTGATTCTAACTCTCCAGCTCTTCTCATTCTACTTGATCTCTCCTCAGCATTTGACACGGTTAACCACTCCATCCTCCTAAAATGGCCCCACAATACCCACGGTATCTCGGAGCTGACACTTGACTGGCTGACCTCCTTCCTCAATGACCATGATTCCCAGATCATCCTGGGCTCTTTCCCGTCTATCTCCAACTGTGGCGTCCCCCAGGACACCAACCTTTCTCGCTGGCTCTTTAACATCTTTCTTGCTTTGCGTGCAAACCTAATTTCCACCGTCTTCCCTAGCTTCCAGTGTTAAGCAGATGACACACAAATCTTCTTCAAACTCCCCTCTAATCCTCTCCTAACAACCTCCAGCATTATTTTTTTTATAACACATTCTAATGGTTTTTAAGACAAACAAACAAGTACAAGCACACTACAAAAGAAAAAGGCCATTGTCCGTCTCCCCCCCAGTACATGCAACATTTTATGAATGAATCTTCATGTTACAAAAGAGCACACCCCACACCACTGTTATGAACCCATCAGAGTTGCCAAGATAAGTCCCAACATGTCTCTTCAATCAACTATTCTGAGTTGTATTTCAGTGGGCATCATCCCATCTTTGCTGGGCATCCTCTGGCCGTGTACACCCTGCGCTCCATTGCGATACAAATGTCCACATCCGTGACCCATTGATCATAGCTCGGTGTCACTTCCAACCCCCATTGTTTTGCAATGTTCCTTTTAATAATTGCGGAGGTAGTGAACAGAAACAGCTTTTCGTATCTTGACAGCTCAATTTCATCCTCCATCCCCAGCAGGAGTAATTTTGGGCCTCTAGGAATCGTTTTGCCCATGGCTGTCAATAATTCCCTACAACATGCCTCCCAGAATTGCTGGATGTGGGTACAGTCCCACAGGATGTAGAAGAAGGTACCCTCCTCAGTCTTACACCACAGACAGGCTGGATCATTTATCCTTCCCAGTTGACTGAATCAAATGCTTTTTCAAAGTCCACTGCCAGTAATGCTAATGGGCCTTGAATGGTGGTCTCTTTCTCCAATGCTGTGTATAGTCTATGTTTATTCATACGCGTGGATCTTTGCGGCATGAATCCACATTGATCCGGGTGGATCAGGGAGGTTATGATCTGCTGAAGTCGGTTAGCTAGTGTTTTTGCTAGGATTTTGGTCTCGGTGTAAATTAGAGAGATGGGCCTGTAAGAACTAAATCTGTCTAGGGGTTTGTCTGCCTTGGGCAATACTACTATGGTAGCTTTCCTAAGGTCCAGAGGGAGACATTCTTCTCTGTGTGAGGCTTCGTACATCCTTAGTAGGTGTGGCGTTATCGCGTCTGTGCCTATTTTCTTCCATACTTCCACTTGGAAGCCATTAGGTCGCGGGGTTTTCCCAGATTGGAGGTCAGCTATGGCTGTGGTTAGCTCATCTTCCGTGATGTCTTGTTCTAACAGAGCTATCTGTTAGGGTTTAAGAGTAGGAAGGGTGATTCCTGTTAGGATAGAAGTGTCCATGGGGGAGGTTGGTGTTTTGTAGAGCTCAGCGTAATAGTTAGCGAATCCCTCCTCTATGTCCTGATCTGATGTTACTGGTGTATCGTCATGTATCTTGATTGCCCTGACATGTCTGAGACCCTCATGCCTCCTCTCCAGCCATGCCAGCATTTTACTCGCCTTGTCTCCGGTTTCACACACCCTGGCTCGCATTGCTGCCTGTGCCTGCTTAGCGATATCTAGGGCAACATTCTGTTTTTGTGCCAGCTGTAATGCGCGGTGTGACTCCGGTTGGTTTAGGGATAGGTGGGTTGCCTCTGCCCTTTCTACTTGTGCTTCAGCTTCCCTGAGTTACTCTAACTGTTTTCTCCTGTGAGCAGTAATCCAGGAAATGAGTTCCCCTCTTAGTACCGGTTTATATGCCTCCCATAGCACTGTCAGGTTTTCTACTGAGGCTGTATTTAGTTCAAAGTACGATTCCGTAGCTTTCTGGACATGCTCCACTAGTTCAGGGAAACCCAAATAATAATTATTTAGCCGCCATGTGGGTGGGGTGGTTGTCCTGTTGGGGTAAGTTCTATCATGAGAGGGGAGTGGTCTGAGATGCCTCTGGGAAGTAGCTGTGCCTCGCTTGCTAGGTGTAATTCGATCGCTGGGAGAAAGAAGTAATCTAGCCTCAATAGGGAGGCATGTGCTCCAGAGTGGAACGAGTGTTCTCTTTCATCAGGGTGTAAGTGTCTCCAGACATCTTTCAGGCCCAGAGCATCAGTACAAGTAGCTAGTTTGGTACGTGTGGAGGGGTTCCTTGTGCAAATATGTGTGCGATCAAGTTATAGATTCATGACCTCATTGAAGTCTCCCCCTATTATCATCAGGTTCGAGGGGTTTCCAGTGATTATGGGTGTTATGTTGTTAATTAAGGAGGTAAGCAGGGCTGGCGGTGCATAGACAGCCAACATAGAAGTGGGCCATTCCCAGAGAGTCCCGGTAATATGTACAAATCTGCACCCTTTGTCTTGTGTGACAGAAATTAGGTTAAATGGCAGCCGTTTGTGTATTGGGATGAGTACTCCACGGGACCCCATAGAGAAACCAGCATGCAGTGCTATGCGGTAGTTGGTTCTTTTGAATAAGTTGCAGTTTGTGCCTGCTAAGTGCGTTTCGGTCAGGAACGCGGCATCTGGTGAGTACCGATTTAGTTGTTGTAGTACTAGGCGCCTCTTAATGCTACTGCCTAACCCGTTCACATTCCATGTCATAATCCTGATGGATTTGGTGTTGGTTCTATTGGGGGGTCCTGTCATTCTAGCTGGGGGATGGGTGTGTCAGGGTGTGTTGTACGCATCCTGCCATATTGCATTGCATTCCTACGGCGGGAGAAAGGCCCTGACCCCAAGCGTGCGTTAATTGTATCTTGCTCAGTGAACCATATATAACAAAACTTAAAAGAAAAAAAACCCAACCTACCCCCCACCCTACACTCCACCCAACTTGAAGTAACTGTCGCCTGAACAACATTTAACTGCTGTCAAGTTGACAACCTGCTTACACTAAAACATAAACTTTCGATCATAGATCAGCTCCGTACTATTTGAGCTTCACAGTTTGTGTATGTACACTGAAGCTAGGGAGCTCAGTACTCTTGCTTGCTGCTGTGTGGTCGCTTCCTCGCCGGGGGGGGCGGATCAAGTTTGAGCCATTTTGCGCCTTGTGATACGTACTTTCGTTTGAAGCAGGGGTTCCGTTACATTCCAGTTTACAGCGATTGTGATATTTTCAAATATTGCCGTTCATGATTATTCGTTTCCTTGTGGCTGTATTACGTCTTGTTGTGGTTGGGGTCTGATGTCTGGTGGTCTCTCTGAATGTGGTCTGTTGCGTTCACCCCCTGTTTTCTTTCTGGTGCTCCAATCGCCTTCTATGTGACTTTCCGCCCAGTTCCACGCTTCTTTCGGGTCTGTGAAATGTACTGCTGTACCATTATGGAACATTTTGAGCTGGGCGGGGAAAATTAGGCCATATTTCGTTTCCATGGTCTGCAGCCATTCTTTGACTGGATGAAAGGATTGTCACGCTTTTTGCACCTCTCTGGTGAAGTCAGGGAAGAAAGCGATTTTAGATCCACTGTAAGTGATGGTCCCTTTCGATCTTGCCATCTGTAGTACAGCATCTCTGTCCCTATAATTTAGGAATCTCACGATGACTGTGCGCGGTGGTGCTCCTGGTGCGACTTTGCCTGTTGGAATGCGGTGTGCCGCTCAATGGAGAAGAATTTGGAAAAGGATTTTGCATCATATGTGTTCATGAGCCACTTCTCAAGGAAAAGTTCCATGCTTGCTCCTTCTGATTTCTTGGGGGGGGCCGAGTATGCAGATGCTGTTGCGCCTGGATCTTCCTTCACTCTCATCCACTATTGCTTCCAGGATTTTAATGCGGTCTAGCACTCTGGACATGCTTCGGTTGACTCCTCGTAGGTTGTCTTCAACTTGTTAGATGAGTGCTACGGCCTCACCGGTGCGTGAGGTTAGCTTTTGGAAGTCGTGTCTCAGTAGGGATACATCAGCATCAATACTGTCCATCTTCTTCTCCATTGATGTTCTGGAGCTGGCAATGGCACTCATCACGTCTCTGAGGGAAATGTCATTTTCCATGTTGTCAGATTCAGTTGATGCTGGCTGCTCCGGTGAGCGAGACATTCATGTGGTGGCGTATTGTTCTATCCTGCTTTGTGTGGAGGTTTTTCTGGGTTGATCCTTCCCCATATTGCCTTGACGTCGTTGTATTGCTGGGCTCTCTTTCGATTCGTGGGGGGGACTGGTAGTATTGGCTCACCGTTATATTGCGGGATCCTGAGTTTGTTGTTTCCTGGATCGTGGAGTCTCTTGGGAGGCGGTACCGTGAGAGTGCACAGATTGGGGTCTTGTTTTATTGTGTCCACCGTTGGGTAGGGTACTTGTAGTTCACAGGTCTTTGCATGCAGCCTTGTACAACTTATTGGGTCTGTCAGTGTGTTTCCACTGCTTATCGCATCTTGTCCTTCTTATTTCCTAGTTCTGAGTTACAACATATTGAGTACCTTCTTCTTTAACTAGTGACTTCTCTTCTGAAATTCACTGCTATCAGTTGAACAAGATGCATGGAGATGCTAGAAGCAATAAATGCAAAACCATGAATATATTGAAAAGTCCTCAGCAACTCAGCATACAAAGAAATAGAAGGTGCCGTTTCCTAGGCTATTACTATAGTTTCCTAGCCTTGAGCAAACAAACACTTTTCCTTCACTGCACAGTACTGCCAAAACTTCTGATTTGTTTTTTGAAAGTTGCTGATTTGTTCTTCACACCGAAGAAGTGTTCTCCTGTTCTCTTCCACCCGTTACCCTCCCGGGCTCCTATGCTAGAATCCAGTATTAGTTGACAAGGCTCTGTAAAAAGTGAGGGATTGTAGAAGTAAAACTCTAACTGGGATATTTGCATACCGACAATACTTTGCAAGCACATCCAATTTAAAGCCTCATGATGATATTATGTGCAGTTTAAGAAAATGTCATAAATCTGCATGTGCACAATTACTATGAAGTGCATACAAGATTGTTTGCAACACACCCCACCTTTCAATTGTTGAGTAGGTTTCGACGAGTGCTCAGTGAGACCTTTTTTGTATAGAAGAGAGTTAACATATAATTTGCTAAGGTCTATGCGCCATGGAGCTCTGAAAATTTTGAAAGGTTGCAGATTGTGTGAAAAGCATTTTAGTTATCTGAATATTGTTGCCCTAATTTTATATAGGAATAATGCCAGATAGGGTCCCTACCAATTATCCCTTACAGGCCAAGTAAATGATATTGCAATGTTGCTCTCCACTCATAGGGTAATGTTAGCAAAGCTTAAGTAGGAGACCCTGAACACGACATTTGCCTACTCAAAATCCTTAGAGGGCAAATTAATATTTGAGTTTCATTATGTGTTAGCATACAAGGGGGCTCTTTAAAGTGCTTGTGGGACATATGCACAAAGAATAGGACACATGGGATGAGGTTAAATATCCTAGTAGCCTGTTTACTTACAGTCAGTACCCGATATTTGAGCTGCCACTCGGGTTACATAATGTGGGTAATGCTTTTACTAAGGCACCATGAGTAACAGAAATTCTTGTGCTTGAACGTCATTCATATTATAACATAAACCAAGACTTGTATCTAAGTCTGGTAACCTTTTGCTGAGCTAAGGTAGACAGAGTCAAGGTTGTCTGGTAATATCTGAATGTGGCCTGGGGTGGAGTTCTAGTCATGCAGTATAAGTGTGGTAGAGTCCAGAATAGGATCTTGGTTGGGGAGGGAAGATCATTTAGTTAATGTGTGAAGGCATATCATAGTTATAGGAGCCACTTTTTTCATATAAATGTTTAACCTCGTATAGGTATATTCTATTTTTAGAGTTTTTAAGGTCAAGCTTGCATAGTAGGGCAATGTCAATAGGTTACACCAGACTATCAAGAATAGTTAGTATAATTTAGCTTAATTTTGAGAGAAAGCAAATATTAGGTACCTGCTGTGGCTTGTGCCTATTAAATCTTATTTGAATTGCTGGGAATTGTCTGTGTGCGCTGCAAAAATTCTTCTGAGTGGCACCAAGAAGGAAGCTGGGCAAGCGCACATGCACACAGCTTAGAGGGAACATTGGTCTGCATCATCCATAAGGCTGTCTTGGACCGGGGACCAATCTATCCACAACTGGCTCTTACTAAATACTCTCCCTCCAGATCTTTACATTGCTCCGGCACCAACTCTCTGAATGTCAAGTGTTTCGCTAAACAGTGAGCTGGTGTACAATCTCTTTCCTTGTCTGGCTCCCTCCTATGGAACAACATCCCCTTCCTGTTCTTCTTGAGCCGGATCGCCTCCAATTCTGGAAGCTCAACACTTTTCTTTTCACCTCCTCCTTCCCCCTCTCCCTCCTTTGCTAATCCCCACAGTCAATGAGATTGGTGACCAGGACCCTTATGTGTCCACCTGGGTCCTAACCTCCCACCCACTATTGCCTTCAGCCTTCACCCACTCCCAGCACTTGCCTTGGCGCCCACTGGCCTATGCTATGACAGGCCTGCACTTATTTATTGGCAGTAGACCACTCTCACCAAGTAATCTCTGCCAGTCAATTAACAGCTGCCTGCAACTTACTAAATCGCACTTACCTCCGCCTTACTCCTAGCACTTACCCCATCCCTTTTCTCTCTTTCTCTCTAATTGCACATTCTGAATGCTCACAAGGCCTAGTAGGACCACCTCTCTCTTTCATTGTTATACTTGTCTTTCATTCCCATGTTCCCTCGCTGTTGCTGTGTGTACACTTTGGAACACAATTTACTTGATGAACAAGTGCCTTACAAATTCACAATAAATAAATAAATAAATACATTAAAAAACGGCCTGTTTGCCAGAAAGGCCGGCTAGATGTGAGTGAAGTACTACAAATTGATTAAGCTTTTTTGAACACTGATTTAATGCAAATTTAAAAAGTGAAAAATGTGCTGGCCACAATTGAAATTGTGCCTGATTTGCAAATACGTAAGAAGGGCTAAATGCACCCAAATGCATGGGATAAAAACACCTTTGTCAAAATGGTGCTAATGGGTGTACCTCCAGACAGTGTGAGTCTGAAGGGGTGGGTGAAGGTGGCGTAACCAGATTCCCACAAAAATAAAAAGTAAGTTGCTCCAGCATCAAGTTCCCCCTGTTTAAACTTGAAAAATCAAATTAGGATCAAGTGGAAATCTGCTGGAAGTAGTAGTTAACTTTCTTCAACTTTTGCTTTCAGGGAAACATGGTAATCTGTAATATTTTCACTCTATCTGTATTCTTTTTTGGCATTCAGGAATCGTGTACCTTGTACCTGGAGATGCGCTTTTTTAATGAATCAAGGCAATTGTTTTGTGTGCGCCAAAATGCATCGAGAACATTAAAAAATGTGCAACAGTGGCAGGCAATTTAGCCTGGATGACGAGCAATTCTGCCCATCTGAAAGGCACATTACACTGGGAGACAATAAAATAAAATAACATCTGCACTGATGAGTGCAAGAACCACATTTTGCCCTTTGATCAATGCAACTATTGATGTCATTTACCAATCAGTGTTGCAAAATTGCCCATCATTGGTGCAGCCTATATAATCTGGCTCTATGTATCCAAAATCTCTTTAAAAGGAGGCTAAAAAGTTCAGGTTCATGTTCAATGACTTCCAGTCGACTACTACAGTGCATTGTGGAAGATGTAATTATGTTGCTGCATGGCCTTCATAGTCACTGTCTCAGGAAGGTTCAAACATGCATATTACTGTTGCAAAGCTTTCAAAAGAGCATTTGAAATATTGTATATTATTGTTGAGCGCTTTTCAGAATAAATTCCCTTGCTATTCTAGTCCTAGACTAACAAATGATGCCACCCGCTTATGCCCATAAACACTGTAATGATATACTTTGAAGGCACTCCATTAATGTGTAGGTAGTGTATGATGCCAAGGGAATCATCATGGAAGTGTATGCTAATTTCCTGGGCAGCACACATGACAGCTACATCTTCCACATGTCACCACTGCACTGGGCCCTTTTATCTGGAAAACATGGCAATGCATGGCTCATTGGTGAGTATGATACTCATGCACATGCATGCACATCACACACTGAACAATAGACCCTGCCAATAAATTACAATAACAACCATGTCAACATTTACAGGGGACAGTGCCTACCCGTTGACTCCCTTCATGATGACACCCATCAGGAACTCCATAACACCAGCTGAGGTAAAGTACAATACTGCACATGTAGCCACTCTGGGCACAGTGGAGTGCACATTCGGAGTGCTAAAGTCACATTTCCACTCCCTTGACCACTCTGGTGGGGTGTTGCGGTATGCACCACCAGTAGTCTGTAGAATAATTGGGGCTGCATGAGTCCTGCACAGTGTTGCCACATGGCGCAGAGTACCAGTGGACATGGATGTGGGACACTGCCCTCACCTACAGGCACCACCCTTTCCATGGGAGGATGCATGCACACAGCTGGTACAATCGTACTTCACATAAATACCAGCCCCTATGGAGTAAACACAGTGAAGCCACCTCCCAGGTGCAATTCAATGATGAATTGTGGACTATCCTCTGTGCCCACAACAACACCCCGAGAATGTGCCACTGGGTGTGCAAAGATGTTTGTGTCCATTAGGCATAAAACAACATGGTCAAGCAGAGGCACCAGAAAAAACATGTAAGTGGCAGTATACCACTACCACTTTGTGAAGTATGTAGTGAAATAAATCTTGAGCATCGACAACTGTACAAATGTCAAAATATCATACACAAGTACAAATATGATGCTACAGAAAAAAGCATGCAATAGACAATAGGCAACAATAAAATCTTAGTACCTAGCCAACATGTGACATACATCCTGGCAATTGGTATAAATTGCTCCCCATATCAAACCAACAGAATAAGAGCCAATTTGTAATAGAGCAAAATTGTTTGACAAACCCCAAAGGCCACATTCACAAGACCATCAAATAATGGTACGATCCCATATGAACACAGCCTGTGATTCATGCCCCTAATCTGCATGGCACTGCACAACTGAACCACACAGGCATATCAACTTGACACAACAGAGTCGATCTAGTACACCCAAAAGCACACAGCACAAGGAACAAAGTCCCTCAGTGCCTTCACATGTACAACAACAACTGGACTGCATGTATCTACCTGGCTTGCATCCACTGCATTCCACCTGCAAATACATTTGCAAATTGCAAAGACATGCATTGCAACAACTCCAAGATGCTGGCCATCCATGACAACTCATGTAGGGACTACGAAAGTAGGTTGCACAACCCAGTGTACAAGGATCACAGAGTGCAAGTGGGAGACAGGACACAGAGTGACGAATGACGAGCATTCGAGTGAAGCGGGAGAGAGAATCTCTCCCTTATGTCCCTGAGAAGGATTGTGCCACAGTGGTAGGAGCCCCAGTGAATTCAAACCTGGATTATTGCAACAGCTTACTCACTAGGGCTCCTGCCAAACATATCTACCGATTACGAAAGGTATAGAATGCAGTAGTCAGACTAGTTTTTGGGGTATCAAAATCTACCCCAATATCTGGTCTACGCCGGTCCACTCACTGATTAGCAGTAGACGATTGCATTAAGTTTAAAATCGTCTGTCTAATATTTAAGTGTTTGAATGGCTTGGCACCAGGATATTTAAGGGATACATTAATCCAATATCAACCAACTTGATCTCTAAGATCAGAGGACAAGCACCTGATATGATATGATATGATTGGTTATTTATAACGCGCTTAATACCCAGAGGTTTCTAAGTGCGGACCTGGGGATCGCACCTGTGTTGCTCCATGTCGTCTTGCTTCCAAGGTGAGCATGTTGCCCCTAAGCTATCCTCCCGAGACAACTGTTATCCTCCTGATGTCTATCCCCCTGAAAGATGTGTTTTTAGGGGAAATTGCAGATTTACTGTGTTTGGACCCAAACTGCGGAAAAGTCTCCCACTGGAATTAAGGCAAGCGGAATCTTTGTCAATATTTAGGAAAAAGTTAAAAACTCATCTTTTTAAATAGACTTGTTAACAATTGTAGGCCACTGTTGATATATGTTTGGTGACGGTATTATCACATGATGATGTTTCTTCCATCTGCACTGGAATACAATTTGGTTTGGTGCATGCGCAATACAAACAACTCAATCAATCAATCAGAATGCGAGAGAGGGACAGGAAAACACATTGCTAGGATGAGACTGTCTGGAGCGGAGATGAGGACAGACCAGGCTGACATTAGAGTGTGTGAGGGAATAGACATTCCACCATAGGGAAGAAGCAGTGGACATGAACACCTCTTCAAGAAGCATCCTTCTCGGAGAGCACGAAAGGAACATAGATGGACAAGAACCACATGTAGTTGTAAATGAAGGACAAAAATGGGTGACGGTGAAGGGCAGACTGGCAAAGAATGGGCACATGTGAAAGGTCATTCATCAGCTCTGCATCAGATAAAACACTAGCAACACCCACCATAGCATGCAAATCACCCAACGACCAATGTACGCTACACCCCTGCAAAGAAGGCACTCCAACCATATACCCAGACCCTACACCAACCAACATACACCACGGTACTACAACAATGAAAATGGACCTATAGACAACATGCAGCTTTTCCCTCACCCTCAACACATCACACACCCTGATTGAGACTGCCCCAGGAAGTGTGCATGGATTCCATGGTGCACTTGCAACACACACAGGGTGAACAGATGAAGACAAGCTGTGGGCAGCGGACGATCATACACATGCATGGGTCCCCAATGTGGACACGCAATGCTCACTCACTGACAGTGGTAGATGACATGAAGAAGGAATCAAAACCAAAGAACATGCAACACACCCTTGTGCAGATAGCCAACAAAATCAATCACTGTAAGAAAATTGTCCTCATTGTGAAACACAGAACCAGTCAGTCACAGGAACACACATGCATATTTGTCTAACCTGACATGCATCAAGTGTGACAAACATGTCCTGTGCAGTCAATAAACACAACAGGCCAGAATGATCATCCAAAGTCTAGGTCATGAAGCGCTGCAGCGGCGGATGATAATACATGAGAATCAATGTGAGTGGCACATGTTGAACAGTGGCATGTATGGCCAGGTCATGGAAGTGTAGAGGGGAGTGGATTGTGACGTGGCACTGGTCAAAGAGAAGTGTGCGCAGGGAGCACCCCTGCAGGGCACGGTAGGATACATTTGGACAGGGGGAGTGGAAAGATGGCAGTAAGGACACATCATCATGGTTAGTCATGCAGATGCACAGTGAACGCATGCCATCAATCAGTAAGTACATCCAGACTCAATGAAACATTACCAATGGGTAAAGTGTGTATAGTGCCGCCATTCACTTCCAATTATGGCATCAATGATCTACGTGTATGCACACAAACAATGCACATGTGTAGACATGTAACTGCACATACACACACATGCATGTGTACAGGCATACATCTGCCCAGACATTCCCCAAGAAACAAGGTTAAGCCACCAGTATGTCAAGATGTGTACTGCAGGCAAATACCATGGTGATCAATAACACTGACACAACATGTGAGACATAGCACATGTTTACCTGCTGACTGAGCTGGCATGATATGATTCCCTCATCACCTCCACCAGGAACTGTGCCCCCAAATGTGTGAGAGGAGGGCCAGTGCCCGGTAGAGGGCATGGGGACTAGGGATGCAAAAGTGTGCAGGGTGGACTTCACATGGAGTGCAGTCCCTGCATGGTTCTGTAGCACTGCAAAAACATGAACAATGCAGTACAACAGCTGTATTTGACGCATAAAGCACACATGGTTTAGATTCGCTTAACCCAATCTTACCTGCACATGCCCTCCTGTTTCCCACAATGCAACCGTGGCAGTTCACATCATTGTACATGGCTGCTTGTCCACAACTGCATCCATCATGCCCCTGAGAGTGCAACTGCACATGTCAAGGGACCAAAAAAAATAAAAATGAATAAAATCCACCTTGGAAAGGAAAAAAAAGCCCACATTCGGACCAGGAGAATAGAATAAACCACTCTACCACTATAAAAGTGCCCATGCAGAATCAAGGGGAACAAGAAAAATCAAAATGAACTCTGGCCATGGACAACAAAAAAAAGAAAAGGCCCATCATGGACGGGGGGAGGGGGGATCATCCACCCTGGAGAGTGGATTAGTAGGGTGCATGTCATCAATGTTCACATGAGTGGACCAAAATTTAGACAAAAATAAAAAAATAAAATCCCTCATGTGCTCATGGACCTCACCACAATGGCGGACAAGGAGGCTGGTATATGTAGGGACCCCCATCCTGTGATTGATCTGCAGGAGGACGTAGTGTTGGAACCACACCACGAAATGCCAAGGCCTGGTCTTCACTGGCCACGGCCAGCCATGACAGAATTGACTGCAGCATCACAGTGAGGTTGGAGAAGTGTCCATGCATTTCCTCATGGATGGCTGCAGAGTCTGTATGCACGCTCACCCGTGATGCATTGAGTTTCTCGGAAAGTGTCTGCTTGAAGGCATCAATCTCCTTATGGATCAGTGTCCTAGTGGCTGAGAGTTCTTCATGGATAGCAGTCCTCATAGCAAACATTTCACGCCTCAGGGCTTCACTGTGTGCCTGAAGATTGCACCATCGGCCCTTAATGTTCACCTCCATGCGCAATCTGTGGGAGTGGCATGAAGCCCGCATGACCTTCTGCTGTTGCTCAATCCATGCCGCTGGCGGGGTCATGGACTTGAGCATCTTATCCTCCCCTCAGATATCTTGTCCAACAAATTCCCATGTCAGAGGGCGGCATGCAACATCTGCTGCTCCCACTCTGTCTCCCCAGCCTGCACACGTCCCCCACGGGGCCATGGCGGCCAAATGCAACATTCCATGCCCTTTGAGGTGGTGGCCCTTTCATTGACTGCCGGTCTGCAACCATCGTTGCAAATTCAGTGCCAGTACCTGAAGCCAAATAATGGGAGAGTGGCTTTGCAGCCATAACCACTGCAGACAGGGGGACAACCAGTGCCTGGCCTTGTGAAGTTAGCTTCTCCGCAGTAGACTCACAGGCCCCACCTGATCCACTCATTGGGCCACTCACCTTTGCCCTCTTTGAGTTATACACATCAGGTTCATAATCAAAGCCAGCTGAGTCAGAGGGCAAATAGTCTGCAGCACGACTGGCGGTCTGATGCAGCATTAACTCTTCCTCCTCCTCCTCCTCCTCTGCATCTCGTGCATCCTCACCTGCAAGAAAGACATATTGATCCATGTTCAAAGAGACAACAATGCACATTTGCTTCAACCTGCACTCTAACAAGAAATCTCAGGACCCGCACCCATCAGACATTGTGCATTCACATGCCTGGTCCAGTAAGCAACAGATGCATGGCATTTGCTGACAAGTGACACCCCCCCCCAACCATCATGCACATGTGACATTTGAATGTTCAATGACATCACATGGGAGCAACGAGACATCCATATCCACAGACAACACCACGGTCAATACATGACACACTAATCAGGTCTGGGACATGGAACTGGAGACAATGAAGATCTGCCGTAATGCGTGGAAAGGGAAGAAGCCCAAGAGTAGGTACATCCAAAAGTGTGCCTTCTACTCAAGGTCTGTGAAGCACAGAGAGACGGAGAGTGGATGGGGAGATGTAAACAAGGTCCAGTGATCCACAAGAGGGTGAGGGGAGTGTCCCCATGAAGTGGGCCCAGAGTGTGGAAGGGTAAGAGGGAGCATGTGTCACAATTAGTAGGCTCTCTGTGTCACTAGAATTGAGTCAATGGGCCTCATTATGACTCCAGAGGTAGCTGTGCTGGTAAAAACTGCAGGCTGCTGCCAGAGTCATGTTTTTTTCATGCGCCTGGCAATGGCGGAATCACCTAAGGTCAGGTGCCGGAAAAAGAAAGGGGAGGACGAAAGCACTGGCACTGTGTGCAACAATGCCGGTGCATCCGTCAAGGTCTGCGAGCGGGTGCCGTTCCGCCCACCAGGTCAGACCTGGCCGGCGGAAAGGCACCCGCTAGCAGAACTCGGAGCATGCTGGTCCGGTAACAGCGGTACTGGTAGCTTACCGGCCCCATTGTTACCGCAACCGGCATGCTCCTAATGAGGCCGATGTGTATGGGGGTCTGTGGACACTAATGCAACTATGCTTTGCGAACTCAACAAGATGCTTTAACAGACAGCTCAAACATGCATCGTGACAAGGAAACCCATAGGTGACAAATGAAACATGCAACTCTGCATGCCATGGCATGAAAGTAAAACTGTGTATGCATGCACCTGTCTCACAGTGCAGAGTGACACACAAGAATGTAGCACTCAACAGTACATGTAGGTGTCACATGGTGCACATGTACCGGCAAAGTAGCCTGTGGGGGATGTGTCTTGTTACACAGACTTGTGCACAAATGGCAGCCACACAGGGTACTCTCAGTATGATGGCCATTTAACATGAGTCTGTATGTCACAGGACATGCTTTACCCAGGGCTGTCATACAAATGCAGCCAGGTGGGCCAATACAAAGATTTTGTGGATGATACATGACTGGCATAACACAGGAAGCACAATGACGGACACTCACCTGATGTGTCATCGCAATTCCCCAGGCCTCCCATGCGTTGCCAGTGTAGAGGACAGGTTGACACTCTGCTTGTGCTTGGTGCAATGGTTGAGATCATTCCAGCTCTTCTAAACCTATTCAGCAGTGTGCATCTCCACCCTAAGGTGTTTATCTGGTGCATGACACACTGCCAATGCACCATGCACTGTGCAGCTATAAGTGTGTTGCCCACATACATTCACATGTCACAATGGTGATCAGTCACGTAGTGAATGAGGATCGGGAGCACCTAATCAGTGGTGTTTTTCCTCTGCGGGCCAGTGTCCTGTGCCGTGTCTTGGGGTTTAGCCTATTCCTGCTGTGCAGCGTGTCCCTTCCTGCCACAAGTGGCACAGGGTGTTTGTTCTGCTCCTGTCTGGCTGGAACCACGTTAGCATCCAGGTGTCGGGCCACCTGTGGACTGGGGCCTGCCATGTCCTCCTGGGGCTGGGGCAGATGTCTCCACACCACGTCCGACTCCCTGGGGCTATGGCAGATGTCTCCACACCACATCCCTGACCCCATTGGGCTGGGGCCGGTGTCCCCACACCACTTCCCTAACCCACTAGCGCTGGGGCAGATGTTTATCACCACATCCCCCGCCCAGACCCTGTCTGCCCACTTTCCCTCTTTGGGCCTTTCCATGCATGTCACTGATGTAAGGGATGAATGGAAGGTACACCAAGTTATTGTCCTGGCCAGAATGAGTAAGGTAACAGTCTACGTGATGTGCGACATAGATCTGTGGTCCAGCAAGGCTCAAATCTCCTCCAAAGTGGAAAAATATGTGGTATGCAATACACAGTGGCACCCAAAAACACAAAAATATACATATGCGAGACCCGGACAGCTTCCGATAATAGGAAAAGTGGTACACGATAGGCAGTGGCACACACAAACTGAAAAATGGGTAGTGAAAATATGCACGTATGCACAGAGGCACAACACCCCACTGCAAAAAAAAGGTACGCTACCTGAATGGAACGGATTCTGTGGCACCCCAAAATAAGTGTAACCAACACTGCTCCGTCTTTGTTCCTTCACGTGCACAGCCAGTGATGTGTTTAAATGTCCTTATATATCCCAGTCTATGCCGTGAAGCGTGTAGGCACGCTGCATGCAGCGTGCATCACGTAAATTGTGCACTGAGGGCCTTTACTCTGTTTTTGGCTTCCTTTGTAGGGAGACACAGAAGAGCCACACTCCGGCCTCTGAGCCATTTTGCCTGCCTCCTCCAGCCCTGTGCTGCCTCCCATGTTGCCATCTGTGGCTGCATGTCCTGTGCATGTGCCTGCTGGCCACCTGCACTGCGTTGTGAGTGCCAGTCGTCCTGCCATTGCAGTGTGCTCCTTTCTCCGGCCCTGTGTCCACCTCAGCTGCTGTTCCGGACTCCCACATCAGCATACCACCACTACTGCTCCACATCCCTTCTCCAGGACCACCTTACCCACCCACACCTGCCTCAGGGGTTGCCATGTCTGCACTATCTTCCTCAGACCAGAGTGGCAACGCCATCTCAACTTCAGCTACAAGGTAGTTGCCATCCTGGTGGAAATGTTCCTGCAGAGCTATGAACCCCTCTTCGACCCAGCGAAGCAACAGGGCAAGGAAGGAACATGCCAGATCTGGGAGGACATAACTGCTGCCATCAACATGGAAGGTGTGGCAGTCAGCTGCTACAAGACCACCCACAAGCGCTGGGAGGTCTTCAAATCCAGAACCCATGCCAAGGCCCTGCGCACCATGAAGCACAGTGAAACCATGGAGGTGCACCATGCACGCAGGTGCAGGCTCTCCACAAGCAACTTGCAGGTCGGACCAGGTCCTACCCAGCGTTTCATGCCCAGTCCGCCGTGTCTGGAGTCTGCTGGTGAGTAGACATGTGGTGCAATGCCCGATGAGACATGTGTGTTGTGCGTGTGCATGCATGTTTGTGTTGTATTCCTTGTGTTGGCTGCATGTGTTTTTCAGCTGTCAATAACAGCATGCAGTTCCTAGGCAATGCACCCCATGTGTGAGGTGTGACTTCTGTGGATTGGAAATGCACTGCAATTTGCAGTGTGTGTCGTACAGTTGAGCCAACCGTGCATTTGCCATGTCTATAGTGGATGAGAGGTGCTTGGATGCCAAGTGTGCCAGATGAGTTTGTGGTGGCCATGTCATGTGCATGCATGATGTCCATGTTGTTGTGTCGACATAGGCATTTTGTGACTATGAATCCCCCACACGTGGAGGTGACACTTGCATTTGGATGTTTGGGGTTGTTACTTTGCAGCATTGGTTTTGCCGGGACTCTGATGTGATTGATCATGGCGCTACATTTACACTCAGAGTTAATGTTTGTGCATACCTTTGTGTGTATGTGCCTCTGGCTATTGCATGCCAAGGTGTGGCTGTTCTATTAAGGCATGTATGTGTTGCATGTGTGCCAGATGGGTTGTGATATAAGCATGTTGTTTGTTGTGACTATGGGAAGAGGTGCCCATACAGGTGTTTGCATGGCCATGCTGGGTGTCATGCAATTAAGGCTGGCTACTGGTGGTCAGGATTCCACTGTGTGTTTTATTCACAATGTGTCCACGGCAGTGGACCAGCAAATCAGTGCTTCCATGCAGTTTTTGTGTTTGCATTCTACCAGTTTACTCCCTGCCCACCCATGTGCCCTTGTGGCAAGTCTCCCATGGATGTGCATCAGGTTGCAGTTGTGTCACGTTCACTTTCCCATTGGTACATGTCATTCATCTTGGTTTGTGTCCGTGCACTGCCCACATTTTGCGGCCTTTACATGTGTATGTGTCATGACTGTGATTTGCATCGTGCCTGGGTTGTTGTGAGGTGTTTGGATGTTGATTGCATGTCCTTGTGTGGACTTGTGGATGTTGTTGGTTGTGCGTTTGGCTAATCATGTTCCTGTGAATGTTGTTGCAGCCACACCAGCTTCTACGCAGTACACTGATCTCGTTATTCTGTGTCTCCTTTACCACAGTTTCTGCAGTTGATGACGAGGACGGAAGTGGTGCTGTGGAGCATGGATGCGGGGACCCTTCACCATACAAAAGCACATGCCCCCTGTGAGAGCTCATCTTCAGGGAGCAATGTGGCTGAGGTAGCGCCTGTCACATCAGGCGTGGCTGCTGTGGGTAAGTCTATGGAGATGAAGGTGGTAGGGGACTCCTCAGCAGCGGTGGGACAGGGTGATAGCACACAGGAGCCATCCATGGCAGAAGACATCCTGGAGGCATCCAGGTTGATGGAGGAGGAGGCGGAGGAGGGGACTGTGGCAGCACAGGGGGTCTGCTGAGGGTGTCAAGGAGGGAGTGCATGCTGCAACCCTGTCCCAGGGGCATGAGACTGTACAGGCCACCATGGATGTGCCTTTGTAAAACCCTGTCCCTGGGCCATTTTATGCAGCAGTGCACGCCTTCCAGGATGCATACACCCAGACCAGCATCCCATTACCGGCTGATGTGTCCATCAGGGATTGTGTGCTACCCCTTCTGGCGGGCCTCACGAGGCGCACTGCAGTCATGCGTGATGTTGGCCAAGCTAGTCATTACCTGCTTTTGCATCATCACAATGAGCTGTACCACGTCATGGCCTTGCTGGCAGTAGGCCCGTTCCATGGTGGACTCCATGGACTGTTCACTGCTGTGACCACCCCCTCGGCATCCTCCTTTGTACGCCAGGCATAGTACAGACAGCATACCGGCATGGCCCCCTGTGCACCAGTCCTACCCCCAACGACCCGTCTGGTGTAGCTTTTATTCCTGCCCAAGGTGGGAGTTGAGGTGGGAGTCACAGGTACAGCAGCTGAGGTGGTCACCCTGCCTACCCAGGCACCGACAAGGTTGCAGGTAACAGAGGGACAATAGGCATCTCAGAGTAGTGAAGGACGCCCCAAAGAAGATTATCAGGTCAGAGGGCATACCAATGCAGCATGCACAGGGTTCAGCGGCAGCAGGTGGCAACTAGAAAGAGGCAGAGTGTTGCAGGGCAATCCACCCCAAGGAGGCAGGCAGTTACTTATAGGCAGGTGGACCATGTAGCAGCACTTAACTATGTCTTCCATGTTCTGTCATTACGAGAGAAAACTGAAGGCAGAGAGGCAGCGGGCAGAGGAAGCACTGGTGATGGTGGCTAGGGCTGAGGTTGCATTGCGTAAATCGAGGGGGCGGACTTCCATCCTGGAGGCCACATTGCAGGGTGGTATGGGACGCCGAACTGCAAATGCTTTCTACCCTGCAAGCCCTCCAGGAATCAATGGAAGCCATCCTGATGGAGGAGGACGTGGCATGTGGCTCAACCCTGGTCAACAGGTTGGCTAACATTGGGGATGAGGATTAGCATGCTGCCTTTGTATATAGTTATTTAGGTATAGGTGATATTTATAATTATTTTTCTTTGGACCCAGACTTTGGTGACTTTCCATACCTTTTTTTAATCTATCAAGTTTTTTCAGTACTGTGTTATTTTAGTTTTTCATCATTTGCCACAGACTTCTTGGACATTCCTGCCTTGATTTAGTTGTTTACAGTTATGTTCAATGCAGGTTTATATGGTTCCATTCCATGCTTCATGCAGTTGATTTGTGTGTCTGCAACTTTCATTGTTGACATTTCACACAGTGCATCTAACCATTGCAGGCCATGTGTATTGTGGCGTGCTTGTGTGTGGTGTTGTTGTTGTGATGGTTGTGGGTGGAGGCTTGCAGATATGCCTGACATGCGGGGGTGGCTCCATCAGACAACTAGGGGTTGCACTGGATGTTTGGAATTACATTTAAATGTGCAGTTTCACTGTGTATTTGGTGTCAGTGTGGTTGCGGAGGATGGTTCTGTTGTGTGTGAGATGATGTACATCTGGATATGGTTGCATTGATATTTGGATGAGTTTTTTTATTTTTCTTTGACTCTGATTGTGGATGTAATGCCACATGTTCCCGTGAGTTTACACAATTTCACACTGTTTTCATTTCAGGGACTCTGTTGTTCATGTTTCCCCTTTGCACATGCTTGGAATTGTGTATGTGTCCACACTTTGTTCACTGCATTGTGTATTTTGCATTGTGGTTGCTGCGATGGGAGGTGGGCTCACTGTGGATGGGTGGCCTGGTCACGTCACTTGCACATTAGTTTATCATTGCTGTGTCACTCCCATGCCATGCGCTAAGGCACACTAGCATGTGAAGTCACACACTGCCTGCTCTCATGTCTTGCTCCACTTCTGCCCCTGGAATGCAGTTGTGACCTATGTTTGATCATTCTGTGTGGCAGCACACATTTCCTTTCCTGTGGGTGGGGTCTGGACTTGTGGGGGCTGACTGGGGTAATGTCAGAGGTGAAGGGGTCTAGTGGGTGGTGTCTGGACATGAGGGGGCTGTCTAGGGGTAGTTTTGGAGGTGAGGGCATTGTGGGGAGAGGAGTACTGTCAGGGGGCTGGCTTGGGTAGTGTCAGAGGTGAGGGGGCTGGCGGGTGGTATCTAGAGTTGAGGGGGCTGCCTGTGGTATTGTCAGAGGTGAGGGGGCTGGTGGGTGGTGTCTGGACTTGAGGGGATGCCTGGGGATAGTGTCAGAGGTGAGGGCAGTGTGGGGAGGGGAGTGTACAGTCAGGGGGCTGGCTGGGGTAGTGTTGGAAGTGAGGGAGGCTGGTGTGTGGTGTTTGGACTTGAAGGGGCTGCCTGGGGTGGTGTCAGAGGTGAGGGGGGCTGGTAGGCGGTGTCTGGACTTGAGGGTTGATGTGCATTAGGGGTATATGCCAGCATGCCAGCATATTGGGTGCCTAAGGTGTTGGGGGATGGACTCGCAGTTTTGCAGAGATGCCGTCTTGATTTATGAGGGAGACCGCACATCTTAGTAGGGGGTGCAGCCTAGACTTACAAGGGAGGTCTTGTGTTTTCACAGGGAGTTCTGCATTAACTTAAGTGCAAGGGTGTACATTTTTGCAGATGTGCAGCCTTGACTTCGAGGAAGTTGTTGCGTTTTCACAGGAGGTTCCACTTTGGCTTCCGTGGAAGGACGCACATTTTTGCTGGCATGCAGCTTTGACTTACAATGGAGCTCTTACGTTTTTGCAGGGGTGCAGCCTCGATTTATGAGGAAGGCCACGTTTTTCCATAGGGGATGCAGCCTCGACTTACTGGGGAGTTCTCGCGTTTTTGCAGGAGTGCTGGATGGTGGATCAGGGGTGGACGCCGAGACTTGTGCTTAGGTTGGGATATGGCTTGGTTTTTGGCTTGGATGGGGACGTGTTGTGGGCATTCTTCGCGCAGCTCATTTTGAAATGCAGGTCAGCCAGATATGCGCGGTTGGATCCATGAATACGCAGAGCGTGCCACTCAAAGGAAGAAATCAAGAATATGGAGTGTGTAGAGTGGCAATGATTTACGTGCACAACCCATCAACAGTGTAACAGAACCAAATTGGGAGCATCATATTGCTAACGCCCTGGGTCGGTCTACACCCGATGATAAGCTCTTTCCCCTCCAACTTCTCCTTGGAGCTGCCAAGTGACCATCCTGGATCTAAACATTATTATTGAGCAATTAAATTCATTGCGAGCGGCAGGCCCTGATGATATTTGTAATGTGCTTGTCAAAGCTTCCACAAAGATGTGGGCCCGCACCTTACACTTACTCTTTAATCATGTAGGTGAATCTGGCTGTATTCCCCAAACATGACGAGAAAGCCACATACTACCAGTCCATAAAAAAGGACCGTGGAATGTGACTACCAACTATAGGATGCTAGCCATGCTAGACGTCCCAGCCAAATTGTTTGCTAAAGTGTTGCTCTTAGAATTAAACAACTGGATCTCTAAAAATAACATACTCCCTCCCAATCAAATGGGCTTTATTAAAAATGCAAGTAACTCACACAATTTGCTTATCCTTGTGACATCGGTAGAATACGCTTGGAAGCACAGAGAAACGCCAGTGTACAGTGCCTACACTGATTTCTATGCAGCTTTCGATTCGGTGTTAAGAAACAAACTGTGGCAGAAGTTGGCACAATGGAACATCCCAGCAGTTTGCTTAAGATGCTGATGCTACTATATACAAATACCACAGTAAAGATCAGATTAGATGCAGAGGACAAATTGTCTTCCTCCATGCCTACACAACGGGGCGTGAAGCAGGGGTGCATTGTGGCCACCACGCTTTTGTAACTTATACCTGGCGGATATAGGGGCAGCATTTAACAACCTATACATCAGCCCCCTGAAAATGGCCGCCACCTGATTAGCTGGTTAACATATGCCAATGATCTGCTTTTGCTAGACCACACTCCTAAAGGTCTACAAAGGCTGATCACAGCACTAGCAGAGTATGCAGATACCAACGGATTAGTAGTCAATATCGAGAAAAGCAAGGTAATGACATTTGACCCATCATTGGGGTAGCAAAGAAACATTGTTTGCAAATTAAATGGCCTTAATCTTGCGTATGTTTCCACCTACAAATATCTAGATCTCCATGTACAAGACAATTTAAAGTGGGAAACACATTGAAAAGAAACTAAGACTAAATGTACCTGAGTAGTCTGTGCCATCCGCCAATTCATTGGCTGACAAGGCGGTATCTCTATTGAGACAATCCTGCTTCTTTTTCAGACTAAAGTTCACTCCATACTTTTTTATGGAATTGAAATATGGGTACTTTGTCTGTCTTTATAGAGAAAACGGTAATGTTTTACGATAACCTCTTGAGGTTCAATAACAGCACAATGATGGTAAGATTTTAACGTGCGTTATAGACAAGTGTACTACAATGGGGACACTAGACTCAATGCTTTCACTTTGCACAAAGTGGCACGTTTGGTTTAGTACTTGAAACACTTGTGTATATGCTCGTTATAAATACCATATCATATTATACTCCTTCTGCTGAAGGTGTAGTGCAAGTGATTAAATCACATCTGAAATTTAGACTGTCCACACTTAGTAAGGAACTAAATCTAATCACCTTGTATTCCAAACGAAATAGTGCTTCGTTCTGTGAGCACATTTCAAACTGTTTGATTAAACCCTCTTACATAGTGGCGTTTCCTAACAGTTCCATTGCTAGACAGTATCTGCTATTAAAATTTAACAAGATTACAATGCAATTGTTTCTTCAATGTCAGAAGTAGCTCATTTCTTGTGCATGATTATTTACCACTTTCTAAATTAAATCACTCGTCAAGCTGAAGTGATTCGGACGTGAGCCATCTGAGTGCTAAAGGGAAATAAATAGAGAAACTGGTCTCAAATTAATATTTCACTAGTTAAATCGGTGGATGGCCAGGCACGGCATCAGTCTCTATATATTAGTGCTGGGTCCCATGGTTGGGCCATCTCTCATTTGGTTATGATGTACCAAAATGAATGAATGTGGATTGGGAGTGATTTAATTTAGAAAGTCTTGTCCTCTCTTGTACAGAAAACTGAACACTCAGGTCAGGAGAATTTTGATTTCTGAACATTTATTTAAACAAAAACACGTATTTCAGTTATGTGACTTAGTTCTATTTACTTGTTTTACAAATACTCACTCTACTATTTACACCTGATGAAGGGTTTAGCCAGAAACACGTAGTTTATATATACAAGGAGTGCTACTGGACTGTACAGATCTCCTCCAGTACCACAGGCTCCTTGAAAGAAATAGTAGTGCCTTACACAAATTTACTTTTTCTTTAAGCAAGTGTCACATGAATGATGCACTGATTGTGAATTACCGTGTTCTATGTAAATTACTTTTATTTTGAATGTATTGTGATTAAAAAGGTTATTATTGAGAACAACTGTACAAATTAAATAGACCATATGCAAAGAATATGCATTATGCTTCTATTTATTCTGTATTACTTACTATGTTGATTAAATAATTATGCACAAGAAATTAGCAACTTATGACAATGAAGAAACAATTTCATCGTTAGCTTTAAGAGTGCCACGTAGTTGTCTCCCAAAATACGGAAGACCTCTTTTCTTTTTGCCATTTGTCAATGATCTTGTAGCCAAGATCCACTCAGGAGCACCTGAAATACATTTTGACCTTAAATCAAACCTTTTGAATCCAAGTTAAAAATTATTTAAAACTGAGTGTGCCTCTACTCCCATTATACTATGCAAGCAATTGAAACCATTGAGCATCTTTTGCCTGTCTGTGAAAGTGTGCTAAATATTAGAATTAGTTATCTCAAATCTTATAATAATGGTTTCAACTGTACAGATCCTCCAGCCCTAAGGACGATGTTTTTAAATGGTTTATTATCTCGTTAAATGTTATTGATAATGTGTTGGCATTCTTAAATCATTAACCAGTTGAGCTTTACTCTACCATTTTTAGAATATGAAATGTCTATGTTACTCAATGTCTGGTTACACTAAGTAACCCCCTTGATCATGAGTTCTTAGATATTGCCTTTATGTTGTAACGGTTTTCAACATAGATATTTTTCTCATGTTTTAATGGTTTTAGTATTATCTATTTTTAGTGGTATATCCAAGCCTATCAGTACTTTCTAGAAAAACTGTTGTAACGTTGGGACCATTGTATATGTCACTAATGTTTTACTGTTTAATTATAATTTGTCCAATGTTTTATATACAAAGCCACACGGCTGAAAGTGTTTTAACAATAAAACAATAAATACATTTCACGTCAGCTAGATATGCACGTTTGGATCCATGAATACGCAGAACACGCTCTTTTCCATGAATTGGGCTAGGATTTGATCTGATTTTATACAAAGATAACTCTTCAGCAGAGGCACCAGCCCATGCAGGGGGCGGTAGAGGGGCAGCTGCCATAGCGGGCCGTGCCTCTGGCGAGCCCCTTCGTGGACTCGCCTCCCCTCACCGAGGAGGCAAAAGTGCGTGCCCCACTATGGTCCAGCCGTATACGGCCTGGCCTGGGGAGGCACATAAATTGCCTGGGCTGAGAGGGTCATGTCTCTCTTCCAGCCCAGGCATCAGCAGGATGCAGTAAGCTGATGTACGGATGTTTGAAAGGTGGCACACGGACATTAATGCACCTACATTGGAAGTGTTAACACAGCATCTCCCCTTGTGATATTACAGGTTCCCAGCTCACTTCCAGGGAAGGCTTGCTTAAGGAGGTTTGTCACAGGAGCTAAGAGGAAAATACAGGAGCGGTAAGGAGGGTGCACTGGGTTTGTGCAGCAAGGCGCAGGCATGTGGCAATGTTTTTCAGCTTTCAAAAAGAAGTGTGGCATTAAGAATGATGGGAGGATACGGGGGGCCTACAACAGGATGGTGATGGAGGTTATTGACTGGGGTGTAGTTGCATCAATAGTGGATGGCCATTGGGCAGGTACTGGGGGTATGGTTTATTTGTAAAGCCCTTATACACAGGTGAAGTGCCTCAAAGCGCTTCAGAGGTAAAGAGTGAAGCAAGGACTTGGTTATAAGACTTATTTCGTTTTATTTTTTGTGTGACATTCTTGGGAAAGTTAAAATGTCCAGCCAGGGGTCGCCTAGCTTATTCGACAGCGTTGAAGGGACGTCGGACAGAGCAAGGTCACAAGAGAGCAACGAGGTACCCCAGCTGATGCCACTATTCCAGGAAAGGGTGCTCAGCATGGGGACAAGCTGGGCAAAAAGACAGCTGGAGCAGTCAGGGGAGGAACAGGCGCAGGGCACGCCACCAGCCACAGCGGTTACCCCACCGGCCCACGAGGTGGTTGTGGCCACACCTGCTAAAAAGAGGAGGGTGCCTAGGCAAGCAAAGGGAAAGGTAGTCATGGTTGAGGTAAACATGATGCTGGATGTCACTGTGCCTTTGTCGCCTATAGGGCAGGTGTTGCAGGTTGTCCGTAGAGGGCAGACTATAGGAGGTGGGCAAGAATTATCTGCAGTAGCATTAAATAATGCAGGGCCTGTAGTGCCGCTGTGGCGCAATGGGGCACCAAACCACAAGCAAGTAGGGCAAGGGGTTGCGGCACACAAATAGAGCATGGAGTGGGCAACAATGGAGTTGACAAGGTTCATGGATCAAATGCTGCAAAGATGGAAAGGGGTTCAAGAGGAAATACGCTGTGCAAATGTTGTGGGGCCAAGGGGGATTTGGGAACAATCTGTGGGACCGGCTGCTTTCACAGGGGCGCAGGGAGGATCTCTAGGGGTAGGAACTCAGCAGACGGGCCAGGTGAATGGTGTTTTACCAACAAGTGGGGGAGTTCCCCCTCCGATGCCTTGTCTTTCAGGGCCAGCAGTGGGCTCACCAGTAGGGGGGTTAGGGTCAACTCCTGCAGCATCAGTTGAGGAAGTGCCACTTGTAACAATCGCCCCACTGTTATCAGGAAAGTCTTCACTGTCATGGTACATCCATAGAGAGGTGAAGGAGGGTATTTGGGCAAGGGATTATTTCGATTTATTTTCACTACGGTCACTAGAGACAGAGGGCCCTGATGTAACTATAACTAAGGAGGAAGAGAAGAAGAGGCAAAAAAAGGTATAGAGTGGCGGAGACTATTGAAAACTGGACAAAGTCATTTTCCCTGTTAGCAGCAGCAATGATGGAAAGGTTCCCTGTGCAGGGGAATGCCTTTGTAAATACAGGGACACTATGGTGGAAGAGCACAAGTGCTATGGGTCCACAGGTTGGATCGATTATGACTGGGATATCAGGTCTAAAATGGAACAGGTACCCGGCATGTCTTCGGACCAAAAAAGATATGGAGGGTTGGGTGGCATACATGAGGGGGAAGGAGAGAACCAGTCGGCCGATTGGAGAATGTGGCAGACTGCCCCATCAAGCTTGGCAGGGGAAGTAGAGTGAGGGAAGGAAGGAAACCTGGCAGCCCTTTCGGAGCAGGTAGAATGCCCGAGGTAGGGAATGGTCTCACAAAAATGGAGCGCAGGGTGCCGGGAGGGGTTCCATGGGGTGGTGACATGGGAAAGGGCACCTGCAGGGGTTTTAATGCCGGTTATTATTGCTTTGGACAGGAGTGCATATTTGCCCAAGCATGCGACAAATGTAGGGGGTCACACCCATCCACTTGTTACAGAGGGGCTGTGGGTCAGCGAGCAAGGGGGCAGAACAGGGGAGCACGATACAGGGCGCTGGGCAGATAGGACTGCATTACATGGTTGACTACAGGATTATCCAAAGGCAGAAGAGAGGGAATTGTTGTACAATGGGTTAAGGGATGGGTTCCGTATTCCTTATGAGGGGCCACTGATGACACGATTAGCAAGGTACTGCCCCTGTGCTGACAAGTTACCAGGGACTATGACTGAAAAATTGGGCAAGGAAAGAGCTTTGGGGAGAATTATGGGCCCATTCAAGGCGTCACCCCGACTCAACTTAATAGTGTCCTCACTGGGGGTGGTGCCCAAGAAAAAGAAAGGCAAATATAGGCTTGTACACCATCTATCCTATCTAAAAGGGGAATCGTTTAATGATTGGCTGGTCCCAGCCTACTGCTCAGTCACATATTCCTCTTTTGACAAAGTAATGGAGCATGTCACGCAAGCGGGTTAAGGGGCACTGTTGGCAAAGATGGACATTGAATTAGCCTTGAGGCTCTTGCCGGTTCACCCGAATAGCTTTCATCTGCTGGGATTTCAGTGGATGGGGCAATTTGACTTTGACAGGTGTATGCCAATGGGGTGTGCGCTGTCATGCGCCTTCTTTGAGCAGTTCAGCTCTTTCCTAGAATGGGTTGCAAGCACACAGGAGCTAAAGGGGGCCATCATGCACTATTTGGATTATTTCTTGTTCATTGGGGGAGAGGTATCTGTGGACTGTGGAGCTGCACTGGGATCCTTCCAGCAACTGATGAGCGAATTGAGCATTCCCCTGGCTCAGGAGAAAACACAGGCACCCATGCAGGTTTTGACATTTCAGGGAATAGAAATTGAGACAGGCAAAGGCATTTGTAGGCTGCCAAAGGACAAGGTAGATGGGCCTGTTGAGGAGATTGACATCAACTTGGCTAAGGGCAGGACTACGCTGGGTCAGGTACAGCAACCCTTGAGGAAACTCAACTTTGCAGCCAGGGTAGTGCCGTCACTTGTGGGAGTCACTTGCAAACATCACCACATCCGGTCGAGTGCAGCCATCAAAGAGGATTTAGGGATGTGGCGCAGGTTCCTGCAAGGGTACAATGGGGTCAGCCTGTGGCGAAAGCCATGGGTTAACAGTGATCATATGCAGATGTACTAGGGCGCTTCAGGAAAGGAAGGTTTTGGGGTGATCCTAGGCACACAGAGGTGCACCTAGGGATGGCCTATAGAGTGGCGGAAAAGGCGAGATTGGGGAATATAATGGCTCTGGAACGATTTCCTATTGTGATTGGCCGCCAGGTGAGTTGTGCAACAGGACGATCCGTTTTTGGTGCGACAACAAGTCGGTGGTCCAGGCCATCAACCTACAATCTGCCTCATGCCCAGTGGTCCTGGGATTGCTTCTAAAACTAGTGGAATTGTGCTTGTATCAGAATATTGAGTTTAGGGCACGCCATGTACCAGGAACTGTGAATATTGCGGCTGACGCTCTTTTTTGTTTTCAGTGGGAGAGGTTCCGGAAGGCTCATGCAAGGGCACAGCAAATGGGCGCAGAGTTGAAGTCGGAATGGTGGCACCTGGTGTCGTGGACCGGATGCTCTGGGAAGTTGGGGAGCTCTCGCTCACACCAGGAGTGTGGTCCAGGTACCACAGAGGCTACAATAAGTTTGTGAGCGTGGCACAAGAATTTGGGTGTGCAGATCAGGATTTGCCGCACCAGGTGGAACAGTTTCTTGTGTGGGCTCACAGGGAGGGGCAGACCAGGAGCTGGGTCTCAGGGCACCTGGCAGCCATAGCATTCTATGGAAAACTAAGGGGTGCAGGGGATCCCATGAAGGGCTATTCAGTCAGGGCCAGAATGAGAGTTTGGGGAAAACTAGAGAGGCATAAGAAGGATGGCCGCAAGCCGATTGACTTCGAGGTGCTGGTGAGGCTACTGTGTGCATTGGAAGGGGTCTGCTCCAATGAGTTTGAGGTCAGGCTCTTTAGGCCCGCATTTGTGGTGAACTCTTTGGGGAACTTCAGGTAAGCGAGCTGGTCTCTACTGAGAAAGGCAATGACTCTGTAAGGGCACTGGCAGTGGGGGATGTCACATTTATGGACAAGGGTGTCAGTATAAGGGTGAGAAGGTCAAAGAGGGATCAAGAGGGGAAGGGTAGCTTGGTGATGTTATACAGGGCGGTGATTAGGACAGTTGCCCCACCTGGTTACTATCTCAGTATGTATCGGGGAGGCCAGCGGGGGGTAGGTACCTCCTGGTTCACAAGGATGGGTCCCCTTTGACCATGTTTCAATTTTGCAGGGTGTTGGCAATAGCATTAAAGAAAGCAGGATGTCATGGGGAAGGTTGATCGTCACATGGGTTCAGGATAGGGCCAGGAACAACAGCATTCCAGGTAAGTATGCAGGGGTCAGCCATTCAGAAGGTGGGTAGATGGGAGTCAGATCGATATAAGCTGTATATCTGGACGAGATGGCAGGACACCAGGGTGCCACAAGGGAAGTGTGGGCGCAAGGAAGAAAGCTGGGGGTCAAGGAGGTGGTTGGTCGGATGGAAGGGGCGTGTGTTATAACATGTGGTTTTGGTTCTGTTCCAGCGGGTCGCACAGTCTGGGTCATTGGCCATTCTTTCATTGCCCGGGCAGAAAAGAGGGCCTGTTAAATGACTTCAATTCAGCAATTCCACTAAGTCAGTGCCTTGTCTGGGATTGCTCAAGGGAAGCCCTTATTTATATATTTTTATGACACTTTATAATCTGGATGATGAACCCTTGTATAACGCCCCTCTCTTAGAAAGCCCCTGACCCCACTGAGCCAAGAAGTAGGTTTGTTTTGCAATTTAAAAGATTTATTGGAAAAATTAAACAATATATATATATATATATATATATATATATATATATATATATATATATATATATATATTACACTTTTATAATAAATTAATATTTGATATCACACTTAAGAATATGACAGTGATCAACACTGGGTGATGTTACACTAGCACGCTGATTAAATTACTTAAGAGTTAGTATAGGGAGGAAAAGGTAACTGAGAATGCTTTTATGGTTTCAAGGAAAAACAATGATGGAAAGAATTCAGTACAGAAATAACTGGTAGGGTTTCACAAGAGATAATATGTTCACTTTTCCCCTGGTGGCAATTCACTCCCCCCTATGCAATTCACTCCCCGCTAGCAAGCTTAGATCACAGGGATGATTTTAAAACACAGGCAAAATCCTTTTCAATGTGGAGGTAATGAAGTAAAATATGCTAAAAATGGTTTTTACTTCCCTATAAGAGATTCAGGGTGGGTGATAGCTACTTAAAATTAGTTCAGGATCACTTTAGCAATGCTCTATGAATGATTGCCAGGTTGCGAACGAATTTCAGCAAAGGAAAGCAAGAAGCTGCTATTTTGACAAGTGAAGAAATTTGCGCCAAATCGCAAATCGTGGCACTTTTTCCGAGTGCGTTGAGCGCGATTACGGAAAAAGTATAATGAATAGAAAGTCGGTTCTGTGTTTGTTGGGAAGTTAGAATCTTAGCTTTAAAATGAAAGTTAAATCTCGCTTCTAGCCCAAACGGTTCAAGAGATACGGACGATTTTATGAAGGTGGTTTTTCAGAAATGAAATAATGATTCAAAATGGCAAAATGCCACTCTTACAGGTTTAAAATCGGAGAATGAACACATGATTCCTATGATGCAGTTCTGGACAGGTTCAAAAGTTTTGAATCAGATTATTTTAAGCTAAGAGATTGGTTTTGAACAGTTCTGGCTAAGTACTCACACTATGAATTTGAAATAGGCCATCAGGGTCTGGTCAGGTTGGGACTGGACTCCAGGCGGTTGGTTCTGAAGTCATAGCTATCTGGGTCAGCTCTGCTGGTCTGGTATGGATCTCTGGTTCTGCTCACAGCGATCTGGTCTGGTCTCTCTGGATACAGCACTGCTTTCTGGGTACTGGTTCTGTTCTGGATTCTGGAGTTCTCCGTCAGCGTGCTGCGCAGGAATTCAGTTGAAGGTTGGAAAATGAATGTCCCTGTCTGGCTTCCAGCGGCTCTGGGTGGGTGTGTGTTGGCATAGCTAAGCCTGCCCCTCGCAACTTATCATTGGCCAAGTTTTCCTCTCTTCCTTGATTGGGGGAAGGAAATGGAGTGTCATCGTGATGAGGTAGTTTATGGTTCAGAGGATCCACCCCTGGTCAATTTGCAAACAAATCTATTCTTGATCCAAATAAATATTTATCTACGTACAATTTTTCTAATATTATATATCCAGTTAACGTATTTTCTGTAGCACCAAACCATCCGATCCCTGTCTTTGTAAGATGTCGTGTCCACTTATGACAGAATTCTGCCCTTTTCATCAAGAACACAACCTCTAAACTTTTCCAGATTTTACACAAATGTGCACAAGGAATATGGGTATCAGATGATAAGGTGTCAGATTTTTAACATACATGCATTTGGAGTAACAACCTATTTTCCGCTACTATCCCCAAGAACATACCACAGATTCCTAACACCTCTTAAAATGTGCAGAGATAAATCACAAGAATAATGATATTAATTATATAATTTTGAAAAGTCTGTACTATGAATTATCCATCTTTTTAAAATTATGCTCTGGCCCAGAGGGGTGTGGTTTCCCAAAGCACATGGTGGAATTTCTGGTGTGTCCACTTCCTCCAGCTCAGGTTGCTCACAAAGGCACTGCTCCTCCCAGTTTCTCTCAAGAGGAAGCCATTTACGGCCCCCCTAATTTAACATTTGCCTGAGCCAAGGAAGGCTCATTGTTCAGTTTCCTGCAGTCCCCAGCTGCTCCTCCCCTAATCCAATCAGAGAGGTGTCATCTCCCTTTGGTGAGGGCAGGAGAATGCAGGCCAGGCCTGGGAAGAGTGGCTGAGCAAGTTTCAACTCCTGTCGGGGGCAGTTGCCAGGCAGAATTCACTCTCTTCAAGCCAGGCTTCAGCCAAATGTCACTTTTGTTCCCAGTTTTTCGTCATCCAAATCAAACTTACAATTTTTACACATGCAGCTAGAACGCTGATTCTAAGTTCAAAACTATGACATTTAAAAGTTGCAAACTATGTGACACTCAACAGTAGGTCACTCATTTATTTTAAACATTTCGATTTTAGTGGCTTTAAGTCCAATTTCACTTCAGCTGCTGACATCCACAGCTCAGCAAGTTTTATTATGAACATCATTTTGGGCTCTTTCTCTTTCCAGATTTTGTATGCACACAAGTCTACCTTATGCCAAATGTCTGCTGGTGTTCCTTGAGATTTTTGAATATCTTGCAATGTTTAAAATAGGCATTTTTAGCTTGCATTTCAGAGAAACAAAGGTGATTTCAAAGCGCTTTCTGAGCTAACCGGCACTGCTGTTTTTCCTTTGACACACATTTCAACCATGGCACTCCTGGCCCATCACGCTCGCACTGGTGGGTGGCAGATCAGGGGTACATTTTGGTGTGCGCCAAAACTGCACGGTTTTCCTGGATTCTGGCGCAATGTGGGCTTTTTCGCCATCTTGGATTTCCTAAGCCCACAGCACCAAATGTTGCAGCATAATAGTCCAAACATGGGTCAAAACCCCTAACAAGCCCCCCCGTCCGACTGCGCTTTGATTTCGAGTCGAGGGGAAGTCGGGTGCAAAGGATGTTTTGATCCACGCGCTGGGATGTCCACATCATCTTCTTTCGATTCCGCAGATGACACAGTTCAGCATTTTCCTTCATCAGGGTCGTTCGATCAGTTCTCCTTGCCGGTCCTGATGGGAGTATTGGGCAGTACCCCAGGCCCCTCGGATCTTTGCTCCCGGTCCCCAGGTCGTCTTCCGTGGTCAGTCTCCATGGTTTCATGTCCCCTAGGATGATAAAGCAAAGCAGCAATACACATTCCTAGACATTTTTCCACCATATTAATGGTGCGGCGAACATATACATTTTATACATCAGGATAAATTTTGCAGTCTTATTTTAAAAACAAGATATAACAGGATACATTGGCATTTAAGAATCATAATATTTTAGAGACTGTATGTGGGATATTTTAGGGTTGGAACTGAATTACTCTGGAGCGGACCCCTCTGGGATTGCAGAGGACTCCTCCAGTTGCTGCAGAGTGTGCCTGTGATGGCAACACTTTAGCTAATTGATGTGGACCCACTTGTCTTACCCCTCTGCCAAACTGCCTTTGGGGAGGCGGATCTTGTATGCAACGGGGTAGATCTTGTCTATAATTTCAAAGGGTCCCTTCCATGTAGGCAAATATTTTCGCTGTTTGGCCTGGTTCCTTTGGAAATTGTATAGAAGACCCGGTCTCCCACATTATATTCCTTCCTGGTGGTTTTCAAATCATAGTGAGTTTTCATGCTATCAGCTGATCTTTCTAGATTCCACTGAGCATAGGCAAAAGCATGTTGGAGGTGTTTCCTCAAATTCTCCACATACTCATGAGTTGTGGAGGCATTGATCAACGTCTGCTCTTGGGTCCTGTAGAGCATATGCTGGGGAGGGGAAGCACCATCTTGCGTCCAGTCATCAACTCAAATGGTGACATTTTGGTTGCAGATGAAGGGGTAGATCTGATGGCCATTAGGACCAGAGGTAATTGGATATCCCAACTTGGCCCAGAATCTACCACAAACTTTTTTAATATGCTCACAATGGTTCTGTTGTGTCTCTCCACTGCACCAGAAGAGGCTGGCTGGTAAGCAATATGTAGCTTCCTTTTGACCCCCAGTATCTCCCACATCTTTGTCATTACCTCGCTGGTGAAATGGCTACCTCTGTCTGACTCAAACCTTTGAGGTAGACCAAAACGGGAAAAGATGTGGTTAATCATCAGGGCAGCTGCTGTTTCTGCCTTGCAGTTTGGGGCCGGGAGACATTCCACCCACTTGGTAAACAAGCATGTGACCGTCAACATGTACTTGTTTCCCCTAGATGAGCGAATCACAGGGCCTACGAAGTCGATTTGCAAATCTGACCATGGCAGTGTCATCCCCCTCTTTCGGAGAGGCGCACGGTGTGTGAGGGATGTCGGCTGAAATTGTGCACACACAAGACACCCCTTCAAGTATTGGTCGAGGTCCTGTCCCATGTGTGGCCAGTATGCAACCTCTCTTAAGATTTTCAGTGTTGTGTGAAACCCCCTATGACCGGCGGTGGCCGAATCATGGCCGTGACTTAACATCAGGCTTCGGAATGAGGTAGGAACCACCCACTGATCGTGGCCAGCTTGGGATTTCCTTACCAACAAACCGTCTTGGATTCGGAACATTTTTGGACATTTCATCAACACTCTTAGGTCCTCTTTCCCAATGTAGTTGGTATCCATCAGGAGAAAGTTCTCAGGGTCCTCAATGTGTTGGTAAAACTTACCAATTATTGGATCCCCCTTCGGAGCCGTGATTAAATCAGCATCTGGGGTCTCCTTACTCCATTGTGCAGTTCAAAGAACATTGTGAGCATTTGTCTGGGACCTAGTGATAGCCGTGACCTGGATTTTCCACATCAGGGACTCAATCTCTATTAGATCCCCTTGGATGGCCCCGGTTTTGGCCAGCTGATCAGCTAAGTCATTTCCAGTTTTGTCTGGTCCCTCTACTTTGAAATGACCCTTGATCTTTTTCCAGTAGATGGTCATCCCATTCTATGTGACCAGATCATCAATGTTTTGGATCAACTTCCCATGTTTCAAGGGTTTGTTGTTAGCACATAGCATGCCTCTGGTTTTCCAATTGACCAGGTGCTCCACGAACCCGTTCCGTACATAATCCAAATCTGTGATTATGAGCAGTTCAGGGAGTTGATGTTGGACAGCAGTGAGGATGGCTTGATGCACAGCCATCAACTCTGCTACTTGACTACTTCGGGGACCGATTTTGTACCCAGCGGTGGGTTCTGGAGACTCATTCACCCACGCATTCCCTACTCCGGCCACCAGTTCTTTTTCC
This sequence comes from Ambystoma mexicanum, assembly GCF_040938575.1. NCBI lineage: Eukaryota > Metazoa > Chordata > Amphibia > Caudata > Ambystomatidae > Ambystoma > Ambystoma mexicanum. Next base: position 1,055,841,596 of record NC_090935.1, read on the forward strand.
CAGTTGTTTTCAACATGGTAAGAGCATCCATCCACATAGACAGTGGGCATTCCCTAAGACTTGTCTTCTTCAAAGACTTTGTGTGGGGAATTAAGGTATGCCTCCATGTTGTCCTTGATTTTTAGACTTTCGTCCTCGAGACAGTTTTCTCTGGCACGATCATGCAAGTCAGCCAGACCTTGCGCGAGGGTACTCTTCTTGTTTTGGCCATATCTGACCTCCATAGGAAAGCCTTGCATTGACAGAATCCAGGAAGTAATTCGGGAATTACTCACATTTCCGGCCCGGATTCTGTCACTTTGGAGATATTGCAGAGGGTGGTGTGGAGTCTCCACTATGATGTGTTCCCCCTGGATGAACGGGCGGTAATTCTTCAATGCCCACACCGTTGCCAGGAGTTCCTTCTCACAATCGTTGTATTTTTCCTCCACAGAGGATAAAGTTTTGCTCGCATAGGAGATTACTTTATTGACCTTGTCATGCTATTGGTGTAATACTGCCGTCAAGCACATATTAGAGAACCCTGTCTCCAGGAAGAACTCCTTAATTCTGACAGGGTAAGCTTGGCAAGGTGCTTGTGAGAGGCTTCTTTTGAGTTGTCTTACTGCCTCGGATTGTTCTGGACCCCATACCCACTTGACCCCCCTTCAAGAGATGAATCAGGGGTCTGGTGATCTCTGCGTAGCCCTCAATGAACTTTCTGCTGTAATTAGTCAGTCCAAGGAGGCTCCTTAGTTCCCACAGAGTTATGGGGTCTTTCAGTTTCTGAAGTGCTTCCACTTTCTTTTCCTGGGGACAGAGACCATGAGGAGTAATCTCATGCCCCAAGAAATTAACACAGGTTCTACACCACTGTGCTTTCTGAAAGGAAAGTTTTGCTCCGGCGGCCCTCAACTCTGTCAGAACATAACGGTGCTCCGCTATGTGTTCTTCCACAGATGAACTTTTGATGAGGACATCATCTACATAAGCCAGGTTACCCCTCGCACCCAGGTATGGCATGGCCTTATGTAGGAAAATGTTGAACTCATTGCCGGAGTTGAGGTATCCGAAGGGAGTCCGGGTCCATGTGTACTGCTGGCCCCCAAAGGTAAAAGCCAGTTTGTATTGGTCCTCCCTACTGACAGGCACGGTCCAGTATCCATTGGTCAGGTCTGTTGCAGTGAATACCTGTGACCCCTGAATCTGGGCCAGCCCTTGGTCAATGTAGGGCAGAGGCCATCGGGAAGTATGGACCCGTTTATTGAGCTCCCTAAGGTCGGCGCAGAGTCTCCACTGGCCGTTTGGCTTCAATATTCCCAGCACTGGATTATTGAAGGTGCTGTGTACTAGACGGATTATTCCCCGGGACTCAAGGTTCTTAATTATTTCAGTAAGGGACTCCATGGATGCGAGAGGCAAACGATGTTGCTTCACAAACACTGGAGCCATGCCAGGGTCCGTGCGAATTGATGTTGTGTGGATGTCGGTGCGACCACAGTCATATGAGTCTACCGCAAAGAGATCTTGGAAATCCAAAAAACTTGTTTCAACTTTTGCTTCTGTTCCAGAGTCACGCAGGCATCAGCTAGGTTGACTCTCTCTTCCACCATCTGCCTGAAGCCTGGAAAGACTTCTGGTTTCGCTATCTCAGCGGCCTCCTGCAGCTGGGTGGAGAAGTCCCTGGTCAGAGTGCTGATTGTGACTGGAGGCTTCAGGTGGGAAAGGCAGCCCTCATGGCCCTTTAAAATCACCTCATCCCTTCTAAAGTCCCAAGTCACATCTTCCTTACCATAAGGGCAGGAAGTGTACACCAGGAAGTTCCCCCCATGTCGGGTAAAGATCCTGTCAGGTGTTGTATTGTCATCACTGTCACTGTCAAAACAGTCTTTGGGGATTGATCCTAACAGTTAATTTCCTAAATCAATGGAGAAATGTCGGTCATCAACCGCCATTCCAATAATGGTGCCCGCGGCTAGAGTAATACTCTTTAAGTCGCTGTTATCCACCTCTACTGGAATGGTGTCATGTTCTATGTTGACTAATGGTGTTGGGTTTACCCCTAACCCTTGCTGTTGGAGGGAAGCATTTAGATGAATATAACCATCAGGGTTTTTCAATTTTTGTCCTCTTTTAACTTTCACTCCCAGGGAGAATTGTCGGGTCCTTTCTGGGATGGTGACTTCATCTTTAATCTGAATTTCAACTGCATAAGGTAGCAATTGAGCTCACCTAAAGGCTTTTTCTGGATCATCAAAGCCCATGGGATTATTCGATAATCGGGACCAAGCTTTGAAGTTTATTAGGTCCAAACTGATGGCAAAGCAATTGAGAATATCACTGCCTAAGTAAAAGGCGGCAGTGACGTCTCACACGACCCAACAATTATGGACTATGCTCTTGTTGCCAATGGAGATTTTGAGCATACACCTGCTTGGCAGGAGATGTTTGGAATTGGGTGCTTCCAGGTCCATTTCCCATTTGTCTATCAGTTTGAATGTGGGAATGGCTGGATCTTTTGGGAGTTGGCGGAACATGGCTTCGCTGATGAAGCTCTTACCGTTGTTCACACACACTCGAGCGAGAACAGAGTCCTTCCCATCATTTAACTGAACAGGGATGAACAACTGCTCTCCAATTTGCTGAATATCAGCCAGGCTCTGAGCTGATTTCACATCTTTCTGGACTATTGGAGTGGGAATGTCTGATTGTGCATTAGTAAAGAATTTCAGAGTGTTTCCTTCCAGTGTGGAATACCACCTTAAACTGGAAGGAAGGTTGATTTTTAGAAATAGAGAGGACCCCCCATCACCAGTCTGTTGTCCTACTGCTATTACTGTCACATCTGAAATTTGGTTATTCTGGAAGTGAAATTCTACTTGGTCATATTTTTGTTCAACCATGTGGCAGGTGCCGTTTAAACTAACATGGTTGACACTCTGTTTTAATTTTATTGGTCGGCTAGTCTGGGTCAAGAGGACCTTGTTTACACAATCTATTAGGGGTGAAAACCTTCTCAGGAGGTCATTCCCTAGTAAACAAGGGGTGCCTTCTAGAGTTACTACTATGACTGGGTGTTTCACCTTGTGTCGCCCAATTTTGATGCCCAAATCTGCAGTCCCCTCGAGTGGAATTTCCTTCCCATCAAAGTTCTGGAGTTGTCCAGGAAGAGAGGTGAGAGGAATACGGTAATTCTCCCCCTTCCTGCATTTAGTTCATCAAAGGCCCTTTTGGACAGAAGAGTAGCTTGGGATCCAGTGTCCACGAGTGTCAAAATTTTACCCTGCCCCTGTACTTGTACCGGGTAATAGTATCTTCCCTCCTTCTCCTCAAGGGGGCACAGATAATGCACATTTTTGGACAACTGGTGGGCTAATTTTCTGGTTTTGGACATTGCGAGAGAAGAGATTTGGGCAGAATTCTGTGGAGAGTCATGGGAATCTGCAAGAAAAAGTTGGCAACTTGAAAGAGGATATTCGAGTTCCCCTGGTTCTGGTCCTAGGCCGCCCCCCCCCCCCTTTTGGAGTCAGTCACCAGAATGGGTTTGAACCCGGGGATTTTGATGCTGTTGGTTCTGGGATAGAATGATGGGCAGTGACAGCTCAATCCCCACATCTACCCAGTCTATTGATGCGGTTTTGGGTTCCCCTGGTTCCGGTTCTGGGCCGCCCCCCCCTTTTTGGAGGCAGTCACCAGGATGGGTTTGAACCAGGGGTTTTCAGTATTGTTGGTTCTGGGATAGGATGATGGGCGGCGACAGCTCAATCCCCACATCTACCCAGTCTGGATTGGAATCCCTTGGGACCCATTTTTCCTTGGGAGGAGTTCCCCCATCTCTGAAGGAGAAGATCCTTTCCCCAGGATCCTCTTGGGATCCCTCTCCCTCAAATTGGAAGATCTGTACCTCCTCCTCAAGGTGGGTCTGTTTGGGTACTTTGCTTCTCCTACCTCCTCTCTGCTCCTTGGGTGGCAGACTTCCAGGGGTAGGAGATTTTGTTTCCGGTTCCTGGTTTTCCAGGGGCTGTTTACAAGTTGGGAAGGAAGCTTCCTCCAAGGCTTTACACCCCCCTTCCCCTTGTGCCTCCTCCCTGGGAACCAGTGGGTTATCGGGGTGCTGCCCCCATCATTGTTCTGGAGCACTAGGTCCAGAGTTTGGGGCATTCTGTGCCGGCATGCCCATCTGAGGGTTCTGTTGAGCCCTCAGCATTAGGCCCAAATCCTGTGCCATGTTCTGAACCTGGTGCTCTAACTGAGAAACCCGCTCAGGCTGATACGGGGTCCTGTTTTCTCCCCTGGGCTGATCCCAGGAAGGGTAGCTATCCCTTCTCTGGTAGTACCCCTGGTTGGGAAGATTTGGGTACCCCTCCACCCTTGGCCACCCCTCTCCCGGATTAGGTTGTCTGGGCTCAGGAAAGTGGGGAAAGAAGGATGGATGATTTTGGGGCTGGAAGTTGGGTGGATACCTGGGGAACAAGTTCTGCCCAGGATTTGGTGAATTTCTGCCCTCCTGGGGGAAGTGCGGAGGGAAGTTCCCTGGGTTGGGCGCTTGGTTGGATCCCCCCCTTGGGCCGGAGGAGTCCACACATAACCCAGGAATGGTCTGTTTCCCTTGTAGCGGGGACTTACATAGTCAGGGGAGCGAGGGACCCCATTTGTGGGATTACCTCCTTGACTCCCGGTCTGTGACTGGCCCGAGGGCCTTCTGGGCTGTGAATTGTTCGATGCAGGCAGGTTTTTAGGCCCCCCCCATCTCCAAATCTAAAACGGGGGCAACCTTTACCTCTGCCACCTTGGCAGCAGCAGGGGTGCTGTTGGTTTTGGGGTTTTTGGGCTGATTCTTATTTTCCACCGGTTTCTGCACCTCATAGATGCGGGTGGCCTGCTCAATGACCCAGTCTAAAGATCTTATCTCGTGAAAATCTCTCACGAGCGGGGTCATTATGTATTTGGGTAAGGCATGGAAAAAAGTATTAACAAATTCCTTACTGTCGGTGCGCACCCTTTTGGTAGTCTGCGCAAAAGCACGCTTTAACTCCTGCACAAATTCTTGTGGGGCCTGATCCTCCCCACATTGCAAATTGTAGGCTGCCTTGCGAGCCTCTTGAAGATTTCTATGAACAGAAAAATGTTTCAAGATGGCCGCCCTATAGGTGGACCATCTTGAATGATTTTGGTCCTCCAGCCCCGCAAAGAAACTGGAGTATAATGGGGAGAATGTCCATTTGACGTACTGGATGCAGCTACTGCAGTCCTTCAAATGGAAAGTCTCCATCATTTGCTCAAACAGCTCCAAGTGTTCCCAAACAGAATACTTGGAGTTCTTGTGATAAGGGGTGATGACACTCCTTATTGCCTTGATCTGCTTTAAGGGGTCCTTAAGCAAGGCCCTTTTGGCCTTATTGGCCTTTTTGGTTCGGGTAACCCTGGTCCACTCATCCTCTGACTCAGAAGCACTGCTCTCAGAGGTGCCCGTCTGATCTTCCAGGATTTCCCGGATTCTGCAAGCCTGGGAATGGCTGGCAGAATGTGGGGACCTGGTCTCCTGTGTCCTGGGCCGCTCAGAGGAGTCTTCCGATCCCTCCTTGCTGCCAGGATTTGATGGGTACCCCCCCCCACTGACCTAACTGGGCAGAGGTTTTCAGGATGCCCTTAGTGGGCCTACTCTCTTGGGGTTCCCCACTAAATTGCACTGTGCCTAGGTGCCCATACCTGGATGCCCGCCCATCCATTCCTGGGAGGTACTGGCCTATGAACCCCATACTTTTGGCTGAATAGTAATCTGCCCTCCCTGTGGCCCTGTGCTCATGTGCGCCAGGGGACATGGGGGTGGCAGAGTCCAAGGACTGAGAGAGATGAAGGCCTCTGGTACTAGGGCTCCTGAGGTTATGCTCAGGTGTTTTCCTTTCCCAGCGAACTTCATCTCTGTCAGCCCCTGCTCCCTGTTGCAATGCAAGAGCCTGCACTTTCAGTTCCTCAGTTAAGGCCTTACTAGACTCTATCAGTCTCTCCTGCATGGCTACCTGTTGCTGGAGCCTATCATTGTGCTGACAGAGAGCCTCATTTTCTCTCTGTGCTTCCTGGTTGGTCCTGGAATACTGGGCCAGTCTTTGCTGTAGGAGGGTTACCTCCTGAGTCCCATCCCTACTGGCCTGCTCCTTTCTTGCCAGGGCATCTTCCACCCTCCTGGTGTGCTCTAACAAGTTCTGATGCTCTTTTTGGAGGTCACCCAGCCCCTGAAGGGCCAGGTGATTTCCTTCAATTTTTTCTTTTAATGGGCAGACTTCCTGGCCTAAGGTGTCCCTTTCCTGACTAAGAGCCTGCATCTGTGCCGTCAGGTCATCGCTCTGCCTTTGAAAGGCACCAGCTTTATGGCGTTCTTGTTCAAACTCTGGCTGGGTATCCAGGTCTTTCAAAATCAGTTTATTGCTCTCTGTCTTCTCCCTATCTAGGTGGCTTTGCAGGGTGACTACCTGCTCTGCGCATGCCCTATTGAAGTCCAGTTGTTGCTCCAGCTTTTTCTGGCTCTGCAGTAGGGCGTCCAAACCCTCTTGGTACTCCTTCTGCAAGGCCAGAAATATGTTATCCTGGTCAGACTTTTCCTGTTGCAGGATATCCATTTCCTCCTTTATTTTAATAATATACTGCCTACTATCATTTTCTGACTCCTGGCTCCTCTGCTCAGAAGAGACCAGGTCAGATTGGGCCTTCTCTAATGCCATCAGTTGCCTATTTACCAGATCTTGGCCTTCAGCACATTTGTCCTGTATGGCTCCCATATGTAAATATAAATATGCTGCTACCCTGACAATCTTGTTGTGCTCATCTTTGGCCTTAGGGGCCATATATAGTTCACTCAGGGCCACATGTAAGGGACCCTGATCTCTCCATTTATCTGACCCTGTTTCAGTGATCTGGGGTGCAATTGCCTGCAACCAGACCGCCTGGTCCTGATGAGCCCACTCACCTCTCACAAATAGCTTATGTAAGAGGTGTTCTCTGGCTATTTTGATATCTACCAAGGTCGTCATTCTGGAACTTGATTTCCTTCCTGACTTACAGAAGTTTGTATTTTCTTTTGCAAAACAGATCGTTTCCTTAGAGCGTTGTTTTGAGGGGTGTTTTTACAGTGTAACACGGCGTGGTGATCCAACAGAATTTATAGATATCCTGTCAGCACACTGTATTAATCTGCACAAGTGAAAGATCTAATCCAGAATCCCCGGCTACGAGCCCCCACTCTGTTAAATGACTTAAATTCAGCAATACCACTAAGTCAGTGCCTTGTCTGGGATTGCTCAAGGGAAGCCCTTATTTATATATTTTTATGACAAGTTATAATCTGGATGATGAACCCTTGTATAACGCGCCTCTCTTAGAATCCCCCTGACCCCACTGAGCCAAGAAGTAGGTTTGTTTTGCAATTTAAAAGATTTATTGGAAAAATTAAACAATATATATTACACTTTTATGATAAATTAACATTTGATATCACACTTAAGAATATGACAGTGATCAACACTGGGTGATGTTACACTAGCACACTGATTTAATTACTTAAGAGTTAGTATAGGGAGGAAAAGGTAACTGAGAATGCTTTTATGGTTTCAAGGAAAAACAATGATGGAAAGAACGCAGTACAGAAATAACTGGTAGGGTTTCACAAGAGATAATATGTTCACTTTTCCCCTGGTGGCAATTCACTCCCCCCTATCCAATAGAATATGGAAGGGAGTGCACACAGTTCTCAGGAATACAATCAAATGTAGTTCAGTTCTCCCCTAGCAAGCTTAGATCACAGGGAAGATTTTAAAACACAGGCAAAATCCTTTTAAATGTGGTGGTAATGAAGTAAAATATGCTAAAAATGGTTTTTAATTACCTATAGGAGATTCAGAGTGGGTAATAGCTATTTTAAATTAGTTCAGGATCACTTTAGCAATGCTCTATGAATGATTGTCAGGTTGCAAACGAATTTCAGCAAAGGAAAGCAAGAAGCTGCTATTTTGACAAGTTAAGAAATTTGAGCCAAATCGCAAATCGCGGCACTTTTTCCGAGTGCGTCGAGCGCGATTATGGAAAAAGTATAATGGGTTTGTTGGAAAGCCTATAATCTTAGCTGTAAAATGAAAGTTAAATCTCGCTTCTAGCACAAACGGTTCAAGAGATACGGACAATTTTATGAAGGTGGTTTTTCAGAAATGAAATAATGATTCAAAATGGCAAAATGACACTTTTACAGGTTTAAAATTGGAGAATGAACACACGATTCCTATGATGCAGTTCTGGACAGGTTCAAATGTTTTGAATCAGATTATTTTAAGCTAAGAGATTGGTTTTGCACAGTTCTGGCTAAGTACTCACACTATGAATTTGAAATAGGCCGTCAGGATCTGGTCAGGTTGGGACTGGACTCCAGGCGGTTGGTTCTGAAGTCACAGCTATCTGGGTCAGCTCTGCTCTGCTGGTCTGGTCTGGATCTCTGGTTTTGCTCACAGCGGTCTGGTCTGGTCTCTCTGGACACAGCACTGCTTTCTGGGTACTGGTTCTGTTCTGGATTCTGGAGTTCTCCGTCAGCGTGCTGCGCAGGAATTCAGTTGAAGGTTGGAAAATGAATGTCGCTGTCTGGCTTCCAGTGGCTCTTTCTATGTCTTTAGAAAATGGGTGTGTGTTGGCATAGCTAAGCCTGCCCCTCGCAACTTATCATTGGCCAAGTTTTCCTCTCTCCCTTGACTGGGGGAAGGAAATGGAGTGTCATCGTGATGAGGTAGTTTATGGTTCAGAGGATCCACCCCTAGTCAATTTGCACACAAATCTATTCTTGATCCAAATACATATTTATCTACGTACAATTTTTCTAATATTATATGTCCAGTTAACGTATTTTCTGTAGCACCAAACCATCCGATCCCTGTCTTTGTAAGATGTTGTGTCCAGTTATGATAGAATTCTTCCCTTTTCATCAAGAACACAACCTCTTAGCTTTTCCAGATTTTACACAAATGTGCACAAGGAATATGGGTATCAGATGATAAGGTGTCAGATTTTTAACATACATACATTTGGAGTAACAACCTATTTTCCGCTACTATCCCCAAGAACATACCACAGATTCCTAACACCTCTTAAAATGTGCACAGAAAAATCACAAGAATAATGATATTAATTATATAATTTTGACAAGTCCGTACTATGAATTATCCATCTTTTTAAAATTATGCTCTGGCCCAGAGGGGCGTGGTTTCCCAAAGCACATGATGGAATATCTGATTTGTCCACTTCCTACAGCTCATGTTGCTCACAAAGGCACTGCTCCTCCCAGTTTCTCTCAAGAGGAAGCCATTTATGACCCCCCCTAATTTAACATTTGCCTGAGCCAAGGAAGGCTCATTGTTCAGTTTCCTGCAGTCCCCAGCTGCTCCTCCCCTAATCCAATCAGAGAGGTGTCATCTCCCTTTGGTGAGGGCAGGAAAATGCAGGCCAGGCCTGGGAAGAGTGGCTGAGCAAGTTTCAACTCATGTCGGGGGTAGTTGCCAGGCAGAATTCACTCTCTGCAAACCAGGCTTCAGCCAAATGTCACTTTTGTTCCCAGTTTCTCTTCATCCAAATCAAACTTACAATTTTTACACATGCAGCTAGAACGCTGATTCTAAGTTCTAAACTATGACATTTAACAGTTGCAAACTATGTGACACATTCAACAGTAGGTCACTCATTTATTTTAAACATTTCAATTTTAGTGGCTTTAAGTCCAATTTCACTTCAGCTGCTGACATCCACAACTCAGCCAGTTTCATTATGAACATTATTTTGGGCTCTTTCTCTTTCCAGATTGTGTATGCACACAAGTCTACCTTCTGTCAAATGTCTGCTGGTGTTCCTTGAGATTTTTGAATATCTTTCAATGTTTAAAATAGGCATTTTTAGTTTGCATTTCAGAGAAACAAAGGTGATTTCAAAGCGCTTTCTGAGCTAACCGGCACTGCTGTTTTTCCTTTGACACACATTTCACCCATGGCACTCCTGGCCCATCACGCTCGCACTGGTGGGTGGCAGGTCAGGGGAACATTTTGGTGTGCGCCAAAACTGCGCGGTTTTCCTGGATTCTGGCGCAATGTGGGCTTTTCGCCATCTTGGATTTCCTAAACCCACAGCACCAAATATTGCAGCATAATAGTCCAAACATGGGTCAAAACCCCTGACAAGCCCCCCGCCCGACTGCGCTTTGATTTCGAGTCGAGGGGAAGTCAGGTGCAAAGGATGTTTTGATCCACGCGCTGGGATATCCGCATCATCTTCTTTCGATTCCGCAGATGGCACAGTTCAGCATTTTCCTTCATCAGGGTCGTTCGATCAGTTCTCCTTGCTGGTCCTGATGGGAGTATTGGGTGGTACCCCGGGCCCCTCGGATCTTTGCTCCCGGTCCCCAGGTCGTCTTCCGTGGTCAGTCTCCATGGTTTCATCTCTCCTAGGATAATAAAGCAAAGCGCCAATACACATTCCTAGACATTTTTCCACCACTATTAATGGTGCGGCGAACATATACATTTTATACATCAGGATACATTTTGCAGTCTTATTTTAAAAACAAGATATAACAGGATACATTGGCATTTAAGAATCATAATATTTTAGAGACTGTATGTGGGATATTTTAGGGTTGGAACTGAATTACTCTGGAGCTGCCCCCTCTGGGATTGCAGAGGACTCCTCCAGTTGCTGCAGAGTGTGCCCGGGATGGCAACACTTTAGCTTATTGATGTGGACCCACTTGTCTTCCTCCTCTGCCAAACTGCCTTTGGGGAGGCGGATCTTGTATGCAACGGGGAGATCTTGTCTATAATTTCAAAGGGTCCCTACCATATAGGCAAAAGTTTTCACTGTTTGGCCTTGTTCCTTTGGAAATTGTATAGAAGAACCGGTCTCCCACATTATATTCCTTCCTGGTGGTTTTCAAATCATAGTGAGTTTTCATGCTATCAGCTGATCTTTCTAGATTCCGCTGAGCATAGGCAAAAGCATGTTGGAGGTGTTGACTCAAATTCTTCACATACTCATGAGTTGTGGAGGCATTGATCAATGTCTGCTCTTGGGTCCTGTAGAGCAAATCCTGGGGAAGCAACATCTTGCGTCCAGACATCAACTCAAATGGTGACATTTTGGTTGAAGATGAAGGGGTAGATCTGATGGCCATTAGGACCAGAGGTAATCGGATATCCCAACTTGGCCCAGAATCTACCACAAACTTTTTTAATATGCTCACAATGGTTCTGTTGTATCTCTCCACTGCACCAGAAGAGGCTGGCCGGTAAGCAATATGTAGCTTCCTTTTGACCCCCAGTATCTCCCACATCTTTTTCATTACCTCGCTGGTGAAATGGCTACCTCTGTCTGACTCAATCCTTTGAGGTAGACCAAAACGGAAAAAGATGTGGTTAATCATCAGGGCAGCTGCTGTTTCTGCCTTGCAGTTTGGGGCCGGGAGACATTCCACCCACTTGGTAAACAAGCATGTGACCGTCAACATGTACTTGTTTCCCCTAGGCGAGCTAATCACAGGGCCTACGAAGTCGATTTGCAAATCGGACCATGGCAGTATCATCGCCCTCTTTTGGAGAGGCGCACGGTGTGTGAGGGATTTCGGCTGAAATTGTGCACACACAAGACACCCCTTCAAGTATTGGTCGAGGTCCTGCCCCATGTGTGGCCAGTATGCAACCTCTCTTAAGATTTCCAGTGTTGTGTGAAACCCCCTATGACCGGCGGTGGCCGCATCACAGGCGTGACTTAACATCAGGCTTCGGAATGAGGTAGGAACCACCCACTGATCGTGGCCAGCTCGGGATTTCCTTACCAACAAACCGTCTTGGATTTGGAACATTTTTGGACATTTCATCAACACTCTTAGGTCCTCTTTCCAAATGTAGTCGGTATCGGTCAGGGGAAAGTTCTCAGGGTCCTCAATGTTTTGGTAAAACTTACCAATTATTGGATCCCCCTTCTGAGCCGTAATTAAATCAGCATCAGGGGTCTCCTTACTCCATTGTGCAGTTGAAAGATCATTGTGAGCATTTGTCTGGGACCTAGTGATAGCCGTGACCTGGATTTTCCACATCAGGGACTCAATCTCTATTAGATCCCCTTGGATGGCCCCGGTTTTGGCCAGCTGATCAGCTAAGTCATTTCCTGTTTTGTCTGGTCCCTCTACTTTGGAATGACCCTTGATCTTTTTCCAGTTGATGGTCATCCCATTCGATGTGACCAGATCATCAATGTTTTGGATCAACTTCCCATGTTTCAAGGGTTTGTTGTTAGCACATAGCATGCCTCTGGTTTTCCAATTGACCAGGTGCTCCACGAACCCGTTCCGTACATAATCCGAATCTGTGATTATGACCAGTTCGTGGAGTTGATATTGGACAGCAATGAGGATGGCTTGATGCACAGCCATCAACTCTGCTACTTGACTACTTCGGGGACCGATTTTGTACCCAGCGGAGGGTTCTGGAGACTCATTCACCCACGCATTCCCTACGCCGGCCACCAGTTCTTTTTCCCCGTTGTTTTCAACATGGTAAGAGCATCCATCCACATAGACAGTGGGCATTCCCTCACACTTGTCTTCTTCAAAGACTTTGTGTGGGGAATTAAGGTATGCCTCCATGTTGTCAGTGATTTTTAGACTTTCGTCCTCGAGACAGTTTTCTCTGGCACAATCATGCAAGTCAGCCAGACCTTGCGCGCGGGGACTCTTCTTGTTTCGGCCATATCTGACCTCCACAGGAAAGCCTTGCATTGACAGAATCCAGGAAGTAATTCGGGAATTACTCACATTTCCGGCCCGGATTCTGTCACTTTGGAGATATTGCAGAGGCTGGTGTGGAGTCTCCACTATGATGTGTTCCCCCTGGATGAACAGGCGTTAATCCTTCAATGCCCACACCGTTGCCAGGAGTGCCTTCTCACAATCGTTGAATTTTTCCTCCACAGAGGATAAAGTTTTGCTCGCATAGGAGATTACTTTATTGACCTTGTCATGCTTTTGGTATAATACTGCCGTCAAGCACGTATTAGAGAACCCTGTCTCCAGGAAGAACTCCTTGTTTCTGACAGGGTAAACTAAGCAAGGCGCTTGTGAGAGGCTTCTTTTGAGTTATCTTACTGCCTCGGATTGTTCTGGACCCCATTCCCACTTGACCCCCCCTTCAAGAGATGAATCAGGAGTCTGGTGATCTCTGCGTAGCCCTCAATGAACTTTCTGCTGTAATTAGTCAGTCCAAGGAGGCTCCTTAGTTCCCGCAGAGTTGAGGGGTCTTTCAGTTTCTGAAGTGCTTCCACTTTCTTTTCCTGGGGACAGAGACCCTGAGGAGAAATCTCATGCCCCAAGAAATTAACACAGGTTCTACACCACTGTGCTTTCTGAAAGGAAAGTTTTGCTCCGGCGGCCCTCAACTGTGTCAGAACATAACGGATCTCCGCTATGTGTTCTTCCACAGATTAACTTTTGATGAATACATCATCTACATAAGCCAGGTTACCCATCGCACCCAGGTCGGGCATGGCCTTATGTAGGAAAATGTTGAACTCATTGCCGGAGTTGAGGTATCCGAAGGGAGTCCGGGTCCATGTGTACTGCTGGCCCCCAAAGGTAAAAGCCAGTTTGTATTGGTCCTCCCTACTGACAGGCACGGTCCAGTATCCATTGGTCAGGTCTATTGCAGTGAATACCTGTGACCCCTGAATCTGGGCCAGCCCTTTGTCAATGTAGGGCAGAGGCCATCGGGAAGTATGGACCCATTTATTGAGCTCCCTAAGGTTGGCGCAGAGTCTCCACTGGCCGTTTGGCTTCAATATTCCCAGCACCGGATTATTGAAGGTGCTGTGTACTGGACGGATTATTCCACGGGACTCAAGGTTCTTAATTATTTTAATAAGGGACTCCATGGATGCGAGAGGCAAACAATATTGCTTCACAAACACTGGAGTCATGCCAGGGTCCGTGGGAATTGTTGTTGTGTGGATGTCGGTGCGACCACAGTCATATGAGTCTACCGCAAAGAGATCTTGGAAATCCAAAAAACTTGTTTCAACTTTTGCTTCTGTTCCAGAGTCACGCAGGCATCAGCTAGGTTGACTCTCTCTTCCACCATCTGCCTGAAGCCTGGAAAGACTTCTGGTTTCGCTATCTCAGCGGCCTCCTCCAGCT